>NW_026525441.1:0-325536 GCF_943734705.1 Anopheles coustani | reverse complement strand
CACACATTCTAAGGTGCATTGAAGCAGTTTTCTACGTACTTCCAATCATACTCAAACACATTCTAAGGTGCTCACGAAGCAGTTTCTACGTACTTCCAAACATACTCAAACACATTCTAAGGTGCTTTGAAGCAGTTTCTACGTACTTCCAATCATACTCAAATACATTCTAAGGTGCTACGAAGCAGTTTCTACGTACTTCCAAACATACTCAAACACATTCTAAGGTGCTTCGAAGCAGTTTCTACGTACTTCCAATCATACTCAAACACATTCTAAGGTGCTACGAAGCAGTTTCTACATACTTCCAAACATACTCAAACACATTCTAAGGTGCTTTGAAGCAGTTTCTACGTACTTCCAATCATACTCAAATACATTCTAAGGTGCTACGAAGCAGTTTCTACGTACTTCCAAACATACTCAAAACACATTCTAAGGTGCTTCGAAGCAGTTTCTACGTACTTCCAAACATACTCAAACACATTCTAAGGTGCTTCGAAGCAGTTTCTACGTACTTCCAAACATACTCAAACACATTCTAAGGTGCTTCGAAGCAGTTCTCTACGTACTTCCAAACATACTCCAAAAACACATCTTCTAAGGTGCTACGAAGCAGTTTCTACGTACTTCCTAACATACTCAAACACATTCTAAGGTGCTTCGAAGCAGTTTCTACGTACTTCCAAACATACTCACACACATTCTAAGGTGCATTGAAGCAGTTTCTACGTACTTCCAATCATACTCAAACACATTCTAAGGTGCTACGAAGCAGTTTCTACGTACTTCCAAACATACTCAAACACATTCTAAGGTGCTTTGAAGCAGTTTTCTACGTACTTCCAATCATACTCAAATACATTCTAAGGTGCTTTGAAGCAGTTTCTACGTACTTCCAATCATACTCAAAACACATTCTAAGGTGCTCTCGAAGCAGTTTCCTACGTACTATCCAAACATACTCACAACACTTCTAAGGTGCTTTGAAGCAGTTTCTACGTACTTTCCAATCATACTCAAAACACATTCTAAGGTGCTTCGAAGCAGTTTCTACGTACTTCCAAACATACTCACACACATTCTAAGGTGCATTGAAGCAGTTTCTACGTACTTCCAATCATACTCAAACACATTCTAAGGTGCTACGAAGCAGTTTCTACATACTTCCAAACATACTCACACACATTCTAAGGTGCATTGAAGCAGTTTCTACGTACTTCCAATCATACTCAAACACATTCTAAGGTGCTACGAAGCAGTTTCTACGTACTTCCAAACATACTCACACACATTCTAAGGTGCTTTGAAGCAGTTTCTACGTACTTCCAATCATACTCAAATACATTCTAAGGTGCTTTGAAGCAGTTTCTATGTACTTCCAAACATACTCAAACACATTCTAAGGTGCTTTGAAGCAGTTTCTACGTACTTGAAATCATACTCAAATACATTCTAAGGTGCTACGAAGCAGTTTCTACGTACTTCCAAACAGACTCAAACACATTCTAAGGTGCTACGAAGCAGTTTCTACGTACTTCCAATCATACTCAAACACATTCTAAGGTGCTACGAAGCAGTTTCTACGTACTTCCAAACATACTCAACACACATTCTAAGGTGCTTTGAAGCAGTTTCTACGTACTTCCAATCATACTCAAACACATTCTAAGGTGCTTTGAAGCAGTTTCTACGTACTTCCAATCATACTCAAACACATTCTAAGGTGCTTTGAAGCAGTTTCTACGTACTTCCAATCATACTCAAACACATTCTAAGGTGCTACGAAGCAGTTTCTACGTACTTCCAAACATACTCAAACACATTCTAAGGTGCTTCGAAGCAGTTTCTACGTACTTCCAAACATACTCACACACATTCTAAGGTGCATTGAAGCAGTTTCTACGTACTTCCAATCATACTCAAACACATTCTAAGGTGCTACGAAGCAGTTTCTACGTACTTCCAAACATACTCACACACATTCTAAGGTGCTTTGAAGCAGTTTCTACGTACTTCCAATCATACTCAAATACATTCTAAGGTGCTTTGAAGCAGTTTCTATGTACTTCCAAACATACCCAAACACATTCTAAGGTGCTACGAAGCAGTTTCTACGTACTTCCAAACATACTCAAACACATTCTAAGGTGCTTTGAAGCAGTTTCTATGTACTTCCAATCATGCTCAAACACATTCTAAGGTGCTACGAAGCAGTTTCTACGTACTTCCAATCATACTCAAACACATTCTAAGGTGCTTCGAAGCAGTTTCTACGTACTTCCAAACATACTCACACACATTCTAAGGTGCTTTGAAGCAGTTTCTACGTACTTCCAATCATACTCAAATACATTCTAAGGTGCTACGAAGCAGTTTCTACGTACTTCCAAACATACTCAAACACATTCTAAGGTGCTTTGAAGCAGTTTCTACGTACTTCCAATCATACTCAAATACATTCTAAGGTGCTACGAAGCAGTTTCTACGTACTTCCAAACATACTCAAACACATTCTAAGGTGCTTCGAAGCAGTTTCTACGTACTTCCAATCATACTCAAACACATTCTAAGGTGCTACGAAGCAGTTTCTACATACTTCCAAACATACTCAAATACATTCTAAGGTGCTACGAAGCAGTTTCTACGTACTTCCAATCATACTCAAACACATTCTAAGGTGCTACGAAGCAGTTTCTACGTACTTCCAAACATACTCAAACACATTCTAAGGTGCTTCGAAGCAGTTTCTACGTACTTCCAAACATACTCAAACACATTCTAAGGTGCTACGAAGCAGTTTCTACGTACTTCCAAACATACTCAAACACATTCTAAGGTGCTTCGAAGCAGTTTCTACGTACTTCCAAACATACTCACACACATTCTAAGGTGCATTGAAGCAGTTTCTACGTACTTCCAATCATACTCAAACACATTCTAAGGTGCTACGAAGCAGTTTCTACGTACTTCCAAACATACTCAAACACATTCTAAGGTGCTTTGAAGCAGTTTCTACGTACTTCCAATCATACTCAAATACATTCTAAGGTGCTTTGAAGCAGTTTCTACGTACTTCCAAACATACTCAAACACATTCTAAGGTGCTTCGAAGCAGTTTCTACGTACTTCCAATCATACTCAAACACATTCTAAGGTGCTACGAAGCAGTTTCTACATACTTCCAAACATACTCAAATACATTCTAAGGTGCTACGAAGCAGTTTCTACGTACTTCCAATCATACTCAAACACATTCTAAGGTGCTACGAAGCAGTTTCTACGTACTTCCAAACATACTCAAACACATTCTAAGGTGCTTTGAAGCAGTTTCTACGTACTTCCAAACATACTCACACACATTCTAAGGTGCTTTGAAGCAGTTTCTACGTACTTCCAATCATACTCAAACACATTCTAAGGTGCTTCGAAGCAGTTTCTACGTACTTCCAAACATACTCACACACATTCTAAGGTGCATTGAAGCAGTTTCTACGTACTTCCAATCATACTCAAACACATTCTAAGGTGCTACGAAGCAGTTTCTACATACTTCCAAACATACTCAAATACATTCTAAGGTGCATTGAAGCAGTTTCTACGTACTTCCAATCATACTCAAACACATTCTAAGGTGCTACGAAGCAGTTTCTACGTACTTCCAAACATACTCACACACATTCTAAGGTGCTTTGAAGCAGTTTCTACGTACTTCCAATCATACTCAAATACATTCTAAGGTGCTTTGAAGCAGTTTCTATGTACTTCCAAACATACTCAAACACATTCTAAGGTGCTTTGAAGCAGTTTCTACGTACTTCCAATCATACTCAAATACATTCTAAGGTGCTACGAAGCAGTTTCTACGTACTTCCAAACAGACTCAAACACATTCTAAGGTGCTTTGAAGCAGTTTCTACGTACTTCCAATCATACTCAAACACATTCTAAGGTGCTACGAAGCAGTTTCTACGTACTTCCAAACATACTCAAACACATTCTAAGGTGCTTTGAAGCAGTTTCTATGTACTTCCAATCATACTCAAACTCATTCTAAGGTGCTACGAAGCAGTTTCTACGTACTTCCAATCATACTCAAACACATTCTAAGGTGCTTTGAAGCAGTTTCTACGTACTTCCAATCATACTCAAACACATTCTAAGGTGCATTGAAGCAGTTTCTACGTACTTCCAATCATACTCAAATACATTCTAAGGTGCTTTGAAGCAGTTTCTATGTACTTCCAAACATACCCAAACACATTCTAAGGTGCTACGAAGCAGTTTCTACGTACTTCCAAACATACTCAAACACATTCTAAGGTGCTTTGAAGCAGTTTCTATGTACTTCCAATCATGCTCAAACACATTCTAAGGTGCTACGAAGCAGTTTCTACGTACTTCCAATCATACTCAAACACATTCTAAGGTGCTTCGAAGCAGTTTCTACGTACTTCCAAACATACTCACACACATTCTAAGGTGCTTTGAAGCAGTTTCTACGTACTTCCAATCATACTCAAATACATTCTAAGGTGCTACGAAGCAGTTTCTACATACTTCCAAACATACTCAAACACATTCTAAGGTGCTTTGAAGCAGTTTCTACGTACTTCCAATCATACTCAAATACATTCTAAGGTGCTACGAAGCAGTTTCTACGTACTTCCAAACATACTCAAACACATTCTAAGGTGCTTCGAAGCAGTTTCTACGTACTTCCAATCATACTCAAACACATTCTAAGGTGCTACGAAGCAGTTTCTACATACTTCCAAACATACTCAAATACATTCTAAGGTGCTACGAAGCAGTTTCTACGTACTTCCAATCATACTCAAACACATTCTAAGGTGCTACGAAGCAGTTTCTACGTACTTCCAAACATACTCAAACACATTCTAAGGTGCTTCGAAGCAGTTTCTACGTACTTCCAAACATACTCAAACACATTCTAAGGTGCTACGAAGCAGTTTCTACGTACTTCCAAACATACTCAAACACATTCTAAGGTGCTACGAAGCAGTTTCTACGTACTTCCAAACATACTCACACACATTCTAAGGTGCTTTGAAGCAGTTTCTACGTACTTCCAATCATACTCAAATACATTCTAAGGTGCTACGAAGCAGTTTCTACATACTTCCAAACATACTCAAACACATTCTAAGGTGCTTTGAAGCAGTTTCTACGTACTTCCAATCATACTCAAATACATTCTAAGGTGCTACGAAGCAGTTTCTACGTACTTCCAAACATACTCAAACACATTCTAAGGTGCTTCGAAGCAGTTTCTACGTACTTCCAATCATACTCAAACACATTCTAAGGTGCTACGAAGCAGTTTCTACATACTTCCAAACATACTCAAACACATTCTAAGGTGCTACGAAGCAGTTTCTACGTACTTCCAATCATACTCAAACACATTCTAAGGTGCTACGAAGCAGTTTCTACGTACTTCCAAACATACTCAAACACATTCTAAGGTGCTTCGAAGCAGTTTCTACGTACTTCCAAACATACTCACACACATTCTAAGGTGCTTTGAAGCAGTTTCTACGTACTTCCAATCATACTCAAACACATTCTAAGGTGCTTCGAAGCAGTTTCTACGTACTTCCAAACATACTCACACACATTCTAAGGTGCATTGAAGCAGTTTCTACGTACTTCCAATCATACTCAAACACATTCTAAGGTGCTACGAAGCAGTTTCTACATACTTCCAAACATACTCACACACATTCTAAGGTGCATTGAAGCAGTTTCTACGTACTTCCAATCATACTCAAACACATTCTAAGGTGCTACGAAGCAGTTTCTACGTACTTCCAAACATACTCACACACATTCTAAGGTGCTTTGAAGCAGTTTCTACGTACTTCCAATCATACTCAAATACATTCTAAGGTGCTTTGAAGCAGTTTCTATGTACTTCCAAACATACTCAAACACATTCTAAGGTGCTTTGAAGCAGTTTCTACGTACTTCCAATCATACTCAAATACATTCTAAGGTGCTACGAAGCAGTTTCTACGTACTTCCAAACAGACTCAAACACATTCTAAGGTGCTTTGAAGCAGTTTCTACGTACTTCCAATCATACTCAAACACATTCTAAGGTGCTACGAAGCAGTTTCTACGTACTTCCAAACATACTCAAACACATTCTAAGGTGCTTTGAAGCAGTTTCTATGTACTTCCAATCATACTCAAACACATTCTAAGGTGCTACGAAGCAGTTTCTACGTACTTCCAATCATACTCAAACACATTCTAAGGTGCTTTGAAGCAGTTTCTACGTACTTCCAATCATACTCAAATACATTCTAAGGTGCTACGAAGCAGTTTCTACGTACTTCCAATCATACTCAAACACATTCTAAGGTGCTTTGAAGCAGTTTCTACGTACTTCCAAACACACTCATACACATTCTAAGGTGCTTCGAAGCAGTTTCTACGTACTTCCAAAAACACTCGAACACATTCTAAGGTGCTTTGAAGCAGTTTCTACGTACTTCCAATCATACTCGAATACATTCTAAGGTGCTACGAAGCAGTTTCTACGTACTTCCAATCATACTCAAACACATTCTAAGGTGCTACGAAGCAGTTTCTACGTACTTCCAAACAGACTCAAACACATTCTAAGGTGCATTGAAGCAGTTTCTACGTACTTCCAATCATACTCAAACACATTCTAAGGTGCTACGAAGCAGTTTCTACGTACTTCCAAACATACTCAAACACATTCTAAGGTGCTTCGAAGCAGTTTCTACGTACTTCCAAACATACTCACACACATTCTAAGGTGCTTTGAAGCAGTTTCTATGTACTTCCAATCATACTCAAACACATTCTAAGGTGCTACGAAGCAGTTTCTACGTACTTCCAATCATACTCAAACACATTCTAAGGTGCTTCGAAGCAGTTTCTACGTACTTCCAAACATACTCACACACATTCTAAGGTGCTACGAAGCAGTTTCTACGTACTTCCAAACATACTCAACACACATTCTAAGGTGCTTTGAAGCAGTTTCTACGTACTTCCAATCATGCTCAAACACATTCTAAGGTGCTACGAAGCAGTTTCTACGTACTTCCAATCATACTCAAACACATTCTAAGGTGCTACGAAGCAGTTTCTACGTACTTCCAAACATACTCACACACATTCTAAGGTGCTTTGAAGCAGTTTCTACGTACTTCCAATCATACTCAATTACATTCTAAGGTGCTACGAAGCAGTTTCTACGTACTTCCAATCATACTCAAACACATTCTAAGGTGCTACGAAGCAGTTTCTACGTACTTCCAAACATACTCAACACACATTCTAAGGTGCTTTGAAGCAGTTTCTACGTACTTCCAATCATGCTCAAACACATTCTAAGGTGCTTTGAAGCAGTTTCTACGTACTTCCAATCATACTCAAACACATTCTAAGGTGCTACGAAGCAGTTTCTACGTACTTCCAAACATACTCAAACACATTCTAAGGTGCTTTGAAGCAGTTTCTATGTACTTCCAATCATACTCAAACACATTCTAAGGTGCTTCGAAGCAGTTTCTACGTACTTCCAAACATACTCACACACATTCTAAGGTGCATTGAAGCAGTTTCTACGTACTTCCAATCATACTCAAACACATTCTAAGGTGCTACGAAGCAGTTTCTACGTACTTCCAAACATACTCAACACACATTCTAAGGTGCTTTGAAGCAGTTTCTACGTACTTCCAATCATACTCAAACACATTCTAAGGTGCTTTGAAGCAGTTTCTACGTACTTCCAATCATACTCAAACACATTCTAAGGTGCTACGAAGCAGTTTCTACGTACTTCCAATCATACTCAAACACATTCTAAGGTGCTTCGAAGCAGTTTCTACGTACTTCCAAACATACTCAAACACATTCTAAGGTGCTTCGAAGCAGTTTCTAGGTACTTCCAAACATACTCACACACATTCTAAGGTGCATTGAAGCAGTTTCTACGTACTTCCAATCATACTCAAACACATTCTAAGGTGCTACGAAGCAGTTTCTACGTACTTCCAAACATACTCACACACATTCTAAGGTGCTTTGAAGCAGTTTCTACGTACTTCCAATCATACTCAAATACATTCTAAGGTGCTTTGAAGCAGTTTCTATGTACTTCCAAACATACTCAAACACATTCTAAGGTGCTTTGAAGCAGTTTCTACGTACTTCCAATCATACTCAAATACATTCTAAGGTGCTACGAAGCAGTTTCTACGTACTTCCAAACAGACTCAAACACATTCTAAGGTGCTTTGAAGCAGTTTCTACGTACTTCCAATCATACTCAAACACATTCTAAGGTGCTACGAAGCAGTTTCTACGTACTTCCAAACATACTCAACACACATTCTAAGGTGCTTTGAAGCAGTTTCTACGTACTTCCAATCATACTCAAACACATTCTAAGGTGCTTTGAAGCAGTTTCTACGTACTTCCAATCATACTCAAACACATTCTAAGGTGCTTTGAAGCAGTTTCTACGTACTTCCAATCATACTCAAACACATTCTAAGGTGCTACGAAGCAGTTTCTACGTACTTCCAAACATACTCAAACACATTCTAAGGTGCTTCGAAGCAGTTTCTACGTACTTCCAAACATACTCACACACATTCTAAGGTGCATTGAAGCAGTTTCTACGTACTTCCAATCATACTCAAATACATTCTAAGGTGCTACGAAGCAGTTTCTACGTACTTCCAAACATACTCACACACATTCTAAGGTGCTTTGAAGCAGTTTCTACGTACTTCCAATCATACTCAAATACATTCTAAGGTGCTTTGAAGCAGTTTCTATGTACTTCCAATCATACTCAAACACATTCTAAGGTGCTACGAAGCAGTTTCTACGTACTTCCAATCATACTCAAACACATTCTAAGGTGCTTCGAAGCAGTTTCTACGTACTTCCAAACATACTCACACACATTCTAAGGTGCTTTGAAGCAGTTTCTACGTACTTCCAATCATACTCAAACACATTCTAAGGTGCTTCGAAGCAGTTTCTACGTACTTCCAAACATACTCACACACATTCTAAGGTGCATTGAAGCAGTTTCTACGTACTTCCAATCATACTCAAACACATTCTAAGGTGCTACGAAGCAGTTTCTACATACTTCCAAACATACTCACACACATTCTAAGGTGCATTGAAGCAGTTTCTACGTACTTCCAATCATACTCAAACACATTCTAAGGTGCTACGAAGCAGTTTCTACGTACTTCCAAACATACTCACACACATTCTAAGGTGCTTTGAAGCAGTTTCTACGTACTTCCAATCATACTCAAATACATTCTAAGGTGCTTTGAAGCAGTTTCTATGTACTTCCAAACATACTCAAACACATTCTAAGGTGCTTTGAAGCAGTTTCTACGTACTTCCAATCATACTCAAACACATTCTAAGGTGCTACGAAGCAGTTTCTACGTACTTCCAAACAGACTCAAACACATTCTAAGGTGCTTTGAAGCAGTTTCTACGTACTTCCAAACATACTCACACACATTCTAAGGTGCATTGAAGCAGTTTCTACGTACTTCCAATCATACTCAAACACATTCTAAGGTGCTTTGAAGCAGTTTCTACGTACTTCCAATCATACTCAAATACATTCTAAGGTGCTTTGAAGCAGTTTCTATGTACTTCCAATCATACTCAAATACATTCTAAGGTGCTACGAAGCAGTTTCTACGTACTTCCAAACAGACTCAAACACATTCTAAGGTGCTTTGAAGCAGTTTCTACGTACTTCCAATCATACTCAAACACATTCTAAGGTGCTTTGAAGCAGTTTCTACGTACTTCCAATCATACTCAAATACATTCTAAGGTGCTACGAAGCAGTTTCTACGTACTTCCAAACAGACTCAAACACATTCTAAGGTGCTTTGAAGCAGTTTCTACGTACTTCCAAACATACTCACACACATTCTAAGGTGCATTGAAGCAGTTTCTACGTACTTCCAATCATACTCAAACACATTCTAAGGTGCTTTGAAGCAGTTTCTACGTACTTCCAATCATACTCAAATACATTCTAAGGTGCTTTGAAGCAGTTTCTATGTACTTCCAATCATACTCAAATACATTCTAAGGTGCTACGAAGCAGTTTCTACGTACTTCCAATCATACTCAAATACATTCTAAGGTGCTTTGAAGCAGTTTCTATGTACTTCCAAACATACTCAAACACATTCTAAGGTGCTTTGAAGCAGTTTCTACGTACTTCCAATCATACTCAAATACATTCTAAGGTGCTACGAAGCAGTTTCTACGTACTTCCAAACAGACTCAAACACATTCTAAGGTGCTTTGAAGCAGTTTCTACGTACTTCCAAACATACTCACACACATTCTAAGGTGCATTGAAGCAGTTTCTACGTACTTCCAAACATACTCACACACATTCTAAGGTGCTTTGAAGCAGTTTCTACGTACTTCCAATCATACTCAAATACATTCTAAGGTGCTTTGAAGCAGTTTCTATGTACTTCCAATCATACTCAAATACATTCTAAGGTGCTACGAAGCAGTTTCTACGTACTTCCAAACAGACTCAAACACATTCTAAGGTGCTTTGAAGCAGTTTCTACGTACTTCCAATCATACTCAAACACATTCTAAGGTGCTACGAAGCAGTTTCTACGTACTTCCAAACATACTCAACACACATTCTAAGGTGCTTTGAAGCAGTTTCTACGTACTTCCAATCATACTCAAACACATTCTAAGGTGCTTTGAAGCAGTTTCTACGTACTTCCAATCATACTCAAACACATTCTAAGGTGCTTTGAAGCAGTTTCTACGTACTTCCAAACAGACTCAAACACATTCTAAGGTGCTTTGAAGCAGTTTCTACGTACTTCCAAACATACTCACACACATTCTAAGGTGCTTTGAAGCAGTTTCTACGTACTTCCAATCATACTCAAATACATTCTAAGGTGCTACGAAGCAGTTTCTACGTACTTCCAAACAGACTCAAACACATTCTAAGGTGCTTTGAAGCAGTTTCTACGTACTTCCAAACATACTCACACACATTCTAAGGTGCATTGAAGCAGTTTCTACGTACTTCCAATCATACTCAAACACATTCTAAGGTGCTACGAAGCAGTTTCTACGTACTTCCAAACATACTCAAACACATTCTAAGGTGCTTCGAAGCAGTTTCTACGTACTTCCAAACATACTCACACACATTCTAAGGTGCTTTGAAGCAGTTTCTACGTACTTCCAATCATACTCAAACACATTCTAAGGTGCTTCGAAGCAGTTTCTACGTACTTCCAAACATACTCACACACATTCTAAGGTGCATTGAAGCAGTTTCTACGTACTTCCAATCATACTCAAACACATTCTAAGGTGCTACGAAGCAGTTTCTACGTACTTCCAAACATACTCAACACACATTCTAAGGTGCATTGAAGCAGTTTCTACGTACTTCCAATCATACTCAAACACATTCTAAGGTGCTTTGAAGCAGTTTCTACGTACTTCCAATCATACTCAAACACATTCTAAGGTGCTACGAAGCAGTTTCTACGTACTTCCAATCATACTCAAACACATTCTAAGGTGCTTCGAAGCAGTTTCTACGTACTTCCAAACATACTCACACACATTCTAAGGTGCTTTGAAGCAGTTTCTACGTACTTCCAATCATACTCAATTACATTCTAAGGTGCTACGAAGCAGTTTCTACGTACTTCCAATCATACTCAAACACATTCTAAGGTGCTACGAAGCAGTTTCTACGTACTTCCAAACATACTCAACACACATTCTAAGGTGCTTTGAAGCAGTTTCTACGTACTTCCAATCATGCTCAAACACATTCTAAGGTGCTTTGAAGCAGTTTCTACGTACTTCCAATCATACTCAAACACATTCTAAGGTGCTACGAAGCAGTTTCTACGTACTTCCAAACATACTCAAACACATTCTAAGGTGCTTTGAAGCAGTTTCTATGTACTTCCAATCATACTCAAACACATTCTAAGGTGCTTCGAAGCAGTTTCTACGTACTTCCAAACATACTCACACACATTCTAAGGTGCATTGAAGCAGTTTCTACGTACTTCCAATCATACTCAAACACATTCTAAGGTGCTACGAAGCAGTTTCTACGTACTTCCAAACATACTCAACACACATTCTAAGGTGCTTTGAAGCAGTTTCTACGTACTTCCAATCATACTCAAACACATTCTAAGGTGCTTTGAAGCAGTTTCTACGTACTTCCAATCATACTCAAACACATTCTAAGGTGCTACGAAGCAGTTTCTACGTACTTCCAATCATACTCAAACACATTCTAAGGTGCTTCGAAGCAGTTTCTACAATCATACTCAAACACATTCTAAGGTGCTACGAAGCAGTTTCTACGTACTTCCAAACATACTCACACACATTCTAAGGTGCTTTGAAGCAGTTTCTACGTACTTCCAATCATACTCAAATACATTCTAAGGTGCTTTGAAGCAGTTTCTATGTACTTCCAAACATACTCAAACACATTCTAAGGTGCTTTGAAGCAGTTTCTACGTACTTCCAATCATACTCAAATACATTCTAAGGTGCTACGAAGCAGTTTCTACGTACTTCCAAACAGACTCAAACACATTCTAAGGTGCTTTGAAGCAGTTTCTACGTACTTCCAATCATACTCAAACACATTCTAAGGTGCTACGAAGCAGTTTCTACGTACTTCCAAACATACTCAACACACATTCTAAGGTGCTTTGAAGCAGTTTCTACGTACTTCCAATCATACTCAAACACATTCTAAGGTGCTTTGAAGCAGTTTCTACGTACTTCCAATCATACTCAAACACATTCTAAGGTGCTTTGAAGCAGTTTCTACGTACTTCCAATCATACTCAAACACATTCTAAGGTGCTACGAAGCAGTTTCTACGTACTTCCAAACATACTCACACACATTCTAAGGTGCATTGAAGCAGTTTCTACGTACTTCCAATCATACTCAAATACATTCTAAGGTGCTACGAAGCAGTTTCTACGTACTTCCAAACATACTCACACACATTCTAAGGTGCTTTGAAGCAGTTTCTACGTACTTCCAATCATACTCAAATACATTCTAAGGTGCTTTGAAGCAGTTTCTATGTACTTCCAAACATACTCAAACACATTCTAAGGTGCTACGAAGCAGTTTCTACGTACTTCCAATCATACTCAAACACATTCTAAGGTGCTTCGAAGCAGTTTCTACGTACTTCCAAACATACTCACACACATTCTAAGGTGCTTTGAAGCAGTTTCTACGTACTTCCAATCATACTCAAACACATTCTAAGGTGCTTCGAAGCAGTTTCTACGTACTTCCAAACATACTCACACACATTCTAAGGTGCATTGAAGCAGTTTCTACGTACTTCCAATCATACTCAAACACATTCTAAGGTGCTACGAAGCAGTTTCTACATACTTCCAAACATACTCACACACATTCTAAGGTGCATTGAAGCAGTTTCTACGTACTTCCAATCATACTCAAACACATTCTAAGGTGCTACGAAGCAGTTTCTACGTACTTCCAAACATACTCACACACATTCTAAGGTGCTTTGAAGCAGTTTCTACGTACTTCCAATCATACTCAAACACATTCTAAGGTGCTACGAAGCAGTTTCTACGTACTTCCAAACATACTCACACACATTCTAAGGTGCTTTGAAGCAGTTTCTACGTACTTCCAATCATACTCAAATACATTCTAAGGTGCTTTGAAGCAGTTTCTATGTACTTCCAAACATACTCAAACACATTCTAAGGTGCTACGAAGCAGTTTCTACGTACTTCCAATCATACTCAAACACATTCTAAGGTGCTTCGAAGCAGTTTCTACGTACTTCCAAACATACTCACACACATTCTAAGGTGCTTTGAAGCAGTTTCTACGTACTTCCAATCATACTCAAACACATTCTAAGGTGCTTCGAAGCAGTTTCTACGTACTTCCAAACATACTCACACACATTCTAAGGTGCATTGAAGCAGTTTCTACGTACTTCCAATCATACTCAAATACATTCTAAGGTGCTACGAAGCAGTTTCTACATACTTCCAAACATACTCACACACATTCTAAGGTGCATTGAAGCAGTTTCTACGTACTTCCAATCATACTCAAACACATTCTAAGGTGCTACGAAGCAGTTTCTACGTACTTCCAAACATACTCACACACATTCTAAGGTACTTTGAAGCAGTTTCTACGTACTTCCAATCATACTCAAATACATTCTAAGGTGCTTTGAAGCAGTTTCTATGTACTTCCAAACATACTCAAACACATTCTAAGGTGCTACGAAGCAGTTTCTACGTACTTCCAATCATACTCAAACACATTCTAAGGTGCTTCGAAGCAGTTTCTACGTACTTCCAAACATACTCAAACACATTCTAAGGTGCATTGAAGCAGTTTCTACGTACTTCCAATCATACTCAAACACATTCTAAGGTGCTTTGAAGCAGTTTCTATGTACTTCCAAACATTCTCAACACACATTCTAAGGTGCATTGAAGCAGTTTCTACGTACTTCCAATCATACTCAAACACATTCTAAGGTGCTACGAAGCAGTTTCTACGTACTTCCAAACATACTCAACACACATTCTAAGGTGCTTTGAAGCAGTTTCTACGTACTTCCAATCATACTCAAATACATTCTAAGGTGCTTTGAAGCAGTTTCTATGTACTTCCAAACATACTCAAACACATTCTAAGGTGCTACGAAGCAGTTTCTACGTACTTCCAATCATACTCAAACACATTCTAAGGTGCTTCGAAGCAGTTTCTACGTACTTCCAAACATACTCACACACATTCTAAGGTGCTTTGAAGCAGTTTCTACGTACTTCCAATCATACTCAAACACATTCTAAGGTGCTTCGAAGCAGTTTCTACGTACTTCCAAACATACTCACACACATTCTAAGGTGCATTGAAGCAGTTTCTACGTACTTCCAATCATACTCAAACACATTCTAAGGTGCTTCGAAGCAGTTTCTACGTACTTCCAAACATACTCACACACATTCTAAGGTGCATTGAAGCAGTTTCTACGTACTTCCAATCATACTCAAACACATTCTAAGGTGCTACGAAGCAGTTTCTACGTACTTCCAAACATACTCACACACATTCTAAGGTGCTTTGAAGCAGTTTCTACGTACTTCCAATCATACTCAAATACATTCTAAGGTGCTTTGAAGCAGTTTCTATGTACTTCCAAACATACTCAAACACATTCTAAGGTGCTTTGAAGCAGTTTCTACGTACTTCCAATCATACTCAAATACATTCTAAGGTGCTACGAAGCAGTTTCTACGTACTTCCAAACAGACTCAAACACATTCTAAGGTGCTTTGAAGCAGTTTCTACGTACTTCCAATCATACTCAAACACATTCTAAGGTGCTACGAAGCAGTTTCTACGTACTTCCAAACATACTCAACACACATTCTAAGGTGCTTTGAAGCAGTTTCTACGTACTTCCAATCATACTCAAACACATTCTAAGGTGCTTTGAAGCAGTTTCTACGTACTTCCAATCATACTCAAACACATTCTAAGGTGCTTTGAAGCAGTTTCTACGTACTTCCAATCATACTCAAACACATTCTAAGGTGCTACGAAGCAGTTTCTACGTACTTCCAAACATACTCAAACACATTCTAAGGTGCTTCGAAGCAGTTTCTACGTACTTCCAAACATACTCAACACACATTCTAAGGTGCATTGAAGCAGTTTCTACGTACTTCCAATCATACTCAAACACATTCTAAGGTGCTACGAAGCAGTTTCTACGTACTTCCAAACATACTCACACACATTCTAAGGTGCTTTGAAGCAGTTTCTACGTACTTCCAATCATACTCAAATACATTCTAAGGTGCTTTGAAGCAGTTTCTATGTACTTCCAAACATACTCACACACATTCTAAGGTGCTTTGAAGCAGTTTCTACGTACTTCCAAACATACTCACACACATTCTAAGGTGCATTGAAGCAGTTTCTACGTACTTCCAATCATACTCAAACACATTCTAAGGTGCTACGAAGCAGTTTCTACGTACTTCCAAACATACTCACACACATTCTAAGGTGCTTTGAAGCAGTTTCTATGTACTTCCAAACATACTCAAACACATTCTAAGGTGCTTTGAAGCAGTTTCTACGTACTTCCAATCATACTCAAATACATTCTAAGGTGCTTTGAAGCAGTTTCTATGTACTTCCAAACATACTCAAACACATTCTAAGGTGCTTTGAAGCAGTTTCTACGTACTTCCAATCATACTCAAATACATTCTAAGGTGCTACGAAGCAGTTTCTACGTACTTCCAAACAGACTCAAACACATTCTAAGGTGCTTTGAAGCAGTTTCTACGTACTTCCAATCATACTCAAACACATTCTAAGGTGCTACGAAGCAGTTTCTACGTACTTCCAAACATACTCAAACACATTCTAAGGTGCTACGAAGCAGTTTCTACGTACTTCCAATCATACTCAAACACATTCTAAGGTGCTTTGAAGCAGTTTCTATGTACTTCCAAACATACTCAAATACATTCTAAGGTGCTTTGAAGCAGTTTCTACGTACTTCCAATCATACTCAAACACATTCTAAGGTGCTACGAAGCAGTTTCTACGTACTTCCAAACATACTCAACACACATTCTAAGGTGCTTTGAAGCAGTTTCTACGTACTTCCAATCATACTCAAACACATTCTAAGGTGCTTTGAAGCAGTTTCTACGTACTTCCAATCATACTCAAACACATTCTAAGGTGCTTTGAAGCAGTTTCTACGTACTTCCAATCATACTCAAACACATTCTAAGGTGCTACGAAGCAGTTTCTACGTACTTCCAAACATACTCAAACACATTCTAAGGTGCTTCGAAGCAGTTTCTACGTACTTCCAAACATACTCACACACATTCTAAGGTGCATTGAAGCAGTTTCTACGTACTTCCAATCATACTCAAACACATTCTAAGGTGCTACGAAGCAGTTTCTACGTACTTCCAAACATACTCAACACACATTCTAAGGTGCATTGAAGCAGTTTCTACGTACTTCCAAACATACTCACACACATTCTAAGGTGCTTTGAAGCAGTTTCTACGTACTTCCAAACATACTCACACACATTCTAAGGTGCATTGAAGCAGTTTCTACGTACTTCCAATCATACTCAAACACATTCTAAGGTGCTACGAAGCAGTTTCTACGTACTTCCAAACATACTCACACACATTCTAAGGTGCTTTGAAGCAGTTTCTATGTACTTCCAAACATACTCAAACACATTCTAAGGTGCTTTGAAGCAGTTTCTACGTACTTCCAATCATACTCAAATACATTCTAAGGTGCTTTGAAGCAGTTTCTATGTACTTCCAAACATACTCAAACACATTCTAAGGTGCTTTGAAGCAGTTTCTACGTACTTCCAATCATACTCAAATACATTCTAAGGTGCTACGAAGCAGTTTCTACGTACTTCCAAACAGACTCAAACACATTCTAAGGTGCTTTGAAGCAGTTTCTACGTACTTCCAATCATACTCAAACACATTCTAAGGTGCTACGAAGCAGTTTCTACGTACTTCCAAACATACTCAACACACATTCTAAGGTGCTTTGAAGCAGTTTCTACGTACTTCCAATCATACTCAAACACATTCTAAGGTGCTTTGAAGCAGTTTCTACGTACTTCCAATCATACTCAAACACATTCTAAGGTGCTTTGAAGCAGTTTCTACGTACTTCCAATCATACTCAAACACATTCTAAGGTGCTACGAAGCAGTTTCTACGTACTTCCAAACATACTCACACACATTCTAAGGTGCATTGAAGCAGTTTCTACGTACTTCCAATCATACTCAAACACATTCTAAGGTGCTACGAAGCAGTTTCTACGTACTTCCAAACATACTCACACACATTCTAAGGTGCTTTGAAGCAGTTTCTACGTACTTCCAATCATACTCAAATACATTCTAAGGTGCTTTGAAGCAGTTTCTATGTACTTCCAAACATACTCAAACACATTCTAAGGTGCTACGAAGCAGTTTCTACGTACTTCCAATCATACTCACACACATTCTAAGGTGCTTCGAAGCAGTTTCTACGTACTTCCAAACATACTCACACACATTCTAAGGTGCATTGAAGCAGTTTCTACGTACTTCCAATCATACTCAAACACATTCTAAGGTGCTACGAAGCAGTTTCTACGTACTTCCAAACATACTCAACACACATTCTAAGGTGCTTTGAAGCAGTTTCTACGTACTTCCAATCATACTCAAACACATTCTAAGGTGCTTTGAAGCAGTTTCTACGTACTTCCAATCATACTCAAACACATTCTAAGGTGCTTTGAAGCAGTTTCTACGTACTTCCAAACATACTCAAACACATTCTAAGGTGCTTCGAAGCAGTTTCTACGTACTTCCAAACATACTCACACACATTCTAAGGTGCATTGAAGCAGTTTCTACGTACTTCCAATCATACTCAAATACATTCTAAGGTGCTACGAAGCAGTTTCTACGTACTTCCAAACATACTCACACACATTCTAAGGTGCTTTGAAGCAGTTTCTACGTACTTCCAATCATACTCAAATACATTCTAAGGTGCTTTGAAGCAGTTTCTATGTACTTCCAAACATACTCAAACACATTCTAAGGTGCTACGAAGCAGTTTCTACGTACTTCCAATCATACTCAAACACATTCTAAGGTGCTTCGAAGCAGTTTCTACGTACTTCCAAACATACTCACACACATTCTAAGGTGCTTTGAAGCAGTTTCTACGTACTTCCAATCATACTCAAACACATTCTAAGGTGCTTCGAAGCAGTTTCTACGTACTTCCAAACATACTCACACACATTCTAAGGTGCATTGAAGCAGTTTCTACGTACTTCCAATCATACTCAAACACATTCTAAGGTGCTACGAAGCAGTTTCTACATACTTCCAAACATACTCACACACATTCTAAGGTGCATTGAAGCAGTTTCTACGTACTTCCAATCATACTCAAACACATTCTAAGGTGCTACGAAGCAGTTTCTACGTACTTCCAAACATACTCACACACATTCTAAGGTACTTTGAAGCAGTTTCTACGTACTTCCAATCATACTCAAATACATTCTAAGGTGCTTTGAAGCAGTTTCTATGTACTTCCAAACATACTCAAACACATTCTAAGGTGCTTCGAAGCAGTTTCTACGTACTTCCAAACATACTCAAACACATTCTAAGGTGCTTCGAAGCAGTTTCTACGTACTTCCAAACATACTCACACACATTCTAAGGTGCATTGAAGCAGTTTCTACGTACTTCCAATCATACTCAAACACATTCTAAGGTGCTACGAAGCAGTTTCTACGTACTTCCAAACATACTCACACACATTCTAAGGTGCTTTGAAGCAGTTTCTACGTACTTCCAATCATACTCAAATACATTCTAAGGTGCTTTGAAGCAGTTTCTATGTACTTCCAAACATACTCAAACACATTCTAAGGTGCTACGAAGCAGTTTCTACGTACTTCCAATCATACTCAAATACATTCTAAGGTGCTTTGAAGCAGTTTCTATGTACTTCCAAACATACTCAAACACATTCTAAGGTGCTTCGAAGCAGTTTCTACGTACTTCCAAACATACTCAAACACATTCTAAGGTGCTTCGAAGCAGTTTCTACGTACTTCCAAACATACTCACACACATTCTAAGGTGCATTGAAGCAGTTTCTACGTACTTCCAATCATACTCAAACACATTCTAAGGTGCTACGAAGCAGTTTCTACGTACTTCCAAACATACTCACACACATTCTAAGGTGCTTTGAAGCAGTTTCTACGTACTTCCAATCATACTCAAATACATTCTAAGGTGCTTTGAAGCAGTTTCTATGTACTTCCAAACATACTCAAACACATTCTAAGGTGCTACGAAGCAGTTTCTACGTACTTCCAATCATACTCAAACACATTCTAAGGTGCTTCGAAGCAGTTTCTACGTACTTCCAAACATACTCAAACACATTCTAAGGTGCATTGAAGCAGTTTCTACGTACTTCCAATCATACTCAAACACATTCTAAGGTGCTTTGAAGCAGTTTCTATGTACTTCCAAACATTCTCAACACACATTCTAAGGTGCATTGAAGCAGTTTCTACGTACTTCCAATCATACTCAAACACATTCTAAGGTGCTACGAAGCAGTTTCTACGTACTTCCAATCATACTCAAACACATTCTAAGGTGCTTTGAAGCAGTTTCTACGTACTTCCAATCATACTCAAACACATTCTAAGGTGCTACGAAGCAGTTTCTACGTACTTCCAAACATACTCAAACACATTCTAAGGTGCTTCGAAGCAGTTTCTACGTACTTCCAAACATACTCACACACATTCTAAGGTGCATTGAAGCAGTTTCTACGTACTTCCAATCATACTCAAACACATTCTAAGGTGCTACGAAGCAGTTTCTACGTACTTCCAAACATACTCAACACACATTCTAAGGTGCATTGAAGCAGTTTCTACGTTCTTCCAAACACATTCAAACACCTTCTAAGGTGCTTCGAAGCAGTTTCTACGTACTTCCAAACATACTCACACACATTCTAAGGTGCTTTGAAGCAGTTTCTACGTACTTCCAATCATACTCAAATACATTCTAAGGTGCTTTGAAGCAGTTTCTACGTACTTCCAAACATACTCAACACACATTCTAAGGTGCATTGAAGCAGTTTCTACGTTCTTCCAAACACATTCAAACACCTTCTAAGGTGCTACGAAGCAGTTTCTACGTACTTCCAATCATACTCAAACACATTCTAAGGTGCTTCGAAGCAGTTTCTACGTACTTCCAAACATACTCAAACACATTCTAAGGTGCTTCGAAGCAGTTTCTACGTACTTCCAAACATACTCACACACATTCTAAGGTGCATTGAAGCAGTTGCTACGTACTTCCAATCATACTCAAACACATTCTAAGGTGCTACGAAGCAGTTTCTACGTACTTCCAAACATACTCACACACATTCTAAGGTGCTTTGAAGCAGTTTCTACGTACTTCCAATCATACTCAAATACATTCTAAGGTGCTTTGAAGCAGTTTCTATGTACTTCCAAACATACTCAAACACATTCTAAGGTGCTTTGAAGCAGTTTCTACGTACTTCCAATCATACTCAAATACATTCTAAGGTGCTACGAAGCAGTTTCTACGTACTTCCAAACAGACTCAAACACATTCTAAGGTGCTTTGAAGCAGTTTCTACGTACTTCCAATCATACTCAAACACATTCTAAGGTGCTACGAAGCAGTTTCTACGTACTTCCAAACATACTCAACACACATTCTAAGGTGCTTTGAAGCAGTTTCTACGTACTTCCAATCATACTCAAACACATTCTAAGGTGCTTTGAAGCAGTTTCTACGTACTTCCAATCATACTCAAACACATTCTAAGGTGCTTCGAAGCAGTTTCTACGTACTTCCAAACATACTCACACACATTCTAAGGTGCTTTGAAGCAGTTTCTACGTACTTCCAATCATACTCAAACACATTCTAAGGTGCTTCGAAGCAGTTTCTACGTACTTCCAAACATACTCACACACATTCTAAGGTGCATTGAAGCAGTTTCTACGTACTTCCAATCATACTCAAACACATTCTAAGGTGCTACGAAGCAGTTTCTACATACTTCCAAACATACTCACACACATTCTAAGGTGCATTGAAGCAGTTTCTACGTACTTCCAATCATACTCAAACACATTCTAAGGTGCTACGAAGCAGTTTCTACGTACTTCCAAACATACTCACACACATTCTAAGGTGCTTTGAAGCAGTTTCTACGTACTTCCAATCATACTCAAATACATTCTAAGGTGCTTTGAAGCAGTTTCTATGTACTTCCAAACATACTCAAACACATTCTAAGGTGCTTTGAAGCAGTTTCTACGTACTTCCAATCATACTCAAACACATTCTAAGGTGCTACGAAGCAGTTTCTACGTACTTCCAATCATACTCAAATACATTCTAAGGTGCTACGAAGCAGTTTCTACGTACTTCCAAACAGACTCAAACACATTCTAAGGTGCTTTGAAGCAGTTTCTACGTACTTCCAATCATACTCAAACACATTCTAAGGTGCAACGAAGCAGTTTCTACGTACTTCCAAACATACTCAAACACATTCTAAGATGCTTTGAAGCAGTTTCTATGTACTTCCAATCATACTCAAACACATTCTAAGGTGCTACGAAGCAGTTTCTACGTACTTCCAATCATACTCAAACACATTCTAAGGTGCATTGAAGCAGTTTCTACGTACTTCCAAACACACTCATACACATTCTAAGGTGCTTCGAAGCAGTTTCTACGTACTTCCAAAAACACTCGAACACATTCTAAGGTGCTTCGAAGCAGTTTTTAAGTACTACCAATCATACTCAAACACATTCTAAGGTGCTACGAAGCAGTTTCTACGTACTTCCAATCATACTCAAACACATTCTAAGGTGCTACGAAGCAGTTTCTACGTACTTCCAATCATACTCAAACACATTCTAAGGTGCTTTGAAGCAGTTTCTACGTACTTCCAATCATACTCAAACACATTCTAAGGTGCATTGAAGCAGTTTCTACGTACTTCCAATCATACTCAAACACATTCTAAGGTGCTACGAAGCAGTTTCTACATACTTCCAAACATACTCAAACACATTCTAAGGTGCTTTGAAGCAGTTTCTACGTACTTCCAATCATACTCAAATACATTCTAAGGTGCTACGAAGCAGTTTCTACGTACTTCCAAACATACTCAAACACATTCTAAGGTGCTTCGAAGCAGTTTCTACGTACTTCCAAACATACTCAAACACATTCTAAGGTGCTTTGAAGCAGTTTCTATGTACTTCCAATCATACTCAAACACATTCTAAGGTGCTACGAAGCAGTTTCTACGTACTTCCAATCATACTCAAACACATTCTAAGGTGCTTTGAAGCAGTTTCTACGTACTTCCAATCATACTCAAACACATTCTAAGGTGCATTGAAGCAGTTTCTACGTACTTCCAAACACACTCATACACATTCTAAGGTGCTTCGAAGCAGTTTCTACGTACTTCCAAAAACACTCGAACACATTCTAAGGTGCTTCGAAGCAGTTTTTAAGTACTACCAATCATACTCAAATACATTCTAAGGTGCTACGAAGCAGTTTCTACGTACTTCCAATCATACTCAAACACATTCTAAGGTGCTACGAAGCAGTTTCTACGTACTTCCAATCATACTCAAACACATTCTAAGGTGCTTTGAAGCAGTTTCTACGTACTTCCAATCATACTCAAACACATTCTAAGGTGCATTGAAGCAGTTTCTACGTACTTCCAATCATACTCAAACACATTCTAAGGTGCTACGAAGCAGTTTCTACATACTTCCAAACATACTCAAACACATTCTAAGGTGCTTTGAAGCAGTTTCTACGTACTTCCAAACATACTCACACACATTCTAAGGTGCTTTGAAGCAGTTTCTACGTACTTCCAAACATACTCACACACATTCTAAGGTGCTTTGAAGCAGTTTCTACGTACTTCCAATCATACTCAAACACATTCTAAGGTGCTTCGAAGCAGTTTCTACGTACTTCCAAACATACTCACACACATTCTAAGGTGCATTGAAGCAGTTTCTACGTACTTCCAATCATACTCAAACACATTCTAAGGTGCTACGAAGCAGTTTCTACATACTTCCAAACATACTCAAACACATTCTAAGGTGCTTTGAAGCAGTTTCTACGTACTTCCAATCATACTCAAACACATTCTAAGGTGCTACGAAGCAGTTTCTACGTACTTCCAAACATACTCAAACACATTCTAAGGTGCTTCGAAGCAGTTTCTACGTACTTCCAAACATACTCAAACACATTCTAAGGTGCTTCGAAGCAGTTTCTACGTACTTCCAAACATACTCAAACACATTCTAAGGTGCTTCGAAGCAGTTTCTACGTACTTCCAATCATACTCAAATACATTCTAAGGTGCTTTGAAGCAGTTTCTATGTACTTCCAAACATACTCAAACACATTCTAAGGTGCTTTGAAGCAGTTTCTACGTACTTCCAATCATACTCAAATACATTCTAAGGTGCTACGAAGCAGTTTCTACGTACTTCCAAACATACTCACACACATTCTAAGGTGCTTTGAAGCAGTTTCTACGTACTTCCAATCATACTCAAATACATTCTAAGGTGCTTTGAAGCAGTTTCTATGTACTTCCAAACATACTCAAACACATTCTAAGGTGCTTTGAAGCAGTTTCTACGTACTTCCAATCATACTCAAATACATTCTAAGGTGCTACGAAGCAGTTTCTACGTACTTCCAAACAGACTCAAACACATTCTAAGGTGCTTTGAAGCAGTTTCTACGTACTTCCAATCATACTCAAACACATTCTAAGGTGCTACGAAGCAGTTTCTACGTACTTCCAAACATACTCAAACACATTCTAAGGTGCTTTGAAGCAGTTTCTATGTACTTCCAATCATACTCAAACACATTCTAAGGTGCTACGAAGCAGTTTCTACGTACTTCCAATCATACTCAAACACATTCTAAGGTGCTTTGAAGCAGTTTCTACGTACTTCCAATCATACTCAAACACATTCTAAGGTGCATTGAAGCAGTTTCTACGTACTTCCAATCATACTCAAACACATTCTAAGGTGCTACGAAGCAGTTTCTACGTACTTCCAAACATACTCACACACATTCTAAGGTGCTTTGAAGCAGTTTCTACGTACTTCCAATCATACTCAAACACATTCTAAGGTGCTTCGAAGCAGTTTCTACGTACTTCCAAACATACTCACACACATTCTAAGGTGCATTGAAGCAGTTTCTACGTACTTCCAATCATACTCAAACACATTCTAAGGTGCTACGAAGCAGTTTCTACATACTTCCAAACATACTCAAACACATTCTAAGGTGCTTTGAAGCAGTTTCTACGTACTTCCAATCATACTCAAATACATTCTAAGGTGCTTCGAAGCAGTTTCTACGTACTTCCAAACATACTCAAACACATTCTAAGGTGCTTCGAAGCAGTTTCTACGTACTTCCAAACATACTCAAACACATTCTAAGGTGCTTCGAAGCAGTTTCTACGTACTTCCAAACATACTCAAACACATTCTAAGGTGCTTCGAAGCAGTTTCTACGTACTTCCAAACATACTCACACACATTCTAAGGTGCTTTGAAGCAGTTTCTACGTACTTCCAAACATACTCACACACATTCTAAGGTGCATTGAAGCAGTTTCTACGTACTTCCAATCATACTCAAACACATTCTAAGGTGCTACGAAGCAGTTTCTACGTACTTCCAAACATACTCAAACACATTCTAAGGTGCTACGAAGCAGTTTCTACGTACTTCCAAACATACTCAAACACATTCTAAGGTGCTTCGAAGCAGTTTCTACGTACTTCCAAACATACTCACACACATTCTAAGGTGCATTGAAGCAGTTTCTACGTACTTCCAAACATACTCAAACACATTCTAAGGTGCTTTGAAGCAGTTTCTACGTACTTCCAATCATACTCAAATACATTCTAAGGTGCTTTGAAGCAGTTTCTACGTACTTCCAATCATACTCAAACACATTCTAAGGTGCTTCGAAGCAGTTTCTACGTACTTCCAAACATACTCACACACATTCTAAGGTGCTTTGAAGCAGTTTCTACGTACTTCCAATCATACTCAAACACATTCTAAGGTGCTTCGAAGCAGTTTCTACGTACTTCCAAACATACTCACACACATTCTAAGGTGCATTGAAGCAGTTTCTACGTACTTCCAATCATACTCAAACACATTCTAAGGTGCTACGAAGCAGTTTCTACATACTTCCAAACATACTCACACACATTCTAAGGTGCATTGAAGCAGTTTCTACGTACTTCCAATCATACTCAAACACATTCTAAGGTGCTACGAAGCAGTTTCTACGTACTTCCAAACATACTCACACACATTCTAAGGTGCTTTGAAGCAGTTTCTACGTACTTCCAATCATACTCAAATACATTCTAAGGTGCTTTGAAGCAGTTTCTATGTACTTCCAAACATACTCAAACACATTCTAAGGTGCTTTGAAGCAGTTTCTACGTACTTCCAATCATACTCAAATACATTCTAAGGTGCTACGAAGCAGTTTCTACGTACTTCCAAACAGACTCAAACACATTCTAAGGTGCTTTGAAGCAGTTTCTACGTACTTCCAATCATACTCAAACACATTCTAAGGTGCTACGAAGCAGTTTCTACGTACTTCCAAACATACTCAAACACATTCTAAGGTGCTTTGAAGCAGTTTCTATGTACTTCCAATCATACTCAAACACATTCTAAGGTGCTACGAAGCAGTTTCTACGTACTTCCAATCATACTCAAACACATTCTAAGGTGCTTTGAAGCAGTTTCTACGTACTTCCAAACATACTCAAACACATTCTAAGGTGCATTGAAGCAGTTTCTACGTACTTCCAAACACACTCATACACATTCTAAGGTGCTTCGAAGCAGTTTCTACGTACTTCCAAAAACACTCGAACACATTCTAAGGTGCTTTGAAGCAGTTTCTACGTACTTCCAATCATACTCAAATACATTCTAAGGTGCTACGAAGCAGTTTCTACGTACTTCCAATCATACTCAAACACATTCTAAGGTGCTACGAAGCAGTTTCTACGTACTTCCAAACATACTCAAACACATTCTAAGGTGCTTCGAAGCAGTTTCTACGTACTTCCAAACATACTCACACACATTCTAAGGTGCATTGAAGCAGTTTCTACGTACTTCCAATCATACTCAAACACATTCTAAGGTGCTACGAAGCAGTTTCTACGTACTTCCAAACATACTCAAACACATTCTAAGGTGCTTCGAAGCAGTTTCTACGTACTTCCAAACATACTCACACACATTCTAAGGTGCTTTGAAGCAGTTTCTATGTACTTCCAATCATACTCAAACACATTCTAAGGTGCTACGAAGCAGTTTCTACGTACTTCCAATCATACTCAAACACATTCTAAGGTGCTTCGAAGCAGTTTCTACGTACTTCCAAACATACTCACACACATTCTAAGGTGCATTGAAGCAGTTTCTACGTACTTCCAATCATGCTCAAACACATTCTAAGGTGCTACGAAGCAGTTTCTACGTACTTCCAATCATACTCAAACACATTCTAAGGTGCTACGAAGCAGTTTCTACGTACTTCCAAACATACTCACACACATTCTAAGGTGCTTTGAAGCAGTTTCTACGTACTTCCAATCATACTCAATTACATTCTAAGGTGCTACGAAGCAGTTTCTACGTACTTCCAATCATACTCAAACACATTCTAAGGTGCTACGAAGCAGTTTCTACGTACTTCCAAACATACTCAACACACATTCTAAGGTGCTTTGAAGCAGTTTCTACGTACTTCCAATCATGCTCAAACACATTCTAAGGTGCTTTGAAGCAGTTTCTACGTACTTCCAATCATACTCAAACACATTCTAAGGTGCTACGAAGCAGTTTCTACGTACTTCCAAACATACTCAAACACATTCTAAGGTGCTTTGAAGCAGTTTCTATGTACTTCCAATCATACTCAAACACATTCTAAGGTGCTTCGAAGCAGTTTCTACGTACTTCCAAACATACTCACACACATTCTAAGGTGCATTGAAGCAGTTTCTACGTACTTCCAATCATACTCAAACACATTCTAAGGTGCTACGAAGCAGTTTCTACGTACTTCCAAACATACTCAACACACATTCTAAGGTGCTTTGAAGCAGTTTCTACGTACTTCCAATCATACTCAAACACATTCTAAGGTGCTTTGAAGCAGTTTCTACGTACTTCCAATCATACTCAAACACATTCTAAGGTGCTTCGAAGCAGTTTCTACGTACTTCCAAACATACTCAAACACATTCTAAGGTGCTTCGAAGCAGTTTCTACGTACTTCCAATCATACTCAAACACATTCTAAGGTGCTTTGAAGCAGTTTCTACATACTTCCAAACATACTCAAACACATTCTAAGGTGCTTTGAAGCAGTTTCTACGTACTTCCAATCATACTCAAACACATTCTAAGGTGCTTTGAAGCAGTTTCTACGTACTTCCAAACATACTCAAACACATTCTAAGGTGCTTCGAAGCAGTTTCTACGTACTTCCAAACATACTCAAACACATTCTAAGGTGCTTCGAAGCAGTTTCTACGTACTTCCAAACATACTCAAACACATTCTAAGGTGCTTCGAAGCAGTTTCTACGTACTTCCAAACATACTCAAACACATTCTAAGGTGCTTCGAAGCAGTTTCTACGTACTTCCAAACATACTCAAACACATTCTAAGGTGCTTTGAAGCAGTTTCTACGTACTTCCAATCATACTCAAACACATTCTAAGGTGCTTCGAAGCAGTTTCTACGTACTTCCAAACATACTCACACACATTCTAAGGTGCATTGAAGCAGTTTCTACGTACTTCCAATCATACTCAAACACATTCTAAGGTGCTACGAAGCAGTTTCTACGTACTTCCAAACATACTCAACACACATTCTAAGGTGCTTTGAAGCAGTTTCTACGTACTTCCAATCATACTCAAACACATTCTAAGGTGCTTTGAAGCAGTTTCTACGTACTTCCAATCATACTCAAACACATTCTAAGGTGCTTCGAAGCAGTTTCTACGTACTTCCAAACATACTCAACACACATTCTAAGGTGCTTTGAAGCAGTTTCTACGTACTTCCAATCATACTCAAACACATTCTAAGGTGCTTTGAAGCAGTTTCTACATACTTCCAAACATACTCAAACACATTCTAAGGTGCTTTGAAGCAGTTTCTACGTACTTCCAATCATACTCAAACACATTCTAAGGTGCTTTGAAGCAGTTTCTACGTACTTCCAAACATACTCAAACACATTCTAAGGTGCTTCGAAGCAGTTTCTATGTACTTCCAAACATACTCAAACACATTCTAAGGTGCTTCGAAGCAGTTTCTATGTACTTCCAAACATACTCACACACATTCTAAGGTGCATTGAAGCAGTTTCTACGTACTTCCAATCATACTCAAACACATTCTAAGGTGCTTTGAAGCAGTTTCTACGTACTTCCAAACATACTCACACACATTCTAAGGTGCATTGAAGCAGTTTCTACGTACTTCCAATCATACTCAAACACATTCTAAGGTGCTTTGAAGCAGTTTCTATGTACTTCCAATCATACTCAAACACATTCTAAGGTGCTTTGAAGCAGTTTCTACGTACTTCCAAACATACTCACACACATTCTAAGGTGCATTGAAGCAGTTTCTACGTACTTCCAATCATACTCAAACACATTCTAAGGTGCTACGAAGCAGTTTCTACGTACTTCCAAACATTCTCAACACACATTCTAAGGTGCTTTGAAGCAGTTTCTACGTACTTCCAATCATACTCAAACACATTCTAAGGTGCTTTGAAGCAGTTTCTACGTACTTCCAATCATACTCAAACACATTCTAAGGTGCTTCGAAGCAGTTTCTACGTACTTCCAAACATACTCAAACACATTCTAAGGTGCTTCGAAGCAGTTTCTACGTACTTCCAATCATACTCAAACACATTCTAAGGTGCTTTGAAGCAGTTTCTACATACTTCCAAACATACTCAAACACATTCTAAGGTGCTTTGAAGCAGTTTCTACGTACTTCCAATCATACTCAAACACATTCTAAGGTGCTTTGAAGCAGTTTCTACGTACTTCCAAACATACTCAAACACATTCTAAGGTGCTTCGAAGCAGTTTCTACGTACTTCCAAACATACTCAAACACATTCTAAGGTGCTTCGAAGCAGTTTCTACGTACTTCCAAACATACTCAAACACATTCTAAGGTGCTTCGAAGCAGTTTCTACGTACTTCCAAACATACTCAATTACATTCTAAGGTGCTTCGAAGCAGTTTCTTCGTACTTCCAAACATACTCAAACACATTCTAAGGTGCTTTGAAGCAGTTTCTACGTACTTCCAATCATACTCAAACACATTCTAAGGTGCTTTGAAGCAGTTTCTATGTACTTCCAATCATACTCAAACACATTCTAAGGTGCTTCGAAGCAGTTTCTACGTACTTCCAAACATACTCACACTCATTCTAAGGTGCATTGAAGCAGTTTCTACGTACTTCCAATCATACTCAAACACATTCTAAGGTGCTACGAAGCAGTTTCTACGTACTTCCAAACATACTCAAACACATTCTAAGGTGCTTTGAAGCAGTTTCTACGTACTTCCAAACATACTCAACACACATTCTAAGGTGCTTTGAAGCAGTTTCTACGTACTTCCAATCATACTCAAACACATTCTAAGGTGCTTTGAAGCAGTTTCTACATACTTCCAAACATACTCAAACACATTCTAAGGTGCTTTGAAGCAGTTTCTACGTACTTCCAATCATACTCAAACACATTCTAAGGTGCTTTGAAGCAGTTTCTACGTACTTCCAAACATACTCAAACACATTCTAAGGTGCTTCGAAGCAGTTTCTACGTACTTCCAAACATACTCAAACACATTCTAAGGTGCTTCGAAGCAGTTTCTACGTACTTCCAAACATACTCAAACACATTCTAAGGTGCTTCGAAGCAGTTTCTACGTACTTCCAAACATACTCAAACACATTCTAAGGTGCTACGAAGCAGTTTCTACGTACTTCCAAACATACTCAAACACATTCTAAGGTGCTTCGAAGCAGTTTCTACGTACTTCCAATCATACTCAAACACATTCTAAGGTGCATTGAAGCAGTTTCTACGTACTTCCAATCATACTCAAACACATTCTAAGGTGCTACGAAGCAGTTTCTACGTACTTCCAAACATACTCAAACACATTCTAAGGTGCTTCGAAGCAGTTTCTACGTACTTCCAAACATACTCACACACATTCTAAGGTGCTTTGAAGCAGTTTCTATGTACTTCCAATCATACTCAAACACATTCTAAGGTGCTTCGAAGCAGTTTCTACGTACTTCCAAACATACTCACACACATTCTAAGGTGCTTTGAAGCAGTTTCTACGTACTTCCAATCATACTCAAACACATTCTAAGGTGCTACGAAGCAGTTTCTACGTACTTCCAAACATACTCAAACACATTCTAAGGTGCTTTGAAGCAGTTTCTATGTACTTCCAATCATACTCAAACACATTCTAAGGTGCTACGAAGCAGTTTCTACGTACTTCCAATCATACTCAAACACATTCTAAGGTGCTTTGAAGCAGTTTCTACGTACTTCCAATCATACTCAAACACATTCTAAGGTGCATTGAAGCAGTTTCTACGTACTTCCAATCATACTCAAACACATTCTAAGGTGCTTCGAAGCAGTTTCTATGTACTTCCAAACATACTCACACACATTCTAAGGTGCATTGAAGCAGTTTCTACGTACTTCCAATCATACTCAAACACATTCTAAGGTGCTTTGAAGCAGTTTCTACGTACTTCCAAACATACTCACACACATTCTAAGGTGCATTGAAGCAGTTTCTACGTACTTCCAATCATACTCAAACACATTCTAAGGTGCTTTGAAGCAGTTTCTATGTACTTCCAATCATACTCAAACACATTCTAAGGTGCTTTGAAGCAGTTTCTACGTACTTCCAATCATACTCAAACACATTCTAAGGTGCTACGAAGCAGTTTCTACGTACTTCCAAACATTCTCAACACACATTCTAAGGTGCTTTGAAGCAGTTTCTACGTACTTCCAATCATACTCAAACACATTCTAAGGTGCTTTGAAGCAGTTTCTACATACTTCCAAACATACTCAAACACATTCTAAGGTGCTTTGAAGCAGTTTCTACGTACTTCCAATCATACTCAAACACATTCTAAGGTGCTTTGAAGCAGTTTCTACGTACTTCCAAACATACTCAAACACATTCTAAGGTGCTTCGAAGCAGTTTCTACGTACTTCCAAACATACTCAAACACATTCTAAGGTGCTTTGAAGCAGTTTCTACGTACTTCCAATCATACTCAAACACATTCTAAGGTGCTTTGAAGCAGTTTCTACGTACTTCCAATCATACTCAAACACATTCTAAGGTGCTACGAAGCAGTTTCTACGTACTTCCAAACATACTCAAACACATTCTAAGGTGCTTCGAAGCAGTTTCTACGTACTTCCAAACATACTCACACACATTCTAAGGTGCTACGAAGCAGTTTCTACGTACTTCCAATCATACTCAAACACATTCTAAGGTGCTTTGAAGCAGTTTCTACATACTTCCAAACATACTCAAACACATTCTAAGGTGCTTTGAAGCAGTTTCTACGTACTTCCAATCATACTCAAACACATTCTAAGGTGCTTTGAAGCAGTTTCTACGTACTTCCAAACATACTCAAACACATTCTAAGGTGCTTCGAAGCAGTTTCTACGTACTTCCAAACATACTCAAACACATTCTAAGGTGCTTCGAAGCAGTTTCTACGTACTTCCAAACATACTCAAACACATTCTAAGGTGCTTCGAAGCAGTTTCTACGTACTTCCAAACATACTCAAACACATTCTAAGGTGCTTCGAAGCAGTTTCTACGTACTTCCAAACATACTCAAACACATTCTAAGGTGCTTTGAAGCAGTTTCTACGTACTTCCAATCATACTCAAACACATTCTAAGGTGCTTTGAAGCAGTTTCTATGTACTTCCAATCATACTCAAACACATTCTAAGGTGCTTCGAAGCAGTTTCTACGTACTTCCAAACATACTCACACTCATTCTAAGGTGCATTGAAGCAGTTTCTACGTACTTCCAATCATACTCAAACACATTCTAAGGTGCTACGAAGCAGTTTCTACGTACTTCCAAACATACTCAAACACATTCTAAGGTGCTTTGAAGCAGTTTCTACGTACTTCCAAACATACTCAACACACATTCTAAGGTGCTTTGAAGCAGTTTCTACGTACTTCCAATCATACTCAAACACATTCTAAGGTGCTTTGAAGCAGTTTCTACATACTTCCAAACATACTCAAACACATTCTAAGGTGCTTTGAAGCAGTTTCTACGTACTTCCAATCATACTCAAACACATTCTAAGGTGCTTTGAAGCAGTTTCTACGTACTTCCAAACATACTCAAACACATTCTAAGGTGCTTCGAAGCAGTTTCTACGTACTTCCAAACATACTCAAACACATTCTAAGGTGCTTCGAAGCAGTTTCTACGTACTTCCAATCATACTCAAACACATTCTAAGGTGCTTTGAAGCAGTTTCTACGTACTTCCAAACATACTCACACACATTCTAAGGTGCATTGAAGCAGTTTCTACGTACTTCCAATCATACTCAAACACATTCTAAGGTGCTTTGAAGCAGTTTCTATGTACTTCCAAACATTCTCAACACACATTCTAAGGTGCATTGAAGCAGTTTCTACGTACTTCCAATCATACTCAAACACATTCTAAGGTGCTTTGAAGCAGTTTCTATGTACTTCCAATCATACTCAAACACATTCTAAGGTGCTTTGAAGCAGTTTCTACGTACTTCCAATCATACTCAAACACATTCTAAGGTGCTACGAAGCAGTTTCTACGTACTTCCAAACATTCTCAACACACATTCTAAGGTGCTTTGAAGCAGTTTCTACGTACTTCCAATCATACTCAAACACATTCTAAGGTGCTTTGAAGCAGTTTCTACATACTTCCAAACATACTCAAACACATTCTAAGGTGCTTTGAAGCAGTTTCTACGTACTTCCAATCATACTCAAACACATTCTAAGGTGCTTTGAAGCAGTTTCTACGTACTTCCAAACATACTCAAACACATTCTAAGGTGCTTCGAAGCAGTTTCTACGTACTTCCAAACATACTCAAACACATTCTAAGGTGCTTTGAAGCAGTTTCTACGTACTTCCAAACATACTCACACTCATTCTAAGGTGCATTGAAGCAGTTTCTACGTACTTCCAATCATACTCAAACACATTCTAAGGTGCTACGAAGCAGTTTCTACGTACTTCCAAACATACTCAAACACATTCTAAGGTGCTTTGAAGCAGTTTCTACGTACTTCCAAACATACTCAACACACATTCTAAGGTGCTTTGAAGCAGTTTCTACGTACTTCCAATCATACTCAAACACATTCTAAGGTGCTTTGAAGCAGTTTCTACATACTTCCAAACATACTCAAACACATTCTAAGGTGCTTTGAAGCAGTTTCTACGTACTTCCAATCATACTCAAACACATTCTAAGGTGCTTTGAAGCAGTTTCTACGTACTTCCAAACATACTCAAACACATTCTAAGGTGCTTCGAAGCAGTTTCTACGTACTTCCAAACATACTCAAACACATTCTAAGGTGCTTCGAAGCAGTTTCTACGTACTTCCAATCATACTCAAACACATTCTAAGGTGCTTTGAAGCAGTTTCTACGTACTTCCAAACATACTCAAACACATTCTAAGGTGCATTGAAGCAGTTTCTACGTACTTCCAATCATACTCAAACACATTCTAAGGTGCTTTGAAGCAGTTTCTACGTACTTCCAAACATACTCACACACATTCTAAGGTGCATTGAAGCAGTTTCTACGTACTTCCAATCATACTCAAACACATTCTAAGGTGCTTTGAAGCAGTTTCTATGTACTTCCAATCATACTCAAACACATTCTAAGGTGCTTTGAAGCAGTTTCTACGTACTTCCAATCATACTCAAACACATTCTAAGGTGCTACGAAGCAGTTTCTACGTACTTCCAAACATTCTCAACACACATTCTAAGGTGCTTTGAAGCAGTTTCTACGTACTTCCAATCATACTCAAACACATTCTAAGGTGCTTTGAAGCAGTTTCTACATACTTCCAAACATACTCAAACACATTCTAAGGTGCTTTGAAGCAGTTTCTACGTACTTCCAATCATACTCAAACACATTCTAAGGTGCTTTGAAGCAGTTTCTACGTACTTCCAAACATACTCAAACACATTCTAAGGTGCTTTGAAGCAGTTTCTACGTACTTCCAATCATACTCAAACACATTCTAAGGTGCTTTGAAGCAGTTTCTACGTACTTCCAATCATACTCAAACACATTCTAAGGTGCTACGAAGCAGTTTCTACGTACTTCCAAACATACTCAAACACATTCTAAGGTGCTTCGAAGCAGTTTCTACGTACTTCCAATCATACTCAAACACATTCTAAGGTGCTTTGAAGCAGTTTCTACATACTTCCAAACATACTCAAACACATTCTAAGGTGCTTTGAAGCAGTTTCTACGTACTTCCAATCATACTCAAACACATTCTAAGGTGCTTTGAAGCAGTTTCTACGTACTTCCAAACATACTCAAACACATTCTAAGGTGCTTCGAAGCAGTTTCTACGTACTTCCAAACATACTCAAACACATTCTAAGGTGCTTCGAAGCAGTTTCTACGTACTTCCAAACATACTCAAACACATTCTAAGGTGCTTCGAAGCAGTTTCTACGTACTTCCAAACATACTCAAACACATTCTAAGGTGCTTCGAAGCAGTTTCTACGTACTTCCAAACATACTCAAACACATTCTAAGGTGCTTTGAAGCAGTTTCTACGTACTTCCAATCATACTCAAACACATTCTAAGGTGCTTTGAAGCAGTTTCTATGTACTTCCAATCATACTCAAACACATTCTAAGGTGCTTCGAAGCAGTTTCTACGTACTTCCAAACATACTCACACTCATTCTAAGGTGCATTGAAGCAGTTTCTACGTACTTCCAATCATACTCAAACACATTCTAAGGTGCTACGAAGCAGTTTCTACGTACTTCCAAACATACTCAAACACATTCTAAGGTGCTTTGAAGCAGTTTCTACGTACTTCCAAACATACTCAACACACATTCTAAGGTGCTTTGAAGCAGTTTCTACGTACTTCCAATCATACTCAAACACATTCTAAGGTGCTTTGAAGCAGTTTCTACATACTTCCAAACATACTCAAACACATTCTAAGGTGCTTTGAAGCAGTTTCTACGTACTTCCAATCATACTCAAACACATTCTAAGGTGCTTTGAAGCAGTTTCTACGTACTTCCAAACATACTCAAACACATTCTAAGGTGCTTCGAAGCAGTTTCTACGTACTTCCAAACATACTCAAACACATTCTAAGGTGCTTCGAAGCAGTTTCTACGTACTTCCAAACATACTCAAACACATTCTAAGGTGCTTCGAAGCAGTTTCTACGTACTTCCAAACATACTCAAACACATTCTAAGGTGCTACGAAGCAGTTTCTACGTACTTCCAAACATACTCAAACACATTCTAAGGTGCTTTGAAGCAGTTTCTACGTACTTCCAATCATACTCAAACACATTCTAAGGTGCATTGAAGCAGTTTCTACGTACTTCCAATCATACTCAAACACATTCTAAGGTGCTACGAAGCAGTTTCTACGTACTTCCAAACATACTCAAACACATTCTAAGGTGCTTCGAAGCAGTTTCTACGTACTTCCAAACATACTCACACACATTCTAAGGTGCTTTGAAGCAGTTTCTATGTACTTCCAATCATACTCAAACACATTCTAAGGTGCTTCGAAGCAGTTTCTACGTACTTCCAAACATACTCACACACATTCTAAGGTGCTTTGAAGCAGTTTCTACGTACTTCCAATCATACTCAAACACATTCTAAGGTGCTACGAAGCAGTTTCTACGTACTTCCAAACATACTCAAACACATTCTAAGGTGCTTTGAAGCAGTTTCTATGTACTTCCAATCATACTCAAACACATTCTAAGGTGCTACGAAGCAGTTTCTACGTACTTCCAATCATACTCAAACACATTCTAAGGTGCTTTGAAGCAGTTTCTACGTACTTCCAATCATACTCAAACACATTCTAAGGTGCATTGAAGCAGTTTCTACGTACTTCCAATCATACTCAAACACATTCTAAGGTGCTTCGAAGCAGTTTCTATGTACTTCCAAACATACTCACACACATTCTAAGGTGCATTGAAGCAGTTTCTACGTACTTCCAATCATACTCAAACACATTCTAAGGTGCTTTGAAGCAGTTTCTACGTACTTCCAAACATACTCACACACATTCTAAGGTGCATTGAAGCAGTTTCTACGTACTTCCAATCATACTCAAACACATTCTAAGGTGCTTTGAAGCAGTTTCTATGTACTTCCAATCATACTCAAACACATTCTAAGGTGCTTTAAAGCAGTTTCTACGTACTTCCAATCATACTCAAACACATTCTAAGGTGCTACGAAGCAGTTTCTACGTACTTCCAAACATTCTCAACACACATTCTAAGGTGCTTTGAAGCAGTTTCTACGTACTTCCAATCATACTCAAACACATTCTAAGGTGCTTTGAAGCAGTTTCTACATACTTCCAAACATACTCAAACACATTCTAAGGTGCTTTGAAGCAGTTTCTACGTACTTCCAATCATACTCAAACACATTCTAAGGTGCTTTGAAGCAGTTTCTACGTACTTCCAATCATACTCAAACACATTCTAAGGTGCTACGAAGCAGTTTCTACGTACTTCCAAACATACTCAAACACATTCTAAGGTGCTTTGAAGCAGTTTCTACGTACTTCCAATCATACTCAAACACATTCTAAGGTGCTTTGAAGCAGTTTCTACGTACTTCCAATCATACTCAAACACATTCTAAGGTGCATTGAAGCAGTTTCTACGTACTTCCAATCATACTCAAACACATTCTAAGGTGCTTCGAAGCAGTTTCTATGTACTTCCAAACATACTCACACACATTCTAAGGTGCATTGAAGCAGTTTCTACGTACTTCCAATCATACTCAAACACATTCTAAGGTGCTTTGAAGCAGTTTCTACGTACTTCCAAACATACTCACACACATTCTAAGGTGCATTGAAGCAGTTTCTACGTACTTCCAATCATACTCAAACACATTCTAAGGTGCTTTGAAGCAGTTTCTATGTACTTCCAAACATACTCACACACATTCTAAGGTGCATTGAAGCAGTTTCTACGTACTTCCAATCATACTCAAACACATTCTAAGGTGCTACGAAGCAGTTTCTACGTACTTCCAAACATTCTCAACACACATTCTAAGGTGCTTTGAAGCAGTTTCTACGTACTTCCAATCATACTCAAACACATTCTAAGGTGCTTCGAAGCAGTTTCTACGTACTTCCAAACATACTCAACACACATTCTAAGGTGCTTTGAAGCAGTTTCTACGTACTTCCAATCATACTCAAACACATTCTAAGGTGCTTTGAAGCAGTTTCTACATACTTCCAAACATACTCAAACACATTCTAAGGTGCTTTGAAGCAGTTTCTACGTACTTCCAATCATACTCAAACACATTCTAAGGTGCTTTGAAGCAGTTTCTACGTACTTCCAAACATACTCAAACACATTCTAAGGTGCTTCGAAGCAGTTTCTACGTACTTCCAAACATACTCAAACACATTCTAAGGTGCTTCGAAGCAGTTTCTACGTACTTCCAAACATACTCAAACACATTCTAAGGTGCTTCGAAGCAGTTTCTACGTACTTCCAAACATACTCAAACACATTCTAAGGTGCTACGAAGCAGTTTCTACGTACTTCCAAACATACTCAAACACATTCTAAGGTGCTTCGAAGCAGTTTCTACGTACTTCCAAACATACTCACACACATTCTAAGGTGCATTGAAGCAGTTTCTACGTACTTCCAATCATACTCAAACACATTCTAAGGTGCTACGAAGCAGTTTCTACGTACTTCCAAACATACTCAAACACATTCTAAGGTGCTTCGAAGCAGTTTCTACGTACTTCCAAACATACTCACACACATTCTAAGGTGCTTTGAAGCAGTTTCTATGTACTTCCAATCATACTCAAACACATTCTAAGGTGCTTCGAAGCAGTTTCTACGTACTTCCAAACATACTCACACACATTCTAAGGTGCTTTGAAGCAGTTTCTACGTACTTCCAATCATACTCAAACACATTCTAAGGTGCTACGAAGCAGTTTCTACGTACTTCCAAACATACTCAAACACATTCTAAGGTGCTTTGAAGCAGTTTCTACGTACTTCCAAACATACTCACACACATTCTAAGGTGCTACGAAGCAGTTTCTACGTACTTCCAATCATACTCAAACACATTCTAAGGTGCTACGAAGCAGTTTCTACGTACTTCCAATCATACTCAAACACATTCTAAGGTGCTTTGAAGCAGTTTCTACGTACTTCCAATCATACTCAAACACATTCTAAGGTGCATTGAAGCAGTTTCTACGTACTTCCAAACACACTCGAACACATTCTAAGGTGCTTTGAAGCAGTTTCTACGTACTTCCAAACATACTCAACACACATTCTAAGGTGCTTTGAAGCAGTTTCTACGTACTTCCAATCATACTCAAACACATTCTAAGGTGCTACGAAGCAGTTTCTACGTACTTCCAAACATACTCAAACACATTCTAAGGTGCTTCGAAGCAGTTTCTACGTACTTCCAAACATACTCACACACATTCTAAGGTGCTACGAAGCAGTTTCTACGTACTTCCAATCATACTCAAACACATTCTAAGGTGCTTCGAAGCAGTTTCTACGTACTTCCAAACATACTCACACACATTCTAAGGTGCATTGAAGCAGTTTCTACGTACTTCCAATCATGCTCAAACACATTCTAAGGTGCTACGAAGCAGTTTCTACGTACTTCCAATCATACTCAAACACATTCTAAGGTGCTACGAAGCAGTTTCTACGTACTTCCAAACATACTCACACACATTCTAAGGTGCTTTGAAGCAGTTTCTACGTACTTCCAATCATACTCAATTACATTCTAAGGTGCTACGAAGCAGTTTCTACGTACTTCCAATCATACTCAAACACATTCTAAGGTGCTACGAAGCAGTTTCTACGTACTTCCAAACATACTCAACACACATTCTAAGGTGCTTTGAAGCAGTTTCTACGTACTTCCAATCATGCTCAAACACATTCTAAGGTGCTTCGAAGCAGTTTCTACGTACTTCCAAACACATTCAAACACCTTCTAAGGTGCTACGAAGCAGTTTCTACGTACTTCCAATCATACTCAAACACATTCTAAGGTGCTTCGAAGCAGTTTCTACGTACTTCCAAACATACTCACACACATTCTAAGGTGCATTGAAGCAGTTTCTACGTACTTCCAATCATGCTCAAACACATTCTAAGGTGCTACGAAGCAGTTTCTACGTACTTCCAATCATACTCAAACACATTCTAAGGTGCTACGAAGCAGTTTCTACGTACTTCCAAACATACTCAACACACATTCTAAGGTGCTTTGAAGCAGTTTCTACGTACTTCCAATCATGCTCAAACACATTCTAAGGTGCTTCGAAGCAGTTTCTACGTACTTCCAAACACATTCAAACACCTTCTAAGGTGCTACGAAGCAGTTTCTACGTACTTCCAATCATACTCAAACACATTCTAAGGTGCTTCGAAGCAGTTTCTACGTACTTCCAAACATACTCACACACATTCTAAGGTGCATTGAAGCAGTTTCTACGTACTTCCAATCATGCTCAAACACATTCTAAGGTGCTACGAAGCAGTTTCTACGTACTTCCAATCATACTCAAACACATTCTAAGGTGCTACGAAGCAGTTTCTACGTACTTCCAAACATACTCACACACATTCTAAGGTGCTTTGAAGCAGTTTCTACGTACTTCCAATCATACTCAATTACATTCTAAGGTGCTACGAAGCAGTTTCTACGTACTTCCAATCATACTCAAACACATTCTAAGGTGCTACTAAGCAGTTTCTACGTACTTCCAAACATACTCAACACACATTCTAAGGTGCTTTGAAGCAGTTTCTACGTACTTCCAATCATGCTCAAACACATTCTAAGGTGCTTCGAAGCAGTTTCTACGTACTTCCAAAAACACTCGAACACATTCTAAGGTGCTTTGAAGCAGTTTCTACGTACTTCCAATCATACTCAAATACATTCTAAGGTGCTACGAAGCAGTTTCTACGTACTTCCAATCATACTCAAACACATTCTAAGGTGCTACGAAGCAGTTTCTACGTACTTCCAAACATACTCAAACACATTCTAAGGTGCTTCGAAGCAGTTTCTACGTACTTCCAAACATACTCACACACATTCTAAGGTGCATTGAAGCAGTTTCTACGTACTTCCAATCATACTCAAACACATTCTAAGGTGCTACGAAGCAGTTTCTACGTACTTCCAAACATACTCAAACACATTCTAAGGTGCTTCGAAGCAGTTTCTACGTACTTCCAAACATACTCACACACATTCTAAGGTGCTACGAAGCAGTTTCTACGTACTTCCAATCATACTCAAACACATTCTAAGGTGCTACGAAGCAGTTTCTACGTACTTCCAATCATACTCAAACACATTCTAAGGTGCTTCGAAGCAGTTTCTACGTACTTCCAAACATACTCACACACATTCTAAGGTGCATTGAAGCAGTTTCTACGTACTTCCAATCATACTCAAACACATTCTAAGGTGCTACGAAGCAGTTTCTACGTACTTCCAATCATACTCAAACACATTCTAAGGTGCTACGAAGCAGTTTCTACGTACTTCCAAACATACTCACACACATTCTAAGGTGCTTTGAAGCAGTTTCTACGTACTTCCAATCATACTCAATTACATTCTAAGGTGCTACGAAGCAGTTTCTACGTACTTCCAATCATACTCAAACACATTCTAAGGTGCTACGAAGCAGTTTCTACGTACTTCCAAACATACTCAACACACATTCTAAGGTGCTTTGAAGCAGTTTCTACGTACTTCCAATCATGCTCAAACACATTCTAAGGTGCTTTGAAGCAGTTTCTACGTACTTCCAATCATACTCAAACACATTCTAAGGTGCTACGAAGCAGTTTCTACGTACTTCCAAACATACTCAAACACATTCTAAGGTGCTTTGAAGCAGTTTCTATGTACTTCCAATCATACTCAAACACATTCTAAGGTGCTTCGAAGCAGTTTCTACGTACTTCCAAACATACTCACACACATTCTAAGGTGCATTGAAGCAGTTTCTACGTACTTCCAAACATACTCAACACACATTCTAAGGTGCTTTGAAGCAGTTTCTACGTACTTCCAATCATACTCAAACACATTCTAAGGTGCTACGAAGCAGTTTCTACGTACTTCCAAACATACTCAAACACATTCTAAGGTGCTTTGAAGCAGTTTCTATGTACTTCCAAACATACTCAAATACATTCTAAGGTGCTTTGAAGCAGTTTCTACGTACTTCCAATCATACTCAAACACATTCTAAGGTGCTACGAAGCAGTTTCTACGTACTTCCAAACATACTCAAACACATTCTAAGGTGCTTTGAAGCAGTTTCTATGTACTTCCAATCATACTCAAACACATTCTAAGGTGCTACGAAGCAGTTTCTACATACTTCCAAACATACTCACACACATTCTAAGGTGCATTGAAGCAGTTTCTACGTACTTCCAATCATACTCAAACACATTCTAAGGTGCTACGAAGCAGTTTCTACGTACTTCCAAACATACTCACACACATTCTAAGGTGCTTTGAAGCAGTTTCTACGTACTTCCAATCATACTCAAATACATTCTAAGGTGCTTTGAAGCAGTTTCTATGTACTTCCAAACATACTCAAACACATTCTAAGGTGCTTTGAAGCAGTTTCTACGTACTTCCAATCATACTCAAATACATTCTAAGGTGCTACGAAGCAGTTTCTACGTACTTCCAAACAGACTCAAACACATTCTAAGGTGCTTTGAAGCAGTTTCTACGTACTTCCAATCATACTCAAACACATTCTAAGGTGCTACGAAGCAGTTTCTACGTACTTCCAAACATACTCAAACACATTCTAAGGTGCTTTGAAGCAGTTTCTATGTACTTCCAATCATACTCAAACACATTCTAAGGTGCTACGAAGCAGTTTCTACGTACTTCCAATCATACTCAAACACATTCTAAGGTGCTTTGAAGCAGTTTCTACGTACTTCCAATCATACTCAAACACATTCTAAGGTGCATTGAAGCAGTTTCTACGTACTTCCAAACACACTCATACACATTCTAAGGTGCTTCGAAGCAGTTTCTACGTACTTCCAAAAACACTCGAACACATTCTAAGGTGCTTTGAAGCAGTTTCTACGTACTTCCAATCATACTCAAATACATTCTAAGGTGCTACGAAGCAGTTTCTACGTACTTCCAATCATACTCAAACACATTCTAAGGTGCTACGAAGCAGTTTCTACGTACTTCCAAACATACTCAAACACATTCTAAGGTGCTTCGAAGCAGTTTCTACGTACTTCCAAACATACTCACACACATTCTAAGGTGCATTGAAGCAGTTTCTACGTACTTCCAATCATACTCAAACACATTCTAAGGTGCTACGAAGCAGTTTCTACGTACTTCCAACCATACTCACACACATTCTAAGGTGCTTTGAAGCAGTTTCTACGTACTTCCAATCATACTCAAATACATTCTAAGGTGCTTTGAAGCAGTTTCTATGTACTTCCAAACATACTCAAACACATTCTAAGGTGCTTTGAAGCAGTTTCTACGTACTTCCAATCATACTCAAATACATTCTAAGGTGCTACGAAGCAGTTTCTACGTACTTCCAAACAGACTCAAACACATTCTAAGGTGCTTTGAAGCAGTTTCTACGTACTTCCAATCATACTCAAACACATTCTAAGGTGCTACGAAGCAGTTTCTACGTACTTCCAAACATACTCAAACACATTCTAAGGTGCTTCGAAGCAGTTTCTACGTACTTCCAAACATACTCACACACATTCTAAGGTGCATTGAAGCAGTTTCTACGTACTTCCAATCATACTCAAACACATTCTAAGGTGCTACGAAGCAGTTTCTACGTACTTCCAAACATACTCAAACACATTCTAAGGTGCTTCGAAGCAGTTTCTACGTACTTCCAAACATACTCACACACATTCTAAGGTGCTACGAAGCAGTTTCTACGTACTTCCAATCATACTCAAACACATTCTAAGGTGCTACGAAGCAGTTTCTACGTACTTCCAATCATACTCAAACACATTCTAAGGTGCTTCGAAGCAGTTTCTACGTACTTCCAAACATACTCACACACATTCTAAGGTGCATTGAAGCAGTTTCTACGTACTTCCAATCATGCTCAAACACATTCTAAGGTGCTACGAAGCAGTTTCTACGTACTTCCAATCATACTCAAACACATTCTAAGGTGCTTTGAAGCAGTTTCTACGTACTTCCAAACATACTCACACACATTCTAAGGTGCTTTGAAGCAGTTTCTACGTACTTCCAATCATACTCAATAACATTCTAAGGTGCTACGAAGCAGTTTCTACGTACTTCCAATCATACTCAAACACATTCTAAGGTGCTACGAAGCAGTTTCTACGTACTTCCAAACATACTCAACACACATTCTAAGGTGCTTTGAAGCAGTTTCTACGTACTTCCAATCATGCTCAAACACATTCTAAGGTGCTTTGAAGCAGTTTCTACGTACTTCCAATCATACTCAAACACATTCTAAGGTGCTACGAAGCAGTTTCTACGTACTTCCAAACATACTCAAACACATTCTAAGGTGCTTTGAAGCAGTTTCTATGTACTTCCAATCATACTCAAACACATTCTAAGGTGCTTCGAAGCAGTTTCTACGTACTTCCAAACATACTCACACACATTCTAAGGTGCTTTGAAGCAGTTTCTACGTACTTCCAATCATACTCAAATACATTCTAAGGTGCTTCGAAGCAGTTTCTACGTACTTCCAAACATACTCACACACATTCTAAGGTGCTTTGAAGCAGTTTCTACGTACTTCCAATCATACTCAAATACATTCTAAGGTGCATTGAAGCAGTTTCTACGTACTTCCAATCATACTCAAACACATTCTAAGGTGCTTTGAAGCAGTTTCTACGTACTTCCAATCATACTCAAACACATTCTAAGGTGCTACGAAGCAGTTTCTACGTACTTCCAAACATACTCAAACACATTCTAAGGTGCTTCGAAGCAGTTTCTACGTACTTCCAATCATACTCAAACACATTCTAAGGTGCTTCGAAGCAGTTTCTACGTACTTCCAAACATACTCACACACATTCTAAGGTGCTACGAAGCAGTTTCTACGTACTTCCAATCATACTCAAACACATTCTAAGGTGCTACGAAGCAGTTTCTACGTACTTCCAATCATACTCAAACACATTCTAAGGTGCTTCGAAGCAGTTTCTACGTACTTCCAATCATACTCAAACACATTCTAAGGTGCTTCGAAGCAGTTTCTACGTACTTCCAAACATACTCACACACATTCTAAGGTGCTACGAAGCAGTTTCTACGTACTTCCAATCATACTCAAACACATTCTAAGGTGCTACGAAGCAGTTTCTACGTACTTCCAATCATACTCAAACACATTCTAAGGTGCTTCGAAGCAGTTTCTACGTACTTCCAAACATACTCACACACATTCTAAGGTGCATTGAAGCAGTTTCTACGTACTTCCAATCATGCTCAAACACATTCTAAGGTGCTACGAAGCAGTTTCTACGTACTTCCAATCATACTCAAACACATTCTAAGGTGCTTTGAAGCAGTTTCTACGTACTTCCAAACATACTCACACACATTCTAAGGTGCTTTGAAGCAGTTTCTACGTACTTCCAATCATACTCAATTACATTCTAAGGTGCTACGAAGCAGTTTCTACGTACTTCCAATCATACTCAAACACATTCTAAGGTGCTACGAAGCAGTTTCTACGTACTTCCAAACATACTCAAACACATTCTAAGGTGCTTTGAAGCAGTTTCTACGTACTTCCAATCATGCTCAAACACATTCTAAGGTGCTTTGAAGCAGTTTCTACGTACTTCCAATCATACTCAAACACATTCTAAGGTGCTACGAAGCAGTTTCTACGTACTTCCAAACATACTCAAACACATTCTAAGGTGCTTTGAAGCAGTTTCTATGTACTTCCAATCATACTCAAACACATTCTAAGGTGCTTCGAAGCAGTTTCTACGTACTTCCAAACATACTCAAACACATTCTAAGGTGCTTTGAAGCAGTTTCTATGTACTTCCAAACATACTCAAATACATTCTAAGGTGCTTTGAAGCAGTTTCTACGTACTTCCAATCATACTCAAATACATTCTAAGGTGCTACGAAGCAGTTTCTACGTACTTCCAAACATACTCAACACACATTCTAAGGTGCTTTGAAGCAGTTTCTACGTACTTCCAATCATGCTCAAACACATTCTAAGGTGCTTTGAAGCAGTTTCTACGTACTTCCAATCATACTCAAACACATTCTAAGGTGCTACGAAGCAGTTTCTACGTACTTCCAAACATACTCAAACACATTCTAAGGTGCTTTGAAGCAGTTTCTATGTACTTCCAATCATACTCAAACACATTCTAAGGTGCTACGAAGCAGTTTCTACATACTTCCAAACATACTCACACACATTCTAAGGTGCATTGAAGCAGTTTCTACGTACTTCCAATCATACTCAAACACATTCTAAGGTGCTACGAAGCAGTTTCTACGTACTTCCAAACATACTCACACACATTCTAAGGTGCTTTGAAGCAGTTTCTACGTACTTCCAATCATACTCAAATACATTCTAAGGTGCTTTGAAGCAGTTTCTATGTACTTCCAAACATACTCAAACACATTCTAAGGTGCTTTGAAGCAGTTTCTACGTACTTCCAATCATACTCAAATACATTCTAAGGTGCTACGAAGCAGTTTCTACGTACTTCCAAACAGACTCAAACACATTCTAAGGTGCTTTGAAGCAGTTTCTACGTACTTCCAATCATACTCAAACACATTCTAAGGTGCTACGAAGCAGTTTCTACGTACTTCCAAACATACTCAAACACATTCTAAGGTGCTTTGAAGCAGTTTCTATGTACTTCCAATCATACTCAAACACATTCTAAGGTGCTACGAAGCAGTTTCTACGTACTTCCAATCATACTCAAACACATTCTAAGGTGCTTTGAAGCAGTTTCTACGTACTTCCAATCATACTCAAACACATTCTAAGGTGCATTGAAGCAGTTTCTACGTACTTCCAAACACACTCATACACATTCTAAGGTGCTTCGAAGCAGTTTCTACGTACTTCCAAAAACACTCGAACACATTCTAAGGTGCTTTGAAGCAGTTTCTACGTACTTCCAATCATACTCAAATACATTCTAAGGTGCTACGAAGCAGTTTCTACGTACTTCCAATCATACTCAAACACATTCTAAGGTGCTACGAAGCAGTTTCTACGTACTTCCAAACATACTCAAACACATTCTAAGGTGCTTCGAAGCAGTTTCTACGTACTTCCAAACATACTCACACACATTCTAAGGTGCATTGAAGCAGTTTCTACGTACTTCCAATCATACTCAAACACATTCTAAGGTGCTACGAAGCAGTTTCTACGTACTTCCAAACATACTCACACACATTCTAAGGTGCTTTGAAGCAGTTTCTACGTACTTCCAATCATACTCAAATACATTCTAAGGTGCTTTGAAGCAGTTTCTATGTACTTCCAAACATACTCACACACATTCTAAGGTGCTTTGAAGCAGTTTCTACGTACTTCCAATCATACTCAAATACATTCTAAGGTGCTACGAAGCAGTTTCTACGTACTTCCAAACAGACTCAAACACATTCTAAGGTGCTTTGAAGCAGTTTCTACGTACTTCCAATCATACTCAAACACATTCTAAGGTGCTACGAAGCAGTTTCTACGTACTTCCAAACATACTCAAACACATTCTAAGGTGCTTTGAAGCAGTTTCTATGTACTTCCAATCATACTCAAACACATTCTAAGGTGCTACGAAGCAGTTTCTACGTACTTCCAATCATACTCAAACACATTCTAAGGTGCTTTGAAGCAGTTTCTACGTACTTCCAATCATACTCAAACACATTCTAAGGTGCATTGAAGCAGTTTCTACGTACTTCCAATCATACTCAAACACATTCTAAGGTGCTACGAAGCAGTTTCTACGTACTTCCAAACACATTCAAACACATTCTAAGGTTCTTCGAAGCAGTTTCTACGTACTTCCAAACATACTCACACACATTCTAAGGTGCTTTGAAGCAGTTTCTACGTACTTCCAATCATACTCAAACACATTCTAAGGTGCTTCGAAGCAGTTTCTACGTACTTCCAAACATACTCACACACATTCTAAGGTGCATTGAAGCAGTTTCTACGTACTTCCAATCATACTCAAACACATTCTAAGGTGCTACGAAGCAGTTTCTACATACTTCCAAACATACTCAAACACATTCTAAGGTGCTTTGAAGCAGTTTCTACGTACTTCCAATCATACTCAAATACATTCTAAGGTGCTACGAAGCAGTTTCTACGTACTTCCAATCATACTCAAACACATTCTAAGGTGCTTCGAAGCAGTTTCTACGTACTTCCAAACATACTCAAACACATTCTAAGGTGCTTCGAAGCAGTTTCTACGTACTTCCAAACATACTCAAACACATTCTAAGGTGCTTCGAAGCAGTTTCTACGTACTTCCAAACATACTCAAACACATTCTAAGGTGCTTCGAAGCAGTTTCTACGTACTTCCAAACATACTCAAACACATTCTAAGGTGCTTCGAAGCAGTTTCTACGTACTTCCAAACATACTCACACACATTCTAAGGTGCATTGAAGCAGTTTCTACGTACTTCCAATCATACTCAAACACATTCTAAGGTGCTACGAAGCAGTTTCTACGTACTTCCAAACATACTCAAACACATTCTAAGGTGCTTTGAAGCAGTTTCTACGTACTTCCAATCATACTCAAATACATTCTAAGGTGCTTTGAAGCAGTTTCTATGTACTTCCAAACAGACTCAAACACATTCTAAGGTGCTTCGAAGCAGTTTCTACGTACTTCCAATCATACTCAAACACATTCTAAGGTGCTACGAAGCAGTTTCTACATACTTCCAAACATACTCAAACACATTCTAAGGTGCTTTGAAGCAGTTTCTACGTACTTCCAATCTTGCTCAAACACATTCTAAGGTGCTACGAAGCAGTTTCTACGTACTTCCAAACATACTCAAACACATTCTAAGGTGCTTTGAAGCAGTTTCTACGTACTTCCAATCATACTCAAATACATTCTAAGGTGCTTTGAAGCAGTTTCTATGTACTTCCAAACAGACTCAAACACATTCTAAGGTGCTTTGAAGCAGTTTCTACGTACTTCCAATCATACTCAAACACATTCTAAGGTGCTACGAAGCAGTTTCTACGTACTTCCAAACATACTCAAACACATTCTAAGGTGCTTTGAAGCAGTTTCTATGTACTTCCAATCATACTCAAACACATTCTAAGGTGCTACGAAGCAGTTTCTACGTACTTCCAATCTTGCTCAAACACATTCTAAGGTGCTACGAAGCAGTTTCTACGTACTTCCAAACATACTCAAACACATTCTAAGGTGCTTTGAAGCAGTTTCTACGTACTTCCAATCATACTCAAACACATTCTAAGGTGCTACGAAGCAGTTTCTACGTACTTCCAATCATACTCAAACACATTCTAAGGTGCTTCGAAGCAGTTTCTACGTACTTCCAAACATACTCACACACATTCTAAGGTGCATTGAAGCAGTTTCTACGTACTTCCAATCATACTCAAACACATTCTAAGGTGCTACGAAGCAGTTTCTACGTACTTCCAAACATACTCACACACATTCTAAGGTGCTTTGAAGCAGTTTCTACGTACTTCCAATCATACTCAAATACATTCTAAGGTGCTTTGAAGCAGTTTCTATGTACTTCCAAACATACTCAAACACATTCTAAGGTGCTTTGAAGCAGTTTCTACGTACTTCCAATCATACTCAAATACATTCTAAGGTGCTACGAAGCAGTTTCTACGTACTTCCAAACATACTCAAACACATTCTAAGGTGCTTTGAAGCAGTTTCTATGTACTTCCAATCATACTCAAACACATTCTAAGGTGCTACGAAGCAGTTTCTACGTACTTCCAATCATACTCAAACACATTCTAAGGTGCTTTGAAGCAGTTTCTACGTACTTCCAATCATACTCAAACACATTCTAAGGTGCATTGAAGCAGTTTCTACGTACTTCCAATCATACTCAAACACATTCTAAGGTGCTACGAAGCAGTTTCTACGTACTTCCAAACATACTCACACACATTCTAAGGTGCTTTGAAGCAGTTTCTACGTACTTCCAATCATACTCAAACACATTCTAAGGTGCTTCGAAGCAGTTTCTACGTACTTCCAAACATACTCACACACATTCTAAGGTGCATTGAAGCAGTTTCTACGTACTTCCAATCATACTCAAACACATTCTAAGGTGCTACGAAGCAGTTTCTACATACTTCCAAACATACTCAAACACATTCTAAGGTGCTTTGAAGCAGTTTCTACGTACTTCCAATCATACTCAAATACATTCTAAGGTGCTACGAAGCAGTTTCTACGTACTTCCAAACATACTCAAACACATTCTAAGGTGCTTCGAAGCAGTTTCTACGTACTTCCAAACATACTCAAACACATTCTAAGGTGCTTCGAAGCAGTTTCTACGTACTTCCAAACATACTCAAACACATTCTAAGGTGCTTCGAAGCAGTTTCTACGTACTTCCAATCATACTCAAACACATTCTAAGGTGCTACGAAGCAGTTTCTACGTACTTCCAAACATACTCAAACACATTCTAAGGTGCTTCGAAGCAGTTTCTACGTACTTCCAAACATACTCACACACATTCTAAGGTGCATTGAAGCAGTTTCTACGTACTTCCAATCATACTCAAACACATTCTAAGGTGCTACGAAGCAGTTTCTACGTACTTCCAAACATACTCAAACACATTCTAAGGTGCTTTGAAGCAGTTTCTACGTACTTCCAAACATACTCAAACACATTCTAAGGTGCTTTGAAGCAGTTTCTACGTACTTCCAATCATACTCAAACACATTCTAAGGTGCTACGAAGCAGTTTCTACGTACTTCCAATCATACTCAAACACATTCTAAGGTGCTTCGAAGCAGTTTCTACGTACTTCCAAACATACTCAAACACATTCTAAGGTGCTTTGAAGCAGTTTCTACGTACTTCCAATCATACTCAAATACATTCTAAGGTGCTTTGAAGCAGTTTCTATGTACTTCCAAACATACTCAAACACATTCTAAGGTGCTTTGAAGCAGTTTCTACGTACTTCCAATCATACTCAAACACATTCTAAGGTGCTACGAAGCAGTTTCTACATACTTCCAAACATACTCAAACACATTCTAAGGTGCTTTGAAGCAGTTTCTACGTACTTCCAATCTTGCTCAAACACATTCTAAGGTGCTACGAAGCAGTTTCTACGTACTTCCAAACATACTCAAACACATTCTAAGGTGCTTTGAAGCAGTTTCTACGTACTTCCAATCATACTCAAATACATTCTAAGGTGCTTTGAAGCAGTTTCTATGTACTTCCAAACAGACTCAAACACATTCTAAGGTGCTTTGAAGCAGTTTCTACGTACTTCCAATCATACTCAAACACATTCTAAGGTGCTACGAAGCAGTTTCTACGTACTTCCAAACATACTCAAACACATTCTAAGGTGCTTTGAAGCAGTTTCTATGTACTTCCAATCATACTCAAACACATTCTAAGGTGCTACGAAGCAGTTTCTACGTACTTCCAATCTTGCTCAAACACATTCTAAGGTGCTACGAAGCAGTTTCTACGTACTTCCAAACATACTCAAACACATTCTAAGGTGCTTTGAAGCAGTTTCTACGTACTTCCAATCATACTCAAACACATTCTAAGGTGCTACGAAGCAGTTTCTACGTACTTCCAATCATACTCAAACACATTCTAAGGTGCTTCGAAGCAGTTTCTACGTACTTCCAAACATACTCACACACATTCTAAGGTGCATTGAAGCAGTTTCTACGTACTTCCAATCATACTCAAACACATTCTAAGGTGCTACGAAGCAGTTTCTACGTACTTCCAAACATACTCACACACATTCTAAGGTGCTTTGAAGCAGTTTCTACGTACTTCCAATCATACTCAAATACATTCTAAGGTGCTTTGAAGCAGTTTCTATGTACTTCCAAACATACTCAAACACATTCTAAAGTGCTTTGAAGCAGTTTCTACGTACTTCCAATCATACTCAAACACATTCTAAGGTGCTACGAAGCAGTTTCTACGTACTTCCAAACATACTCAAACACATTCTAAGGTGCTTTGAAGCAGTTTCTACGTACTTCCAAACATACTCAAACACATTCTAAGGTGCTTCGAAGCAGTTTCTACGTACTTCCAAACATACTCACACACATTCTAAGGTGCTACGAAGCAGTTTCTACGTACTTCCAAACATACTCACACACATTCTAAGGTGCTTTGAAGCAGTTTCTACGTACTTCCAATCATACTCAAATACATTCTAAGGTGCTTTGAAGCAGTTTCTATGTACTTCCAAACATACTCAAACACATTCTAAGGTGCTTTGAAGCAGTTTCTATGTACTTCCAATCATACTCAAACACATTCTAAGGTGCTACGAAGCAGTTTCTACGTACTTCCAATCATACTCAAACACATTCTAAGGTGCTTTGAAGCAGTTTCTACGTACTTCCAATCATACTCAAACACATTCTAAGGTGCATTGAAGCAGTTTCTACGTACTTCCAATCATACTCAAACACATTCTAAGGTGCTACGAAGCAGTTTCTACGTACTTCCAAACATACTCACACACATTCTAAGGTGCTTTGAAGCAGTTTCTACGTACTTCCAATCATACTCAAACACATTCTAAGGTGCTTCGAAGCAGTTTCTACGTACTTCCAAACATACTCACACACATTCTAAGGTGCATTGAAGCAGTTTCTACGTACTTCCAATCATACTCAAATACATTCTAAGGTGCTACGAAGCAGTTTCTACATACTTCCAAACATACTCAAACACATTCTAAGGTGCTTTGAAGCAGTTTCTACGTACTTCCAATCATACTCAAATACATTCTAAGGTGCTACGAAGCAGTTTCTACGTACTTCCAAACATACTCAAACACATTCTAAGGTGCTTCGAAGCAGTTTCTACGTACTTCCAAACATACTCAAACACATTCTAAGGTGCTTCGAAGCAGTTTCTACGTACTTCCAAACATACTCAAACACATTCTAAGGTGCTTCGAAGCAGTTTCTACGTACTTCCAAACATACTCAAACACATTCTAAGGTGCTACGAAGCAGTTTCTACGTACTTCCAAACATACTCAAACACATTCTAAGGTGCTTCGAAGCAGTTTCTACGTACTTCCAAACATACTCACACACATTCTAAGGTGCATTGAAGCAGTTTCTACGTACTTGCAATCATACTCAAACACATTCTAAGGTGCTACGAAGCAGTTTCTACGTACTTCCAAACATACTCAAACACATTCTAAGGTGCTTTGAAGCAGTTTCTACGTACTTCCAAACATACTCAAACACATTCTAAGGTGCTTTGAAGCAGTTTCTACGTACTTCCAATCATACTCAAACACATTCTAAGGTGCTACGAAGCAGTTTCTACGTACTTCCAATCATACTCAAACACATTCTAAGGTGCTTCGAAGCAGTTTCTACGTACTTCCAAACATACTCAAACACATTCTAAGGTGCATTGAAGCAGTTTCTACGTACTTCCAATCATACTCAAACACATTCTAAGGTGCTACGAAGCAGTTTCTACGTACTTCCAAACATACTCAAACACATTCTAAGGTGCTTTGAAGCAGTTTCTACGTACTTCCAATCATACTCAAATACATTCTAAGGTGCTTTGAAGCAGTTTCTATGTACTTCCAAACATACTCAAACACATTCTAAGGTGCTTTGAAGCAGTTTCTACGTACTTCCAATCATACTCAAACACATTCTAAGGTGCTACGAAGCAGTTTCTACGTACTTCCAAACATACTCAAACACATTCTAAGGTGCTTTGAAGCAGTTTCTATGTACTTCCAATCATACTCAAACACATTCTAAGGTGCTACGAAGCAGTTTCTACGTACTTCCAATCTTGCTCAAACACATTCTAAGGTGCTACGAAGCAGTTTCTACGTACTTCCAAACATACTCAAACACATTCTAAGGTGCTTTGAAGCAGTTTCTACGTACTTCCAATCATACTCAAACACATTCTAAGGTGCTACGAAGCAGTTTCTACGTACTTCCAATCATACTCAAACACATTCTAAGGTGCTACGAAGCAGTTTCTACGTACTTCCAAACATACTCACACACATTCTAAGGTGCATTGAAGCAGTTTCTACGTACTTCCAATCATACTCAAATACATTCTAAGGTGCTACGAAGCAGTTTCTACGTACTTCCAAACATACTCACACACATTCTAAGGTGCTTTGAAGCAGTTTCTACGTACTTCCAATCATACTCAAATACATTCTAAGGTGCTTTGAAGCAGTTTCTATGTACTTCCAAACATACTCAAACACATTCTAAGGTGCTTTGAAGCAGTTTCTACGTACTTCCAATCATACTCAAATACATTCTAAGGTGCTACGAAGCAGTTTCTACGTACTTCCAAACATACTCAAACACATTCTAAGGTGCTTTGAAGCAGTTTCTATGTACTTCCAATCATACTCAAACACATTCTAAGGTGCTACGAAGCAGTTTCTACGTACTTCCAAACAGACTCAAACACATTCTAAGGTGCTTTGAAGCAGTTTCTACGTACATCCAATCATACTCAAACACATTCTAAGGTGCTACGAAGCAGTTTCTACGTACTTCCAATCATACTCAAACACATTCTAAGGTGCTACGAAGCAGTTTCTACGTACTTCCAAACATACTCAAACACATTCTAAGGTGCTTTGAAGCAGTTTCTACGTACTTCCAATCATGCTCAAACACATTCTAAGGTGCTACGAAGCAGTTTCTACGTACTTCCAAACATACTCACACACATTCTAAGGTGCTTTGAAGCAGTTTCTACGTACTTCCAATCATACTCAAATACATTCTAAGGTGCTTTGAAGCAGTTTCTATGTACTTCCAAACATACTCAAACACATTCTAAGGTGCTTCGAAGCAGTTTCTACGTACTTCCAAACACACTCAAACACATTCTAAGGTGCTTCGAAGCAGTTTCTACGTACTTCCAAACACACTCAAACACATTCTAAGGTGCTTCGAAGCAGTTTCTACGTACTTCCAAACACACTCAAACACATTCTAAGGTGCTTCGAAGCAGTTTTTAAGTACTACCAAACACACTCAAACACCTTTTAAGGTGCTTCGAAGCAGTTTCTACGTACTTCCAAACACACTCAAACACATTCTAAGGTGCTTCGAAGCAGTTTCTACGTACTTCCAATCATACTCAAACACATTCTAAGGTGCTACGAAGCAGTTTCTACGTACTTCCAAACATACTCAAACACATTCTAAGGTGCTTTGAAGCAGTTTCTACGTACTTCCAATCATGCTCAAACACATTCTAAGGTGCTTTGAAGCAGTTTCTATGTACTTCCAAACATACTCAAACACATTCTAAGGTGCTTTGAAGCAGTTTCTACGTACTTCCAATCATACTCAAATACATTCTAAGGTGCTACGAAGCAGTTTCTACGTACTTCCAAACAGACTCAAACACATTCTAAGGTGCTTTGAAGCAGTTTCTACGTACTTCCAATCATACTCAAACACATTCTAAGGTGCTACGAAGCAGTTTCTATGTACTTTCAATCATGCTCAAACACATTCTAAGGTGCTTTGAAGCAGTTTCTATGTACTTCCAAACATACTCAAACACATTCTAAGGTGCTTTGAAGCAGTTTCTACGTACTTCCAATCATACTCAAACACATTCTAAGGTGCTACGAAGCAGTTTCTACGTACTTCCAAACACACTCAAACACATTCTAAGGTGCTTCGAAGCAGTTTCTACGTACTTCCAAACAGACTCAAACACATTCTAAGGTGCTTTGAAGCAGTTTCTACGTACTTCCAATCATACTCAAACACATTCTAAGGTGCTTTGAAGCAGTTTCTATGTACTTCCAAACATACTCAAACACATTCTAAGGTGCTTTGAAGCAGTTTCTACGTACTTCCAATCATACTCAAATACATTCTAAGGTGCTACGAAGCAGTTTCTACGTACTTCCAATCATACTCAAACACATTCTAAGGTGCTACGAAGCAGTTTCTACGTACTTCCAAACATACTCAAACACATTCTAAGGTGCTTTGAAGCAGTTTCTACGTACTTCCAATCATGCTCAAACACATTCTAAGGTGCTACGAAGCAGTTTCTACGTACTTCCAAACATACTCAAACACATTCTAAGGTGCTTTGAAGCAGTTTCTACGTACTTCCAATCATGCTCAAACACATTCTAAGGTGCTTTGAAGCAGTTTCTATGTACTTCCAAACATACTCAAACACATTCTAAGGTGCTTTGAAGCAGTTTCTACGTACTTCCAATCATACTCAAATACATTCTAAGGTGCTACGAAGCAGTTTCTACGTACTTCCAAACAGACTCAAACACATTCTAAGGTGCTTTGAAGCAGTTTCTACGTACTTCCAATCATACTCAAACACATTCTAAGGTGCTACGAAGCAGTTTCTACGTACTTCCAATCATGCTCAAACACATTCTAAGGTGCTTTGAAGCAGTTTCTATGTACTTCCAAACATACTCAAACACATTCTAAGGTGCTTTGAAGCAGTTTCTACGTACTTCCAATCATACTCAAACACATTCTAAGGTGCTACGAAGCAGTTTCTACGTACTTCCAAACACACTCAAACACATTCTAAGGTGCTTCGAAGCAGTTTCTACGTACTTCCAAACAGACTCAAACACATTCTAAGGTGCTTTGAAGCAGTTTCTACGTACTTCCAAACACACTCAAACACATTCTAAGGTGCTTCGAAGCAGTTTCTTCGTACTTCCAAACACACTCATACACATTCTAAGGTGCTTCGAAGCAGTTTCTACGTACTTCCAAAAACACTCGAACACATTCTAAGGTGCTTCGAAGCAGTTTTTAAGTACTACCAAACACACTCAAACACATTCTAAGGTGCTACGAAGCAGTTTCTACGTACTTCCAATCTTGCTCAAACACATTCTAAGGTGCTTTGAAGCAGTTTCTATGTACTTCCAAACATACTCAAACACATTCTAAGGTGCTTTGAAGCAGTTTCTACGTACTTCCAATCATACTCAAATACATTCTAAGGTGCTACGAAGCAGTTTCTACGTACTTCCAAACATACTCAAACACATTCTAAGGTGCTTTGAAGCAGTTTCTACGTACTTCCAATCATACTCAAACACATTCTAAGGTGCTACGAAGCAGTTTCTACGTACTTCCAAACATACTCAAACACATTCTTAGGTGCTTTGAAGCAGTTTCTACGTACTTCCAATCATACTCAAACACATTCTAAGGTGCTACGAAGCAGTTTCTATGTACTTTCAATCATATTCAAACACATTCTAAGGTGCTACGAAGCAGTTTCTACGTACTTCCAATCATACTCAAACACATTCTAAGGTGCTACGAAGCAGTTTCTACGTACTTCCAAACAGACTCAAACACATTCTAAGGAGCTTCGAAGCAGTTTCTACGTACTTCCAAACACACTCAAACACATTCTAAGGTGCTTCGAAGCAGTTTCTACGTACTTCCAAACACACTCAAACACATTCTAAGGTGCTTCGAAGCAGTTTCTACGTACTTCCAAACACATTCAAACACCTTCTAAGGTTCTTCGAAGCAGTTTCTACGTACTTCCAAACACACTCATACACATTCTAAGGTGCTTCGAAGCAGTTTCTACGTACTTCCAAAAACACTCGAACACATTCTAAGGTGCTTCGAAGCAGTTTTTAAGTACTACCAAACACACTCAAACACCTTTTAAGGTGCTTTGAAGCAGTTTCTACGTACTTCCAAACACATTCAAACACATTCTAAGGTGCTTCGAAGCAGTTTCTACGTACTTCCAATCATACTCAAACACATTCTAAGGTGCTTTGAAGCAGTTTCTACGTACTTCCAATCATACTCAAACACATTCTAAGGTGCTTTGAAGCAGTTTCTACGTACTTCCAATCATACTCAAACACATTCTAAGGTGCTACGAAGCAGTTTCTACGTACTTCCAAACAGACTCAAACACATTCTAAGGTGCTTTGAAGCAGTTTCTACGTACTTCCAAACACATTCAAACACATTCTAAAGTGCTTCGAAGCAGTTTCTACGTACTTCCAATCATATTAAAACACATTCTAAGGTGCTTTGAAGCAGTTTCTACGTACTTCCAAACATACTCAAACACATTCTAAGGTGCTTCGAAGCAGTTTCTACGTACTTCCAAACATACTCAAACACATTCTAAGGTGCTTCGAAGCAGTTTCTACGTACTTCCAATCATACTCAAACACATTCTAAGGTGCTACGAAGCAGTTTCTACGTACTTCCAAACAGACTCAAACACATTCTAAGGAGCTTCGAAGCAGTTTCTACGTACTTCCAAACACACTCAAACACATTCTAAGGTGCTTCGAAGCAGTTTCTACGTACTTCCAAACACACTCAAATACATTCTAAGGTGCTTCGAAGCAGTTTCTATGTACTTCCAAACGCACTCAAACACATTCTAAGGTGCTTCGAAGCAGTTTCTACGTACTTCCAAACACACTCAAACACATTCTAAGGTGCTTCGAAGCAGTTTTTAAGTACTACCAAACACACTCATACACATTCTAAGGTGCTTCGAAGCAGTTTCTACGTACTTCCAGTCATATTAAAACACATTCTAAGGTGCTACGAAGCAGTTTCTACGTACTTCCAAACATACTCAAACACATTCTAAGGTGCTTCGAAGCAGTTTCTACGTACTTCCAATCATACTCAAACACATTCTAAGGTGCTACGAAGCAGTTTCTACGTACTTCCAAACAGACTCAAACACATTCTAAGGTGCTTCGAAGCAGTTTCTACGTACTTCCAAACACACTCAAACACATTCTAAGGTGCTTCGAAGCAGTTTCTACGTACTTCCAAACACACTCAAACACATTCTAAGGTGCTTCGAAGCAGTTTCTACGTACTTCCAAACACATTCAAACACCTTCTAAGGTTCTTCGAAGCAGTTTCTACGTACTTCCAAACACACTCATACACATTCTAAGGTGCTTCGAAGCAGTTTCTACGTACTTCCAAAAACACTCGAACACATTCTAAGGTGCTTCGAAGCAGTTTTTAAGTACTACCAAACACACTCAAACACCTTTTAAGGTGCTTTGAAGCAGTTTCTACGTACTTCCAAACACATTCAAACACATTCTAAGGTGCTTCGAAGCAGTTTCTACGTACTTCCAATCATACTCAAACACATTCTAAGGTGCTTTGAAGCAGTTTCTACGTACTTCCAATCATACTCAAACACATTCTAAGGTGCTTTGAAGCAGTTTCTACGTACTTCCAATCATACTCAAACACATTCTAAGGTGCTACGAAGCAGTTTCTACGTACTTCCAAACAGACTCAAACACATTCTAAGGTGCTTTGAAGCAGTTTCTACGTACTTCCAAACACATTCAAACACATTCTAAAGTGCTTCGAAGCAGTTTCTACGTACTTCCAATCATATTAAAACACATTCTAAGGTGCTTTGAAGCAGTTTCTACGTACTTCCAAACATACTCAAACACATTCTAAGGTGCTTCGAAGCAGTTTCTACGTACTTCCAATCATACTCAAACACATTCTAAGGTGCTTTGAAGCAGTTTCTACGTACTTCCAATCATACTCAAACACATTCTAAGGTGCTACGAAGCAGTTTCTACGTACTTCCAAACAGACTCAAACACATTCTAAGGAGCTTCGAAGCAGTTTCTACGTACTTCCAAACACACTCAAACACATTCTAAGGTGCTTCGAAGCAGTTTCTACGTACTTCCAAACACACCCATATACATTCTAAGGTGCTTCGAAGCAGTTTCTACGTACTTCCAAACACACCCATATACATTCTAAGGTGCTTCGAAGCAGTTTCTACGTACTTCCAAACACACTCAAACACATTCTAAGGTGCTTCGAAGCAGTTTTTAAGTACTACCAAACACACTCATACACATTCTAAGGTGCTTCGAAGCAGTTTCTTCGTACTTCCAAACACACTCATACACATTCTAAGGTGCTTCGAAGCAGTTTCTACGTACTTCCAAAAACACTCGAACACATTCTAAGGTGCTTCGAAGCAGTTTTTAAGTACTACCAAACACACTCAAACACCTTTTAAGGTGCTTCGAAGCAGTTTCTACGTACTTCCAAACACACTCAAACACATTCTAAGGAGCTTCGAAGCAGTTTCTACTTACTTCCAAACACACTCAAACACATTCTAAGGTGCTTCGAAGCAGTTTCTACGTACTTCCAAACACACTCAAACACATTCTAAGGTGCTTCGAAGCAGTTTCTACGTACTTCCAAACACACTCAAACACATTCTAAGGTGCTTCGAAGCAGTTTTTAAGTACTACCAAACACACTCATACACATTCTAAGGTGCTTCGAAGCAGTTTCTTCGTACTTCCAAACACACCCATACACATTCTAAGGTGCTTCGAAGCAGTTTCTACGTACTTCGAAACACACTCGAACACATTCTAAGGTGCTTCGAAGCAGTTTTTAAGTACTACCAAACACACTCAAACACCTTTTAAGGTGCTTCGAAGCAGTTTCTACGTACTTCCAAACACACTCAAACACATTCTAAGGAGCTTCGAAGCAGTTTCTACTTACTTCCAAACACACTCAAACACATTCTAAGGTGCTTCGAAGCAGTTTCTACGTACTTCCAAACACACTCAAACACATTCTAAGGAGCTTCGAAGCAGTTTCTACTTACTTCCAAACACACTCAAACACATTCTAAGGTGCTTTGAAGCAGTTTCTACGTACTTCCAATCATACTCAAACACATTCTAAGGTGCTTTGAAGCAGTTTCTACGTACTTCCAATCATACTCAAACACATTCTAAGGTGCTACGAAGCAGTTTCTACGTACTTCCAAACAGACTCAAACACATTCTAAGGTGCTTTGAAGCAGTTTCTACGTACTTCCAAACACATTCAAACACATTCTAAAGTGCTTCGAAGCAGTTTCTACGTACTTCCAATCATATTAAAACACATTCTAAGGTGCTTTGAAGCAGTTTCTACGTACTTCCAAACATACTCAAACACATTCTAAGGTGCTTCGAAGCAGTTTCTACGTACTTCCAATCATACTCAAACACATTCTAAGGAGCTTCGAAGCAGTTTCTACTTACTTCCAAACACACTCAAACACATTCTAAGGTGCTTCGAAGCAGTTTCTACGTACTTCCAAACACACTCAAACACATTCTAAGGTGCTTCGAAGCAGTTTCTACGTACTTCCAAACACACTCAAACACATTCTAAGGTGCTTCGAAGCAGTTTTTAAGTACTACCAAACACACTCATACACATTCTAAGGTGCTTCGAAGCAGTTTCTTCGTACTTCCAAACACACCCATACACATTCTAAGGTGCTTCGAAGCAGTTTCTACGTACTTCGAAACACACTCGAACACATTCTAAGGTGCTTCGAAGCAGTTTTTAAGTACTACCAAACACACTCAAACACCTTTTAAGGTGCTTCGAAGCAGTTTCTACGTACTTCCAAACACACTCAAACACATTCTAAGGAGCTTCGAAGCAGTTTCTACTTACTTCCAAACACACTCAAACACATTCTAAGGTGCTTCGAAGCAGTTTCTACGTACTTCCAAACACACTCAAACACATTCTAAGGTGCTTCGAAGCAGTTTCTACGTACTTCCAATCATACTCAAACACATTCTAAGGTGCTTTGAAGCAGTTTCTACGTACTTCCAATCATACTCAAACACATTCTAAGGTGCTTTGAAGCAGTTTCTACGTACTTCCAATCATACTCAAACACATTCTAAGGTGCTACGAAGCAGTTTCTACGTACTTCCAAACAGACTCAAACACATTCTAAGGTGCTTTGAAGCAGTTTCTACGTACTTCCAAACACATTCAAACACATTCTAAAGTGCTTCGAAGCAGTTTCTACGTACTTCCAATCATATTAAAACACATTCTAAGGTGCTTTGAAGCAGTTTCTACGTACTTCCAAACATACTCAAACACATTCTAAGGTGCTTCGAAGCAGTTTCTACGTACTTCCAATCATACTCAAACACATTCTAAGGTGCTTTGAAGCAGTTTCTACGTACTTCCAATCATACTCAAACACATTCTAAGGTGCTACGAAGCAGTTTCTACGTACTTCCAAACAGACTCAAACACATTCTAAGGAGCTTCGAAGCAGTTTCTACGTACTTCCAAACACACTCAAACACATTCTAAGGTGCTTCGAAGCAGTTTCTACGTACTTCCAAACACACTCAAATACATTCTAAGGTGCTTCGAAGCAGTTTCTACGTACTTCCAAACACACTCAAACACATTCTAAGGTGCTTCGAAGCAGTTTCTACGTACTTCCAAACACACTCAAACACATTCTAAGGTGCTTCGAAGCAGTTTTTAAGTACTACCAAACACACTCATACACATTCTAAGGTGCTTCGAAGCAGTTTCTTCGTACTTCCAAACACACTCATACACATTCTAAGGTGCTTCGAAGCAGTTTCTACGTACTTCCAAAAACACTCGAACACATTCTAAGGTGCTTCGAAGCAGTTTTTAAGTACTACCAAACACACTCAAACACCTTTTAAGGTGCTTCGAAGCAGTTTCTACGTACTTCCAAACACACTCAAACACATTCTAAGGAGCTTCGAAGCAGTTTCTACTTACTTCCAAACACACTCAAACACATTCTAAGGTGCTTCGAAGCAGTTTCTACGTACTTCCAAACACACTCAAACACATTCTAAGGTGCTTCGAAGCAGTTTCTACGTACTTCCAAACACACTCAAACACATTCTAAGGTGCTTCGAAGCAGTTTTTAAGTACTTCCAAACACACTCATACACATTCTAAGGTGCTTCGAAGCAGTTTCTTCGTACTTCCAAACACACTCATACACATTCTAAGGTGCTTCGAAGCAGTTTCTACGTACTTCCAAACACACTCAAACACATTCTAAGGTGCTTCGAAGCAGTTTCTATGTACTACCAAACACACTCAAACACCTTTTAAGGTGCTTCGAAGCAGTTTCTACGTACTTCCAAACACACTCAAACACATTCTAAGGTGCTTCGAAGCAGTTTCTACGTACTTCCAAACACACTCAAACACATTCTAAGGAGCTTCGAAGCAGTTTCTACGTACTTCCAAACACACTCAAACACATTCTAAGGTGCTTCGAAGCAGTTTCTACGTACTTCCAAACACACTCAAACACATTCTAAGGTGCTTCGAAGCAGTTTCTACGTACTTCCAAACACACTCAAACACATTCTAAGGTGCTTCGAAGCAGTTTCTACGTACTTCCAAACACACTCAAACACATTCTAAGGAGCTTCGAAGCAGTTTCTACGTACTTCCAAACACACTCAAACACATTCTAAGGTGCTTCGAAGCAGTTTCTACGTACTTCCAAACACACTCAAACACATTATAAGGTGCTTCGAAGCAGTTTCTACGTACTTCCAAACACACTCAAACACATTCTAAGGTGCTTCGAAGCAGTTTCTACGTACTTCCAAACACACTCAAACACATTCTAAGGTGCTTCGAAGCAGTTTTTAAGTACTACCAAACACACTCATACACATTCTAAGGTGCTTCGAAGCAGTTTCTTCGTACTTCCAAACACACTCATACACATTATAAGGTGCTTCGAAGCAGTTTCTACGTACTTCCAAACACACTCAAACACATTCTAAGGTGCTTCGAAGCAGTTTCTACGTACTTCCAAACACACTCAAACACATTCTAAGGTGCTTCGAAGCAGTTTTTAAGTACTACCAAACACACTCAAACACCTTTTAAGGTGCTTCGAAGCAGTTTCTACGTACTTCCAAACACACTCAAACACATTCTAAGGTGCTTCGAAGCAGTTTTTAAGTACTACCAAACACACTCATACACATTCTAAGGTGCTTCGAAGCAGTTTCTTCGTACTTCCAAACACACTCATACACATTATAAGGTGCTTCGAAGCAGTTTCTACGTACTTCCAAACACACTCAAACACATTCTAAGGTGCTTCGAAGCAGTTTCTACGTACTTCCAAACACACTCAAACACATTCTAAGGTGCTTCGAAGCAGTTTTTAAGTACTACCAAACACACTCAAACACCTTTTAAGGTGCTTCGAAGCAGTTTCTACGTACTTCCAAACACACTCAAACACATTCTAAGGTGCTTCGAAGCAGTTTCTACGTACTTCCAAACACACTCAAACACATTCTAAGGTGCTTCGAAGCAGTTTCTACGTACTTCCAAACACACTCAAACACATTCTAAGGAGCTTCGAAGCAGTTTCTACGTACTTCCAAACACACTCAAACACATTCTAAGGTGCTTCGAAGCAGTTTCTACGTACTTCCAAACACACTCAAACACATTCTAAGGTGCTTCGAAGCAGTTTCTACGTACTTCCAAACACACTCAAACACATTCTAAGGTGCTTCGAAGCAGTTTTTAAGTACTACCAAACACACTCAAACACCTTTAAAGGTGCTTCGAAGCAGTTTCTACGTACTTCCAAACACACTCAAACACATTCTAAGGAGCTTCGAAGCAGTTTCTACGTACTTCCAAACACACTCAAACACATTCTAAGGTGCTTCGAAGCAGTTTCTACGTACTTCCAAACACACTCAAACACATTCTAAGGTGCTTCGAAGCAGTTTCTACGTACTTCCAAACACACTCAAACACATTCTAAGGTGCTTCGAAGCAGTTTCTACGTACTTCCAAACACACTCAAACACATTCTAAGGTGCTTCGAAGCAGTTTTTAAGTACTACCAAACACACTCATACACATTCTAAGGTGCTTCGAAGCAGTTTCTTCGTACTTCCAAACACACTCATACACATTATAAGGTGCTTCGAAGCAGTTTCTTCGTACTTCCAAACACACTCAAACACATTCTAAGGTGCTTCGAAGCAGTTTTTAAGTACTACCAAACACACTCAAACACCTTTTAAGGTGCTTCGAAGCAGTTTCTACGTACTTCCAAACACACTCAAACACATTCTAAGGAGCTTCGAAGCAGTTTCTACGTACTTCCAAACACACTCAAACACATTCTAAGGTGCTTCGAAGCAGTTTCTACGTACTTCCAAACACACTCAAACACATTCTAAGGTGCTTCGAAGCAGTTTCTACGTACTTCCAAACACACTCAAACACATTCTAAGGTGCTTCGAAGCAGTTTCTACGTACTTCCAAACACACTCAAACACATTCTAAGGTGCTTCGAAGCAGTTTTTAAGTACTACCAAACACACTCATACACATTCTAAGGTGCTTCGAAGCAGTTTCTTCGTACTTCCAAACACACTCATACACATTGTTAAAACCTAGTCTTACTTATAAAGCTTAGGATAAAAAAGGCTAAGTCTAATTTATAATGCTAAGGTTTAACTATTTATTTTACAGACGAAAATCTTGAACACTCTTATCTTGGCGGAGTATTAAAATTTATGTCGTCTTCCTCGGCGGTGGCACAATCCAAAGAGAAAGACTTTCTCCGTGGCACCGCCGAGGAAGGTTTCCTTACGCCTATTGTCGTCTCGCTCATTCTTGGGTCGGTCGGGTCAACGTTCCCCGATCGCTTATCAGCTTCGATCGAGAGCTATCAGCTGATCGATGAGTAATGGATAAACTCATCGATCAGCTGACCGCTCTCGTTCTCCTTCCTCTCATGATGGGACGTTGACCCGACCGTACTCCTCGTGCCTCATCTCACTTCTCACACACTGCTGTTCGTTAATTTGGCAACACTCCCCCCAGTAAACGACTCAAGCCCATACACTTGTTTCTGGGGTCGAGTTGTTTACTCCTGGTCGAAGACCCGCCAAATAAACGAGCAGCTCTTTCTTTCCCTGCATACGCTAGCAGTTAAGAAGCGTGGAAAATTCGTACATCGTTCCCCAACGCGGTGTCTACCATCGTTTGCAAGAGAGGTCAGCAGCCAGTATGTGATCGATCGTCCGATAGTTCCGTTGAGCAAATTTATGAAGCTCGGGATGAATCCAACAGCGTAATCGTCACCTACGAATGTAGAGATTATTAGGCAAGAATTAAAGTTATTTTTGATTCGTGTGTAGCGACTGTTCACTAGATCACTATTTATTTTCGACGTCGCCCGCGGCCTTCCTCCATGTACCGCCATGTGCACCACTCGTCGATCGTGTGGCGCTGGAAGGCTGGTCCTTTCGCCACCTTTCGTTACGCTGAGCTGGTGTGCACCTCTTTTAATGATCACACTTTGACGCACACTTTGATCCCAATTGGCTTCAGATGTCAATTGTCCTTCTCGCTGCAATCTCGCTTCGTCTCTAACACCTTCCTGTCTCCGTGCCGCAATTTGCCTGTTCGACTGTTTTCGTTCTTTCTGCGACGGTTTCTCCAGTTTGTTCGACTGCTCCCGCGGTTTTACTGTCTGCTCTCTCTGATCGTAAATACGCTGGGGCCGATCAGTCAAATATATCAACTTCTCGAGCGCCGGCTCCGGTGCACTCGGTATAGAGCACGCATTCATAGCCGTTCGTCCAATTTTCTGTACAGCCTTGATGCCTGTACCTTCACTGCTGCTCTGTACCTGCACTGCTGCCCGATTCTCCTGCCTATATCCGATGAGCTGTGGGTCGGTTTTCTTCGAGCCACTGTGTTGGCGATTCACTTCTTTCGGCGTGGAAATCGGAATGACACACGTATTCACCACCGCTCGTCTCGTCGCCGATAAGGTCGTGGCTGGTGCATCCTCGAATCCGTCAGCACGGTACTTCCAGTCCTTTTGCGCTAGCTCCCGCTCGGGTACCGCTCGGGTATAAGGTGCTTCGAAGCAGTTTCTTCGTACTTCCAAACACACTCAAACACATTCTAAGGTGCTTCGAAGCAGTTTCTACGTACTTCCAAACACACTCAAACACATTCTAAGGTGCGTCGAAGCAGTTTTTAAGTACTACCAAACACACTCAAACACCTTTTAAGGTGCTTCGAAGCAGTTTCTACGTACTTCCTAACACACTCAAACACATTCTAAGGTGCTTCGAAGCAGTTTCTACGTACTTCCAAACACACTCAAACACATTCTAAGGTGCTTCGAAGCAGTTTCTACGTACTTCCAAACACACTCAAACACATTCTAAGGTGCTTCGAAGCAGTTTCTTCGTACTTCCAAACACACTCATACACATTCTAAGGTGCTTCGAAGCAGTTTCTACGTACTTCCAAACACACTCAAACACATTCTAAGGTGCTTCGAAGCAGTTTCTATGTACTACCAAACACACTCAAACACATTCTAAGGTGCTTCGAAGCAGTTTCTACGTACTTCCAAACACACTCATACACATTCTAAGGTGCTTCGAAGCAGTTTCTATGTACTATCAAACACACTCAAACACCTTTTAAGGTGCTTCGAAGCAGTTTTTAAGTACTACCAAACACACTCAAACACCTTTTAAGGTGCTTCGAAGCAGTTTCTACGTACTTCCAAACACACTCAAACACATTCTAAGGAGCTTCGAAGCAGTTTCTACTTACTTCCAAACACACTCAAACACATTCTAAGGTGCTTCGAAGCAGTTTCTACGTACTTCCAAACACACTCAAACACATTCTAAGGTGCTTCGAAGCAGTTTCTACGTACTTCCAAACACACTCAAACACATTCTAAGGTGCTTCGAAGCAGTTTTTAAGTACTACCAAACACACTCATACACATTCTAAGGTGCTTCGAAGCAGTTTCTTCGTACTTCCAAACACACTCATACACATTATAAGGTGCTTCGAAGCAGTTTCTACGTACTTCCAAACACACTCAAACACATTCTAAGGTGCTTCGAAGCAGTTTCTACGTACTTCCAAACACACTCAAACACATTCTAAGGTGCTTCGAAGCAGTTTTTAAGTACTACCAAACACACTCAAACACCTTTTAAGGTGCTTCGAAGCAGTTTCTACGTACTTCCAAACACACTCAAACACATTCTAAGGAGCTTCGAAGCAGTTTCTACGTACTTCCAAACACACTCAAACACATTCTAAGGTGCTTCGAAGCAGTTTCTACGTACTTCCAAACACACTCAAACACATTCTAAGGAGCTTCGAAGCAGTTTCTACGTACTTCCAAACACACTCAAACACATTCTAAGGAGCTTCGAAGCAGTTTCTACGTACTTCCAAACACACTCAAACACATTCTAAGGTGCTTCGAAGCAGTTTCTACGTACTTCCAAACACACTCAAACACATTCTAAGGTGCTTCGAAGCAGTTTTTAAGTACTACCAAACACACTCAAACACCTTTTAAGGTGCTTCGAAGCAGTTTCTACGTACTTCCAAACACACTCAAACACATTCTAAGGAGCTTCGAAGCAGTTTCTTCGTACTTCCAAACACACTCAAACACATTCTAAGGTGCTTCGAAGCAGTTTCTACGTACTTCCAAACACACTCAAACACATTCTAAGGTGCTTCGAAGCAGTTTCTACGTACTTCCAAACACACTCAAACACATTCTAAGGTGCTTCGAAGCAGTTTTTACGTACTTCCAAACAGACTCAAACACATTCTAAGGTGCTTTGAAGCAGTTTCTACGTACTTCCAATCATACTCAAACACATTCTAAGGTGCTACGAAGCAGTTTCTACGTACTTCCAAACATACTCAAACACATTCTAAGGTGCTTTGAAGCAGTTTCTATGTACTTCCAATCATACTCAAACACATTCTAAGGTGCTTCGAAGCAGTTTCTACGTACTTCCAAACACACTCAAACACATTCTAAGGTGCTTCGAAGCAGTTTCTACGTACTTCCAAACACACTCAAACACATTCTAAGGTGCTTCGAAGCAGTTTCTACGTACTTCCAAACACACTCAAACACATTCTAAGGTGCTTCGAAGCAGTTTCTACGTACTTCCAAACACACTCAAACACATTCTAAGGTGCTTCGAAGCAGTTTCTACGTACTTCCAAACACACTCAAACACATTCTAAGGTGCTTCGAAGCAGTTTCTACGTACTTCCAAACACATGCAAACACATTCTAAGGTGCTTCGAAGCAGTTTCTACGTACTTCCAAACACACTCAAACACATTCTAAGGAGCTTCGAAGCAGTTTCTACGTACTTCCAAACACACTCAAACACATTCTAAGGTGCTTCGAAGCAGTTTCTACGTACTTCCAAACACACTCAAACACATTCTAAGGTGCTTCGAAGCAGTTTCTACGTACTTCCAAACACACTCAAACACATTCTAAGGTGCTTCGAAGCAGTTTTTACGTACTTCCAAACACACTCAAACACATTCTAAGGTGCTTTGAAGCAGTTTCTACGTACTTCCAATCATACTCAAACACATTCTAAGGTGCTACGAAGCAGTTTCTACGTACTTCCAAACATACTCAAACACATTCTAAGGTGCTTTGAAGCAGTTTCTATGTACTTCCAATCATACTCAAACACATTCTAAGGTGCTTCGAAGCAGTTTCTACGTACTTCCAAACACACTCAAACACATTCTAAGGTGCTTCGAAGCAGTTTCTACGTACTTCCAAACACACTCAAACACATTTTAAGGTGCTTCGAAGCAGTTTCTACGTACTTCCAAACACACTCAAACACATTCTAAGGTGCTTCGAAGCAGTTTCTACGTACTTCCAAACACACTCAAACACATTCTAAGGTGCTTCGAAGCAGTTTCTACGTACTTCCAAACACACTCAAACACATTCTAAGGTGCTTCGAAGCAGTTCCTACGTACTTCCAATCATACTCAAACACATTCTAAGGTGCTTCGAAGCAGTTTCTACGTACTTCCAAACACACTCAAACACATTCTAAGGTGCTTCGAAGCAGTTTCTACGTACTTCCAAACACACTCAAACACATTCTAAGGAGCTTCGAAGCAGTTTCTACGTACTTCCAAACACACTCAAACACATTCTAAGGTGCTTCGAAGCAGTTTCTACGTACTTCCAAACACACTCAAACACATTCTAAGGTGCTTCGAAGCAGTTTCTACGTACTTCCAAACACACTCAAACACATTCTAAGGAGCTTCGAAGCAGTTTCTACGTACTTCCAAACACACTCAAACACATTCTAAGGTGCTTCGAAGCTGTTTCTTCGTACATCCAAACACACTCAAACACATTCTAAGGTGCTTCGAAGCAGTTTCTACGTACTTCCAAACACACTCAAACACATTCTAAGGTGCTTCGAAGCAGTTTCTACGTACTTCCAAACACACTCAAACACATTCTAAGGTGCTTCGAAGCAGTTTCTACGTACTTCCAAACACACTCAAACACATTCTAAGGTGCTTCGAAGCAGTTTCTTCGTACTTCCAAACACACTCATACACATTCTAAGGTGCTTCGAAGCAGTTTCTACGTACTTCCAAACACACTCAAACACATTCTAAGGTGCTTCGAAGCAGTTTCTACGTACTTCCAAACACACTCAAACACATTCTAAGGTGCTTCGAAGCAGTTCCTACGTACTTCCAAACACACTCAAACACATTCTAAGGTGCTTCGAAGCAGTTTTTAAGTACTACCAAACACACTCATACACATTCTAAGGTGCTTCGAAGCAGTTTCTACGTACTTCCAAACACACTCAAACACATTCTAAGGTGCTTCGAAACAGTTCCTACGTACTTCCAAACACACTCAAACACATTCTAAGGTGCTTCGAAGCAGTTTCTTCGTACTTCCAAACACACTCATACACATTATAAGGTGCTTCGAAGCAGTTTCTTCGTACTTCCAAACACACTCAAACACATTCTAAGGTGCTTCGAAACAGCTTTTAAGTACTACCAAACACACTCAAACACATTCTAAGGTGCTTCGAAGCAGTTTCTTCGTACTTCCAAACACACTCATACACATTATAAGGTGCTTCGAAGCAGTTTCTACGTACTTCCAAACACACTCAAACACATTCTAAGGTGCTTCGAAGCAGTTTCTACGTACTTCCAAACACACTCAAACACATTCTAAGGTGCTTCGAAACAGCTTTTAAGTACTACCAAACACACTCAAACACCTTTTAAGGTGCTTCGAAGCAGTTTCTACGTACTTCCAAACACACTCAAACACATTCTAAGGAGCTTCGAAGCAGTTTCTACGTACTTCCAAACACACTCAAACACATTCTAAGGTGCTTCGAAGCAGTTTCTACGTACTTCCAAACACACTCAAACACATTCTAAGGTGCTTCGAAGCAGTTTCTACGTACTTCCAAACACACTCAAACACATTCTAAGGTGCTTCGAAGCAGTTTTTAAGTACTACCAAACACACTCAAACACATTCTAAGGTGCTTCGAAGCAGTTTCTTCGTACTTCCAAACACATTCAAACACCTTCTAAGGTGCTTCGAAGCAGTTTCTACGTACTTCCAATCATACTCAAACACATTCTAAGGTGCTTCGAAGCAGTTTCTACGTACTTCCAAACACACTCAAACACATTCTAAGGTGCTTCGAAGCAGTTTTTAAGTACTACCAAACACACTTATACACATTCTAAGGTGCTTCGAAGCAGTTTCTTCGTACTTCCAAACACACTCATACACATTATAAGGTGCTTCGAAGCAGTTTCTACGTACTTCCAAACACACTCAAACACATTCTAAGGTGCTTCGAAGCAGTTTCTACGTACTTCCAAACACACTCAAACACATTCTAAGGTGCTTCGAAGCAGTTTCTACGTACTTCCAAACACACTCAAACACATTCTAAGGTGCTTCGAAGCAGTTTCTACGTACTTCCAAACACATTCAAACACCTTCTAAGGTGCTTCGAAGCAGTTTCTACGTACTTCCAAACACATTCAAACACCTTAAAAGGTGCTTTGAAGCAGTTTCTACGTACTTCCAAACACATTCAAACACCTTCTAAGGTGCTTTGAAGCAGTTTCTACGTACTTCCAAACACACTCAAACACATTCTAAGGTGCTTCGAAGCAGTTTCTACGTACTTCCAAACACACTCAAACACATTCTAAGGTGCTTCGAAGCAGTTTCTACGTACTTCCAAACACACTCAAACACATTCTAAGGTGCTTCGAAGCAGTTTCTACGTACTTCCAAACACACTCAAACACATTCTAAGGTGCTTCGAAGCAGTTTCTTCGTACTTCCAAACACACTCATACACATTCTAAGGTGCTTCGAAGCAGTTTCTACGTACTTCCAAACACACTCAAACACATTCTAAGGTGCTTCGAAGCAGTTTCTACGTACTTCCAAACACACTCAAACACATTCTAAGGTGCTTCGAAGCAGTTCCTACGTACTTCCAAACACACTCAAACACATTCTAAGGTGCTTCGAAGCAGTTTCTACGTACTTCCAAACACACTCAAACACATTCTAAGGTGCTTCGAAGCAGTTTCTACGTACTTCCAAACACACTCAAACACATTCTAAGGTGCTTCGAAGCAGTTTCTACGTACTTCCAAACACATTCAAACACCTTCTAAGGTGCTTCGAAGCAGTTTCTACGTACTTCCAAACACATTCAAACACCTTCTAAGGTGCTTTGAAGCAGTTTCTACGTACTTCCAAACACATTCAAACACCTTCTAAGGTGCTTTGAAGCAGTTTCTACGTACTTCCAAACACACTCAAACACATTCTAAGGTGCTTCGAAGCAGTTTCTACGTACTTCCAAACACACTCAAACACATTCTAAGGTGCTTCGAAGCAGTTTCTACGTACTTCCAAACACACTCAAACACATTCTGAGGTGCTTCGAAGCAGTTTCTACGTACTTCCAAACACACTCAAACACATTCTAAGGTGCTTCGAAGCAGTTTCTACGTACTTCCAAACACACTCAAACACATTCTAAGGTGCTTCGAAGCTGTTTCTTCGTACATCCAAACACACTCATACACATTCTAAGGTGCTTCGAAGCAGTTTCTACGTACTTCCAAACACACTCAAACACATTCTAAGGTGCTTCGAAGCAGTTTCTACGTACTTCCAAACACACTCAAACACATTCTAAGGTGCTTCGAAGCAGTTCCTACGTACTTCCAAACACACTCAAACACATTCTAAGGTGCTTCGAAGCAGTTTTTAAGTACTACCAAACACACTCATACACATTCTAAGGTGCTTCGAAGCAGTTTCTTCGTACTTCCAAACACACTCATACACATTATAAGGTGCTTCGAAGCAGTTTCTACGTACTTCCAAACACACTCAAACACATTCTAAGGTGCTTCGAAGCAGTTTCTACGTACTTCCAAACACACTCAAACACATTCTAAGGTGCTTCGAAGCAGTTTCTACGTACTTCCAAACACACTCAAACACATTCTAAGGTGCTTCGAAGCAGTTTCTACGTACTTCCAAACACATTCAAACACCTTCTAAGGTGCTTCGAAGCAGTTTCTACGTACTTCCAAACACACTCAAACACATTCTAAGGTGCTTCGAAGCAGTTTCTACGTACTTCCAAACACACTCAAACACATTCTAAGGTGCTTCGAAGCAGTTTCTACGTACTTCCAAACACACTCAAACACATTCTAAGGTGCTTCGAAGCAGTTTCTACGTACTTCCAAACACACTCAAACACATTCTAAGGTGCTTCGAAGCAGTTTCTTCGTACTTCCAAACACACTCATACACATTCTAAGGTGCTTCGAAGCAGTTTCTACGTACTTCCAAACACACTCAAACACATTCTAAGGTGCTTCGAAGCAGTTTCTACGTACTTCCAAACACACTCAAACACATTCTAAGGTGCTTCGAAGCAGTTCCTACGTACTTCCAAACACACTCAAACACATTCTAAGGTGCTTCGAAGCAGTTTTTAAGTACTACCAAACACACTCAAACACATTCTAAGGTGCTTCGAAGCAGTTTCTTCGTACTTCCAAACACACTCATACACATTATAAGGTGCTTCGAAGCAGTTTCTACGTACTTCCAAACACACTCAAACACATTCTAAGGTGCTTCGAAGCAGTTTCTACGTACTTCCAAACACACTCAAACACATTCTAAGGTGCTTCGAAACAGCTTTTAAGTACTACCAAACACACTCAAACACCTTTTAAGGTGCTTCGAAGCAGTTTCTACGTACTTCTTAACACACTCAAACACATTCTAAGGAGCTTCGAAGCAGTTTCTACGTACTTCCAAACACACTCAAACACATTCTAAGGTGCTTCGAAACAGTTCCTACGTACTTCCAAACACACTCAAACACATTCTAAGGTGCTTCGAAGCAGTTTCTTCGTACTTCCAAACACACTCATACACATTATAAGGTGCTTCGAAGCAGTTTCTTCGTACTTCCAAACACACTCAAACACATTCTAAGGTGCTTCGAAACAGCTTTTAAGTACTACCAAACACACTCAAACACATTCTAAGGTGCTTCGAAGCAGTTTCTTCGTACTTCCAAACACACTCATACACATTATAAGGTGCTTCGAAGCAGTTTCTACGTACTTCCAAACACACTCAAACACATTCTAAGGTGCTTCGAAGCAGTTTCTACGTACTTCCAAACACACTCAAACACATTCTAAGGTGCTTCGAAACAGCTTTTAAGTACTACCAAACACACTCAAACACCTTTTAAGGTGCTTCGAAGCAGTTTCTACGTACTTCCAAACACACTCAAACACATTCTAAGGAGCTTCGAAGCAGTTTCTACGTACTTCCAAACACACTCAAACACATTCTAAGGTGCTTCGAAGCAGTTTCTACGTACTTCCAAACACACTCAAACACATTCTAAGGTGCTTCGAAGCAGTTTCTACGTACTTCCAAACACACTCAAACACATTCTAAGGTGCTTCGAAGCAGTTTCTACGTACTTCCAAACACATTCAAACACCTTCTAAGGTGCTTCGAAGCAGTTTCTACGTACTTCCAAACACATTCAAACACCTTCTAAGGTGCTTTGAAGCAGTTTCTACGTACTTCCAAACACATTCAAACACCTTCTAAGGTGCTTTGAAGCAGTTTCTACGTACTTCCAAACACATTCAAGCACCTTCTAAGGTGCTTCGAAGCAGTTTCTACGTACTTCCAAACACATTCAAACACCTTCTAAGGTGCTTCGAAGCAGTTTCTACGTACTTCCAAACACATTCAAACACCTTCTAAGGTGCTTCGAAGCAGTTTCTACGTACTTCCAAACACATTCAAACACATTATAAGGTGCTTCGAAGCAGTTTCTACGTACTTCCATACACATTCAAACACCTTTTAAGGTGCTTCGAAGCAGTTTCTACGTACTTCCAAACACATTCAAACACATTATAAGGTGCTTCGAAGCAGTTTCTACGTACTTCCATACACATTCAAACACATTATAAGGTGCTTCGAAGCAGTTTCTACGTACTTCCAAACACATTCAAACACTTTCTAAGGTGCTTCGAAGCAGTTTCTACGTACTTCCAAACACATTCAAACACATTATAAGGTGCTTCGAAGCAGTTTCTACGTACTTCCAAACACATTCAAACACCTTCTAAGGTGCTTCGAAGCAGTTTCTACGTACTTCCAAACACATTCAAACACTTTCTAAGGTGCTTCGAAGCAGTTTCTACGTACTTCCAAACACATTCAAAAACATTCTAAGGTGCTTCGAAGCAGTTTCTACGTACTTCCAAACACATTCAAACACCTTCTAAGGTGCTTCGAAGCAGTTTCTACGTACTTCCAAACACATTCAAACACTTTCTAAGGTGCTTCGAAGCAGTTTCTACGTACTTCCAAACACATTCAAACACATTCTAAGGTGCTTCGAAGCAGTTTCTACGTACTTCCAAACACATTCAAACACCTTCTAAGGTGCTTCGAAGCAGTTTCTACGTACTTCCATACACATTCAAACACATTATAAGGTGCTTCGAAGCAGTTTCTACGTACTTCCATACACATTCAAACACATTATAAGGTGCTTCGAAGCAGTTTCTACGTACTTCCAAACACATTCAAACACTTTCTAAGGTGCTTCGAAGCAGTTTCTACGTACTTCCAAACACATTCAAACACATTATAAGGTGCTTCGAAGCAGTTTCTACATACTTCCAAACACATTCAAACACATTCTAAGGTGCTTCGAAGCAGTTTCTACGTACTTCCAAACACATTCAAACACCTTCTAAGGTGCTTCGAAGCAGTTTCTACGTACTTCCAAACACACTCAGACACCTTTTAAGGTGCTTCGAAGCAGTTTCTACGTACTTCCAAACACATTCAAACACCTTCTAAGGTGCTTCGAAGCAGTTTCTACGTACTTCCATACACATTCAAACACATTATAAGGTGCTTCGAAGCAGTTTCTACGTACTTCCAAACACATTCAAACACCTTTTAAGGTGCTTCGAAGCAGTATCTACGTACTTCCAAACACATTCAAACACCTTCTAAGGTGCTTCGAAGCAGTTTCTACGTACTTCCAAACACATTCAAACACTTTCTCAGGTGCTTCGAAGCAGTTTCTACGTACTTCCAAACACATTCAAACACTTTCTCAGGTGCTTCGAAGCAGTATCTACGTACTTCCAAACACATTCAAATACATTCTAAGGTGCTTCGAAGCAGTTTCTACGTACTTCCAAACACATTCAAACACTTTCTAAGGTGCTTCGAAGCTGTTTCTACGTACTTCCAAACACATTCAAACACATTCTAAGGTGCTTCGAAGCAGTTTCTACGTACTTCCAAACACGTTCAAACACATTATAAGGTGCTTCGAAGCAGTTTCTACGTACTTCCAAACACATTCAAACACTTTCTAAGGTGCTTCGAAGCACTTTCTACGTACTTCCAAACACATTCAAATACATTCTAAGGTGCTTCGAAGCAGTTTCTACGTACTTCCAAACACGTTCAAACTCATTCTTAGGTGCTTCGAAGCCGTTTCTACGTATTTCCAAACACATTCAAACACATTCTAAGGTGCTTCGAAGCAGTTTCTACGTACTTCCAAACACATTCAAATACATTCTAAGGTGCTTCGAAGCAGTTTCTACGTACTTCCAAACACATTCAAACACATTCTTAGGTGCTTCGAAGCAGTTTCTACGTACTTCCAAACACATTCAAACACATTCTTAGGTGCTTCGAAGCAGTTTCTACGTACTTCCAAACACATTCAAACACATTCTTAGGTGCTTCGAAGCAGTTTCTACGTACTTCCAAACACATTCAAACACATTCTTTGGTGCTTCGAAGCAGTTTCTACGTACTTCCAAACACATTCAAACACGTTCTTAGGTGCTTCGAAGCAGTTTCTACGTACTTCCAAACACATTCAAACACTTTCTTAGGTGCTTCGAAGCAGTTTCTACGTACTTCCAAACACATTCAAACACATTCTTTGGTGCTTCGAAGCAGTTTCTACGTACTTCCAAACACATTCAAACACATTCTTTGGTGCTTCGAAGCAGTTTCTACGTACTTCCAAACACATTCAAACACTTTCTTAGGTGCTTCGAAGCAGTTTCTACGTACTTCCAAACACATTCAAACACATTCTTAGGTGCTTCGAAGCAGTTTCTACGTACTTCCAAACACATTCAAACACATTCTTTGGTGCTTCGAAGCAGTTTCTACGTACTTCCAAACACATTCAAACACTTTCTAAGGTGCTTCCAAGCAGTTTCTACGTACTTCCAAACACATTCAAACACTTTCTTAGGTGCTTCGAAGCAGTTTCTACGTACTTCCAAACACATTCAAACACATTCTTTGGTGCTTCGAAGCAGTTTCTACGTACTTTCAAACACATTCAAACACATTCTTTGGTGCTTCGAAGCAGTTTCTACGTACTTCCAAACACATTCAAACACATTCTTTGGTGCTTCGAAGCAGTTTCTACGTACTTCCAAACACATTCAAACACATTATAAGGTGCTTCGAAGCAGTTTCTACGTACTTCCAAACACATTCAAACACATTCTTTGGTGCTTCGAAGCAGTTTCTACGTACTTCCAAACACATTCAAACACCTTTTAAGGTGCTTCGAAGCAGTTTCTACGTACTTCCAAACACATTCAAACACATTCTTTGGTGCTTCGAAGCAGTTTCTACGTACTTCCAAACACATTCAAACACCTTTTAAGGTGCTTCGAAGCAGTTTCTACGTACTTCCAAACACATTCAAACACATTCTAAGGTGCTTCGAAGCAGTTTCTACGTACTTCCAAACACATTCAAACACATTCTAAGGTGCTTCGATGCGGTTTCTACGTACTTCGAAACACATTCAAACACCTTCTAAGGTGCTTCGAAGCAGTTTCTACGTACTTCCAAACACATTCAAACACCTTCTAAGGTGCTTCGAAGCAGTTTCTACGTACTTCCAAACACATTCAAACACATTCTTAGGTGCTTCGAAGCAGTTTCTACGTACTTCCAAACACATTCAAACACATTCTTTGGTGCTTCGAAGCAGTTTCTACGTACTTCCAAACACATTCAAACACATTCTTTGGTGCTTCGAAGCAGTTTCTACGTACTTCCAAACACATTCAAACACTTTCTTAGGTGCTTCGAAGCAGTTTCTACGTACTTCCAAACACATTCAAACACATTCTTAGGTGCTTCGAAGCAGTTTCTACGTACTTCCAAACACATTCAAACACATTATAAGGTGCTTCGAAGCAGTTTCTACGTACTTCCAAACACATTCAAACACATTCTTTGGTGCTTCGAAGCAGTTTCTACGTACTTTCAAACACATTCAAACACCTTTTAAGGTGCTTCGAAGCAGTTTCTACGTACTTCCAAACACATTCAAACACCTTCTAAAGTGCTTTGAAGCAGTTTCTACGTACTTCCAAACACGTTCAAACACCTTCTTAGGTGCTTTGAAGCAGTTTCTACGTACTTCCAAACACATTCAAACACCTTCTAAGGTGCTTCGAAGCAGTTTCTTCGTACTTCCAATTACATTCAAACACTTTCTAAGGTGCTTCGAAGCAGTTTCTACGTACTTCCAAACACATTCAAACACTTTCTTTGGTGCTTCGAAGCAGTTTCTACGTACTTCCAAACACATTCAAACACCTTCTAAAGTGCTTTGAAGCAGTTTCTACGTACTTCCAAACACGTTCAAACACCTTCTTAGGTGCTTTGAAGCAGTTTCTACGTACTTCCAAACACATTCAAACACCTTCTAAGGTGCTTCGAAGCAGTTTCTTCGTACTTCCAAATACATTCAAACACCTTCTAAGGTGCTTCGAAGCAGTTTCTACGTACTTCCAAACACATTCAAACACATTATAAGGTGCTTCGAAGCAGTTTCTACGTACTTCCAAACACATTCAAACACATTCTTTGGTGCTTCGAAGCAGTTTCTACGTACTTCCAAACACATTCAAACACTTTCTTAGGTGCTTCGAAGCAGTTTCTACGTACTTCCAAACACATTCAAACACATTCTTTGGTGCTTCGAAGCAGTTTCTACGTACTTCCAAACACATTCAAACACATTCTTTGGTGCTTCGAAGCAGTTTCTACGTACTTCCAAACACATTCAAACACATTCTTTGGTGCTTCGAAGCAGTTCCTACGTACTTCCAAACACATTCAAACACATTCTTTGGTGCTTCGAAGCAGTTTCTACGTACTTCCAAACACATTCAAACACATTCTTAGGTGCTTCGAAGCAGTTTCTACGTACTTCCAAACACATTCAAACACGTTCTTAGGTGCTTCGAAGTAGTTTCTACGTACTTCCAAACACATTCAAACACATTCTTAGGTGCTTCGAAGCAGTTTCTACGTACTTCCAAACACATTCAAACACATTCTTAGGTGCTTCGAAGCAGTTTCTACGTACTTCCAAACACATTCAAACACATTCTTTGGTGCTTCGAAGCAGTTTCTACGTACTTCCAAACACATTCAAACACTTTCTTAGGTGCTTCGAAGCAGTTTCTACGTACTTCCAAACACATTCAAACACATTCTTTGGTGCTTCGAAGCAGTTTCTACGTACTTCCAAACACATTCAAACACATTCTTTGGTGCTTCGAAGCAGTTTCTACGTACTTCCAAACACATTCAAACACATTCTTTGGTGCTTCGAAGCAGTTCCTACGTACTTCCAAACACATTCAAACACATTCTTTGGTGCTTCGAAGCAGTTTCTACGTACTTCCAAACACATTCAAACACATTCTTAGGTGCTTCGAAGCAGTTTCTACGTACTTCCAAACACATTCAAACACATTCTTAGGTGCTTCGAAGTAGTTTCTACGTACTTCCAAACACATTCAAACACATTCTTAGGTGCTTCGAAGCAGTTTCTACGTACTTCCAAACACATTCAAACACATTCTTAGGTGCTTCGAAGCAGTTTCTACGTACTTCCAAACACATTCAAACACATTCTTTGGTGCTTCGAAGCAGTTTCTACGTACTTCCAAACACATTCAAACACGTTCTTAGGTGCTTCGAAGCAGTTTCTACGTACTTCCAAACACATTCAAACACATTATAAGGTGCTTCGAAGCAGTTTCTACGTACTTCCAAACACATTCAAACACATTCTGTGGTGCTTCGAAGCAGTTTCTACGTACTTCCAAACACATTCAAACACCTTTTAAGGTGCTTCGAAGCAGTTTCTACGTACTTCCAAACACATTCAAACACATTCTAAGGTGCTTCGAAGCAGTTTCTACGTACTTCCAAACACATTCAAACACATTCTAAGGTGCTTCGATGCGGTTTCTACGTACTTCGAAACACATTCAAACACCTTCTAAGGTGCTTCGAAGCAGTTTCTACGTACTTCCAAACACATTCAAACACATTCTTAGGTGCTTCGAAGCAGTTTCTACGTACTTCCAAACACATTCAAACACATTCTTTGGTGCTTCGAAGCAGTTTCTACGTACTTCCAAACACATTCAAACACATTCTTTGGTGCTTCGAAGCAGTTTCTACGTACTTCCAAACACATTCAAACACATTCTTTGGTGCTTCGAAGCAGTTTCTACGTACTTCCAAACACATTCAAACACATTCTTAGGTGCTTCGAAGCAGTTTCTACGTACTTCCAAACACATTCAAACACGTTCTTTGGTGCTTCGAAGCAGTTTCTACGTACTTCCAAACACATTCAAGCACATTCTTTGGTGCTTCGAAGCAGTTTCTACGTACTTCCAAACACATTCAAACACATTCTTAGGTGCTTCGAAGCAGTTTCTACGTACTTCCAAACACATTCAAACACGTTCTTTGGTGCTTCGAAGCAGTTTCTACGTACTTCCAAACACATTCAAACACATTCTTAGGTGCTTCGAAGTAGTTTCTACGTACTTCCAAACACATTCAAACACATTCTTAGGTGCTTCGAAGCAGTTTCTACGTACTTCCAAACACATTCAAACACATTCTTAGGTGCTTCGAAGCAGTTTCTACGTACTTCCAAACACATTCAAACACATTCTTTGGTGCTTCGAAGCAGTTTCTACGTACTTCCAAACACATTCAAACACGTTCTTAGGTGCTTCGAAGCAGTTTCTACGTACTTCCAAACACATTCAAACACATTATAAGGTGCTTCGAAGCAGTTTCTACGTACTTCCAAACACATTCAAACACATTCTTTGGTGCTTCGAAGCAGTTTCTACGTACTTCCAAACACATTCAAACACCTTTTAAGGTGCTTCGAAGCAGTTTCTACGTACTTCCAAACACATTCAAACACCTTCTAAGGTGCTTCGAAGCAGTTTCTACGTACTTCCAAACACATTCAAACACATTCTAAGGTGCTTCGAAGCAGTTTCTACGTACTTCCAAACACATTCAAACACATTCTAAGGTGCTTCGAAGCAGTTTCTACGTACTTCCAAACACATTCAAACACATTCTAAGGTGCTTCGAAGCAGTTTCTACGTACTTCCAAACACATTCAAACACGTTCTTAGGTGCTTCGAAGCAGTTTCTACGTACTTCCAAACACATTCAAACACGTTCTTAGGTGCTTCGAAGTAGTTTCTACGTACTTCCAAACACATTCAAACACATTCTTAGGTGCTTCGAAGCAGTTTCTACGTACTTCCAAACACATTCAAACACATTCTTTGGTGCTTCGAAGCAGTTTCTACGTACTTCCAAACACATTCAAACACATTCTTTGGTGCTTCGAAGCAGTTTCTACGTACTTCCAAACACATTCAAACACATTCTTTGGTGCTTCGAAGCAGTTTCTACGTACTTCCAAACACATTCAAACACATTCTTTGGTGCTTCGAAGCAGTTTCTACGTACTTCCAAACACATTCAAACACATTCTTAGGTGCTTCGAAGCAGTTTCTACGTACTTCCAAACACATTCAAACACGTTCTTTGGTGCTTCGAAGCAGTTTCTACGTACTTCCAAACACATTCAAACACATTCTTTGGTGCTTCGAAGCAGTTTCTACGTACTTCCAAACACATTCAAACACATTCTTTGGTGCTTCGAAGCAGTTTCTACGTACTTCCAAACACATTCAAACACATTCTTTGGTGCTTCGAAGCAGTTTCTACGTACTTCCAAACACATTCAAACACATTCTTAGGTGCTTCGAAGCAGTTTCTACGTACTTCCAAACACATTCAAACACATTCTTTGGTGCTTCGAAGCAGTTTCTACGTACTTCCAAACACATTCAAACACATTCTTAGGTGCTTCGAAGTAGTTTCTACGTACTTCCAAACACATTCAAACACTTTCTTAGGTGCTTCGAAGCAGTTTCTACGTACTTCCAAACACATTCAAACACATTCTTAGGTGCTTCGAAGCAGTTTCTACGTACTTCCAAACACATTCAAACACATTCTTTGGTGCTTCGAAGCAGTTTCTACGTACTTCCAAACACATTCAAACACATTCTTAGGTGCTTCGAAGCAGTTTCTACGTACTTCCAAACACATTCAAACACGTTCTTTGGTGCTTCGAAGCAGTTTCTACGTACTTCCAAACACATTCAAACACATTCTTAGGTGCTTCGAAGTAGTTTCTACGTACTTCCAAACACATTCAAACACTTTCTTAGGTGCTTCGAAGCAGTTTCTACGTACTTCCAAACACATTCAAACACATTCTTAGGTGCTTCGAAGCAGTTTCTACGTACTTCCAAACACATTCAAACACATTCTTTGGTGCTTCGAAGCAGTTTCTACGTACTTCCAAACACATTCAAACACGTTCTTAGGTGCTTCGAAGCAGTTTCTACGTACTTCCAAACACATTCAAACACATTATAAGGTGCTTCGAAGCAGTTTCTACGTACTTCCAAACACATTCAAACACATTCTTTGGTGCTTCGAAGCAGTTTCTACGTACTTCCAAACACATTCAAACACCTTTTAAGGTGCTTCGAAGCAGTTTCTACGTACTTCCAAACACATTCAAACACATTCTTTGGTGCTTCGAAGCAGTTTCTACGTACTTCCAAACACATTCAAACACGTTCTTAGGTGCTTCGAAGCAGTTTCTACGTACTTCCAAACACATTCAAACACATTATAAGGTGCTTCGAAGCAGTTTCTACGTACTTCCAAACACATTCAAACACATTCTTTGGTGCTTCGAAGCAGTTTCTACGTACTTCCAAACACATTCAAACACATTCTTAGGTGCTTCGAAGTAGTTTCTACGTACTTCCAAACACATTCAAACACATTCTTTGGTGCTTCGAAGCAGTTTCTACGTACTTCCAAACACATTCAAACACTTTCTAAGGTGCTTCGAAGCAGTTTCTACGTACTTCCAAACACATTCAAACACCTTCTAAGGTGCTTCGAAGCAGTTTCTACGTACTTCCAAACACATTCAAACACCTTTTAAGGTGCTTCGAAGCCGTTTCTACGTACTTCCAAACACATTCAAACACATTCTAAGGTGCTTCGAAGCAGTTTCTACGTACTTCCAAACACATTCAAACACCTTCTAAGGTGCTTCGAAGCAGTTTCTACGTACTTCCAAACACATTCAAACACGTTCTTAGGTGCTTCGAAGCAGTTTCTACGTACTTCCAAACACATTCAAACACGTTCTTAGGTGCTTCGAAGTAGTTTCTACGTACTTCCAAACACATTCAAACACATTCTTTGGTGCTTCGAAGCAGTTTCTACGTACTTCCAAACACATTCAAACACATTCTTTGGTGCTTCGAAGCAGTTTCTACGTACTTCCAAACACATTCAAACACATTCTTTGGTGCTTCGAAGCAGTTTCTACGTACTTCCAAACACATTCAAACACATTCTTAGGTGCTTCGAAGCAGTTTCTACGTACTTCCAAACACATTCAAACACGTTCTTTGGTGCTTCGAAGCAGTTTCTACGTACTTCCAAACACATTCAAACACTTTCTTAGGTGCTTCGAAGCAGTTTCTACGTACTTCCAAACACATTCAAACACATTCTTAGGTGCTTCGAAGCAGTTTCTACGTACTTCCAAACACATTCAAACACATTCTTTGGTGCTTCGAAGCAGTTTCTACGTACTTCCAAACACATTCAAACACCTTTTAAGGTGCTTCGAAGCAGTTTCTACGTACTTCCAAACACATTCAAACACATTCTTTGGTGCTTCGAAGCAGTTTCTACGTACTTCCAAACACATTCAAACACGTTCTTAGGTGCTTCGAAGCAGTTTCTACGTACTTCCAAACACATTCAAACACATTATAAGGTGCTTCGAAGCAGTTTCTACGTACTTCCAAACACATTCAAACACATTCTTTGGTGCTTCGAAGCAGTTTCTACGTACTTCCAAACACATTCAAACACCTTTTAAGGTGCTTCGAAGCAGTTTCTACGTACTTCCAAACACATTCAAACACATTCTTTGGTGCTTCGAAGCAGTTTCTACGTACTTCCAAACACATTCAAACACGTTCTTAGGTGCTTCGAAGCAGTTTCTACGTACTTCCAAACACATTCAAACACATTATAAGGTGCTTCGAAGCAGTTTCTACGTACTTCCAAACACATTCAAACACATTCTTTGGTGCTTCGAAGCAGTTTCTACGTACTTCCAAACACATTCAAACACCTTTTAAGGTGCTTCGAAGCAGTTTCTACGTACTTCCAAACACATTCAAACACATTCTTTGGTGCTTCGAAGCAGTTTCTACGTACTTCCAAACACATTCAAACACCTTTTAAGGTGCTTCGAAGCAGTTTCTACGTACTTCCAAACACATTCAAACACATTCTTTGGTGCTTCGAAGCAGTTTCTACGTACTTCCAAACACATTCAAACACATTCTTAGGTGCTTCGAAGTAGTTTCTACGTACTTCCAAACACATTCAAACACTTTCTAAGGTGCTTCGAAGCAGTTTCTACGTACTTCCAAACACATTCAAACACATTATAAGGTGCTTCGAAGCAGTTTCTACGTACTTCCAAACACATTCAAACACATTCTTTGGTGCTTCGAAGCAGTTTCTACGTACTTCCAAACACATTCAAACACCTTTTAAGGTGCTTCGAAGCAGTTTCTACGTACTTCCAAACACATTCAAACACATTCTTTGGTGCTTCGAAGCAGTTTCTACGTACTTCCAAACACATTCAAACACCTTTTAAGGTGCTTCGAAGCAGTTTCTACGTACTTCCAAACACATTCAAACACATTCTTTGGTGCTTCGAAGCAGTTTCTACGTACTTCCAAACACATTCAAACACATTCTTTGGTGCTTCGAAGCAGTTTCTACGTACTTCCAAACACATTCAAACACTTTCTAAGGTGCTTCGAAGCAGTTTCTACGTACTTCCAAACACATTCAAACACCTTCTAAGGTGCTTCGAAGCAGTTTCTACGTACTTCCAAACACATTCAAACACCTTTTAAGGTGCTTCGAAGCCGTTTCTACGTACTTCCAAACACATTCAAACACATTCTAAGGTGCTTCGAAGCAGTTTCTACGTACTTCCAAACACATTCAAACACATTCTAAGGTGCTTCGAAGCAGTTTCTACGTACTTCCAAACACATTCAAACACGTTCTTAGGTGCTTCGAAGCAGTTTCTACGTACTTCCAAACACATTCAAACACGTTCTTAGGTGCTTCGAAGTAGTTTCTACGTACTTCCAAACACATTCAAACACATTCTTTGGTGCTTCGAAGCAGTTTCTACGTACTTCCAAACACATTCAAACACATTCTTTGGTGCTTCGAAGCAGTTTCTACGTACTTCCAAACACATTCAAACACATTCTTTGGTGCTTCGAAGCAGTTTCTACGTACTTCCAAACACATTCAAACACATTCTTAGGTGCTTCGAAGCAGTTTCTACGTACTTCCAAACACATTCAAACACGTTCTTTGGTGCTTCGAAGCAGTTTCTACGTACTTCCAAACACATTCAAACACATTCTTAGGTGCTTCGAAGTAGTTTCTACGTACTTCCAAACACATTCAAACACTTTCTTAGGTGCTTCGAAGCAGTTTCTACGTACCTCCAAACACATTCAAACACATTCTTAGGTGCTTCGAAGCAGTTTCTACGTACTTCCAAACACATTCAAACACATTCTTTGGTGCTTCGAAGCAGTTTCTACGTACTTCCAAACACATTCAAACACGTTCTTAGGTGCTTCGAAGCAGTTTCTACGTACTTCCAAACACATTCAAACACATTATAAGGTGCTTCGAAGCAGTTTCTACGTACTTCCAAACACATTCAAACACGTTCTTTGGTGCTTCGAAGCAGTTTCTACGTACTTCCAAACACATTCAAACACATTCTTTGGTGCTTCGAAGCAGTTTCTACGTACTTCCAAACACATTCAAACACATTCTTTGGTGCTTCGAAGCAGTTTCTACGTACTTCCAAACACATTCAAACACATTCTTTGGTGCTTCGAAGCAGTTTCTACGTACTTCCAAACACATTCAAACACATTCTTAGGTGCTTCGAAGTAGTTTCTACGTACTTCCAAACACATTCAAACACGTTCTTTGGTGCTTCGAAGCAGTTTCTACGTACTTCCAAACACATTCAAACACATTCTTTGGTGCTTCGAAGCAGTTTCTACGTACTTCCAAACACATTCAAACACATTCTTTGGTGCTTCGAAGCAGTTTCTACGTACTTCCAAACACATTCAAACACATTCTTTGGGGCTTCGAAGCAGTTTCTACGTACTTCCAAACACATTCAAACACCTTTTAAGGTGCTTCGAAGCAGTTTCTACGTACTTCCAAACACATTCAAACACATTCTAAGGTGCTTCGAAGCAGTTTCTACGTACTTCCAAACACATTCAAACACATTCTAAGGTGCTTCGAAGCAGTTTCTACGTACTTCCAAACACATTCAAACACATTCTTTGGTGCTTCGAAGCAGTTTCTACGTACTTCCAAACACATTCAAACACATTCTTTGGTGCTTCGAAGCAGTTTCTACGTACTTCCAAACACATTCAAACACATTCTTTGGTGCTTCGAAGCAGTTTCTACGTACTTCCAAACACATTCAAACACATTCTTTGGTGCTTCGAAGCAGTTTCTACGTACTTCCAAACACATTCAAACACATTCTTAGGTGCTTCGAAGCAGTTTCTACGTACTTCCAAACACATTCAAACACGTTCTTTGGTGCTTCGAAGCAGTTTCTACGTACTTCCAAACACATTCAAACACATTCTTAGGTGCTTCGAAGTAGTTTCTACGTACTTCCAAACACATTCAAACACTTTCTTAGGTGCTTCGAAGCAGTTTCTACGTACTTCCAAACACATTCAAACACATTCTTAGGTGCTTCGAAGCAGTTTCTACGTACTTCCAAACACATTCAAACACATTCTTTGGTGCTTCGAAGCAGTTTCTACGTACTTCCAAACACATTCAAACACGTTCTTAGGTGCTTCGAAGCAGTTTCTACGTACTTCCAAACACATTCAAACACATTATAAGGTGCTTCGAAGCAGTTTCTACGTACTTCCAAACACATTCAAACACGTTCTTTGGTGCTTCGAAGCAGTTTCTACGTACTTCCAAACACATTCAAACACATTCTTTGGTGCTTCGAAGCAGTTTCTACGTACTTCCAAACACATTCAAACACATTCTTTGGTGCTTCGAAGCAGTTTCTACGTACTTCCAAACACATTCAAACACATTCTTTGGTGCTTCGAAGCAGTTTCTACGTACTTCCAAACACATTCAAACACATTCTTTGGTGCTTCGAAGCAGTTTCTACGTACTTCCAAACACATTCAAACACATTCTTAGGTGCTTCGAAGTAGTTTCTACGTACTTCCAAACACATTCAAACACATTCTTAGGTGCTTCGAAGCAGTTTCTACGTACTTCCAAACACATTCAAACACGTTCTTTGGTGCTTCGAAGCAGTTTCTACGTACTTCCAAACACATTCAAACACATTATAAGGTGCTTCGAAGCAGTTTCTACGTACTTCCAAACACATTCAAACACATTCTTAGGTGCTTCGAAGCAGTTTCTACGTACTTCCAAACACATTCAAACACGTTCTTTGGTGCTTCGAAGCAGTTTCTACGTACTTCCAAACACATTCAAACACATTCTTTGGTGCTTCGAAGCAGTTTCTACGTACTTCCAAACACATTCAAACACGTTCTTTGGTGCTTCGAAGCAGTTTCTACGTACTTCCAAACACATTCAAACACATTCTTTGGTGCTTCGAAGCAGTTTCTACGTACTTCCAAACACATTCAAACACATTCTTTGGTGCTTCGAAGCAGTTTCTACGTACTTCCAAACACATTCAAACACGTTCTTTGGTGCTTCGAAGCAGTTTCTACGTACTTCCAAACACATTCAAACACATTCTTTGGTGCTTCGAAGCAGTTTCTACGTACTTCCAAACACATTCAAACACGTTCTTTGGTGCTTCGAAGCAGTTTCTACGTACTTCCAAACACATTCAAACACATTATAAGGTGCTTCGAAGCAGTTTCTACGTACTTCCAAACACATTCAAACACATTCTTAGGTGCTTCGAAGCAGTTTCTACGTACTTCCAAACACATTCAAACACGTTCTTTGGTGCTTCGAAGCAGTTTCTACGTACTTCCAAACACATTCAAACACATTCTTTGGTGCTTCGAAGCAGTTTCTACGTACTTCCAAACACATTCAAACACGTTCTTTGGTGCTTCGAAGCAGTTTCTACGTACTTCCAAACACATTCAAACACATTCTTTGGTGCTTCGAAGCAGTTTCTACGTACTTCCAAACACATTCAAACACATTCTTTGGTGCTTCGAAGCAGTTTCTACGTACTTCCAAACACATTCAAACACATTCTTTGGTGCTTCGAAGCAGTTTCTACGTACTTCCAAACACATTCAAACACATTCTTTGGTGCTTCGAAGCAGTTTCTACGTACTTCCAAACACATTCAAACACATTCTTTGGTGCTTCGAAGCAGTTTCTACGTACTTCCAAACACATTCAAACACATTCTTTGGTGCTTCGAAGCAGTTTCTACGTACTTCCAAACACATTCAAACACATTCTTAGGTGCTTCGAAGCAGTTTCTACGTACTTCCAAACACATTCAAACACGTTCTTTGGTGCTTCGAAGCAGTTTCTACGTACTTCCAAACACATTCAAACACATTCTTAGGTGCTTCGAAGTAGTTTCTACGTACTTCCAAACACATTCAAACACATTCTTAGGTGCTTCGAAGCAGTTTCAACGTACTTCCAAACACATTCAAACACATTCTTTGGTGCTTCGAAGCAGTTTCTACGTACTTCCAAACACATTCAAACACATTCTTTGGTGCTTCGAAGCAGTTTCTACGTACTTCCAAACACATTCAAACACATTCTTAGGTGCTTCGAAGCAGTTTCTACGTACTTCCAAACACATTCAAACACATTCTTTGGTGCTTCGAAGCAGTTTCTACGTACTTCCAAACACATTCAAACACGTTCTTAGGTGCTTCGAAGCAGTTTCTACGTACTTCCAAACACATTCAAACACATTATAAGGTGCTTCGAAGCAGTTTCTACGTACTTCCATACACATTCAAACACATTCTTTGGTGCTTCGAAGCAGTTTCTACGTACTTCCAAACACATTCAAACACCTTTTAAGGTGCTTCGAAGCAGTTTCTACGTACTTCCAAACACATTCAAACACATTCTTTGGTGCTTCGAAGCAGTTTCTACGTACTTCCAAACACATTCAAACACGTTCTTAGGTGCTTCGAAGCAGTTTCTACGTACTTCCAAACACATTCAAACACATTATAAGGTGCTTCGAAGCAGTTTCTACGTACTTCCAAACACATTCAAACACATTCTTTGGTGCTTCGAAGCAGTTTCTACGTACTTCCAAACACATTCAAACACCTTTTAAGGTGCTTCGAAGCCGCTTCTACGTACTTCCAAACACATTCAAACACATTCTAAGGTGCTTCGAAGCAGTTTCTACGTACTTCCAAACACATTCAAACACATTCTTTGGTGCTTCGAAGCAGTTTCTACGTACTTCCAAACACATTCAAACACATTCTTTGGTGCTTCGAAGCAGTTTCTACGTACTTCCAAACACATTCAAACACATTCTTTGGTGCTTCGAAGCAGTTTCTACGTACTTCCAAACACATTCAAACACATTCTTAGGTGCTTCGAAGCAGTTTCTACGTACTTCCAAACACATTCAAACACGTTCTTAGGTGCTTCGAAGCAGTTTCTACGTACTTCCAAACACATTCAAACACATTCTTTGGTGCTTCGAAGCAGTTTCTACGTACTTCCAAACACATTCAAACACATTCTTTGGTGCTTCGAAGCAGTTTCTACGTACTTCCAAACACATTCAAACACCTTTTAAGGTGCTTCGAAGCCGTTTCTACGTACTTCCAAACACATTCAAACACCTTTTAAGGTGCTTCGAAGCCGTTTCTACGTACTTCCAAACACATTCAAACACATTCTAAGGTGCTTCGAAGCAGTTTCTACGTACTTCCAAACACATTCAAACACATTCTTTGGTGCTTCGAAGCAGTTTCTACGTACTTCCAAACACATTCAAACACATTCTTTGGTGCTTCGAAGCAGTTTCTACGTACTTCCAAACACATTCAAACACATTCTTAGGTGCTTCGAAGCAGTTTCTACGTACTTCCAAACACATTCAAACACATTCTTTGGTGTTTCGAAGCAGTTTCTACGTACTTCCAAACACATTCAAACACATTCTTAGGTGCTTCGAAGCAGTTTCTACGTACTTCCAAACACATTCAAACACGTTCTTAGGTGCTTCGAAGCAGTTTCTACGTACTTCCAAACACATTCAAACACATTCTTAGGTGCTTCGAAGCAGTTTCTACGTACTTCCAATCATACTCAAACACATTCTAAGGTGCTACGAAGCAGTTTCTACGTACTTCCAAACAGACTCAAACACATTCTAAGGTGCTTTGAAGCAGTTTCTACGTACTTCCAATCATACTCAAACACATTCTAAGGTGCTTTGAAGCAGTTTCTATGTACTTCCAAACATACTCAAACACATTCTAAGGTGCTTTGAAGCAGTTTCTACGTACTTCCAAACATACTCAAACACATTCTAAGGTGCTTCGAAGCAGTTTCTACGTACTTCCAAACACATTCAAACACATTCTTTGGTGCTTCGAAGCAGTTTCTACGTACTTCCAAACACATTCAAACACATTCTTTGGTGCTTCGAAGCAGTTTCTACGTACTTCCAAACACATTCAAACACATTCTTAGGTGCTTCGAAGCAGTTTCTACGTACTTCCAAACACATTCAAACACATTCTAAGGTGCTTCGAAGCAGTATCTACGTACTTCCAAACACATTCAAACACATTCTTAGATGCTTCGAAGCAGTTTCTACGTACTTCCAAACACACTCAAACACATTCTTTGGTGCTTCGAAGCAGTTTCTACGTACTTCCAAACACATTCAAACACATTCTTTGGTGCTTCGAAGCAGTTTCTACGTACTTCCAAACACATTCAAACACATTCTTTGGTGTTTCGAAGCAGTTTCTACGTACTTCCAAACACATTCAAACACATTCTTTGGTGCTTCGAAGCAGTTTCTACGTACTTCCAAACACATTCAAACACATTCTTTGGTGCTTCGAAGCAGTTTCTACGTACTTCCAAACACATTCAAACACATTCTTAGGTGCTTCGAAGCAGTTTCTACGTACTTCCAAACACATTCAAACACATTCTTAGATGCTTCGAAGCAGTTTCTACGTACTTCCAAACACATTCAAACACATTCTTTGGTGCTTCGAAGCAGTTTCTACGTACTTCCAAACACATTCAAACACATTCTTTGGTGCTTCGAAGCAGTTTCTACGTACTTCCAAACACATTCAAACACATTCTTTGGTGTTTCGAAGCAGTTTCTACGTACTTCCAAACACATTCAAACACATTCTTTGGTGCTTCGAAGCAGTTTCTACGTACTTCCAAACACATTCAAACACATTCTTTGGTGCTTCGAAGCAGTTTCTACGTACTTCCAAACACATTCAAACACATTCTTAGGTGCTTCGAAGCAGTTTCTACGTACTTCCAATCATACTCAAACACATTCTAAGGTGCTACGAAGCAGTTTCTACGTACTTCCAAACAGACTCAAACACATTCTAAGGTGCTTTGAAGCAGTTTCTACGTACTTCCAATCATACTCAAACACATTCTAAGGTGCTTTGAAGCAGTTTCTATGTACTTCCAAACATACTCAAACACATTCTAAGGTGCTTTGAAGCAGTTTCTACGTACTTCCAAACATACTCAAACACATTCTAAGGTGCTTCGAAGCAGTTTCTACGTACTTCCAAACACATTCAAACACATTCTTTGGTGCTTCGAAGCAGTTTCTACGTACTTCCAAACACATTCAAACACATTCTAAGGTGCTTCGAAGCAGTTTCTACGTACTTCCAAACACATTCAAACACATTCTTAGGTGCTTCGAAGCAGTTTCTACGTACTTCCAAACACATTCAAACACATTCTTTGGTGCTTCGAAGCAGTTTCTACGTACTTCCAAACACATTCAAACACATTCTTAGGTGCTTCGAAGCAGTTTCTACGTACTTCCAAACACATTCAAACACGTTCTTAGGTGCTTCGAAGCAGTTTCTACGTACTTCCAAACACATTCAAACACATTCTTTGGTGCTTCGAAGCAGTTTCTACGTACTTCCAAACACATTCAAACACATTCTTTGGTGCTTCGAAGCAGTTTCTACGTACTTCCAAACACATTCAAACACATTCTTAGGTGCTTCGAAGCAGTTTCTACGTACTTCCAAACACATTCAAACACATTCTTTGGTGCTTCGAAGCAGTTTCTACGTACTTCCAAACACATTCAAACACATTCTTTGGTGCTTCGAAGCAGTTTCTACGTACTTCCAAACATACTCAAACACATTCTAAGGTGCTTCGAAGCAGTTTCTACGTACTTCCAAACACATTCAAACACCTTTTAAGGTGCTTCGAAGCCGTTTCTACGTACTTCCAAACACATTCAAACACATTCTTTGGTGCTTCGAAGCAGTTTCTACGTACTTCCAAACACATTCAAACACATTCTTTGGTGCTTCGAAGCAGTTTCTACGTACTTCCAAACACATTCAAACACATTCTTTGGTGCTTCGAAGCAGTTTCTACGTACTTCCAAACACATTCAAACACCTTTTAAGGTGCTTCGAAGCTGTTTCTACGTACTTCCAAACACATTCAAACACCTTTTAAGGTGTTTCGAAGCAGTTTCTACGTACTTCCAAACACATTCAAACACGTTCTTAGGTGCTTCGAAGCAGTTTCTACGTACTTCCAAACACATTCAAACACATTCTTTGGTGCTTCGAAGCAGTTTCTACGTACTTCCAAACACATTCAAACACATTCTTTGGTGCTTCGAAGCAGTTTCTACGTACTTCCAAACACATTCAAACACATTCTTAGGTGCTTCGAAGCAGTTTCTACGTACTTCCAAACACATTCAAACACATTCTTTGGTGCTTCGAAGCAGTTTCTACGTACTTCCAAACACATTCAAACACATTCTTTGGTGCTTCGAAGCAGTTTCTACGTACTTCCAAACACATTCAAACACATTCTTTGGTGCTTCGAAGCAGTTTCTACGTACTTCCAAACACATTCAAACACATTCTTAGGTGCTTCGAAGCAGTTTCTACGTACTTCCAAACACATTCAAACACATTATAAGGTGCTTGGAAGCAGTTTCTACGTACTTCCAAACACATTCAAACACATTCTTTGGTGCTTCGAAGCAGTTTCTACGTACTTCCAAACACATTCAAACACATTCTTAGGTGCTTCGAAGCAGTTTCTACGTACTTCCAAACACATTCAAACACGTTCTTAGGTGCTTCGAAGCAGTTTCTACGTACTTCCAAACACATTCAAACACATTATAAGGTGCTTCGAAGCAGTTTCTACGTACTTTCGAACACATTCAAACACATTCAAAGGTGCTTCAAAGCAGTTTCTACGTACTTCCAAACACATTCAAACACATTCTTAGATGCTTCGAAGCAGTTTCTACGTACTTCCAAACACATTCAAACACATTCTTTGGTGCTTCGAAGCCGTTTCTACGTACTTCCAAACACATTCAAACACATTCTAAGGTGCTTCGAAGCAGTTTCTACGTACTTCCAAACACATTCAAACACATTCTTTGGTGCTTCGAAGCAGTTTCTACGTACTTCCAAACACATTCAAACACATTCTTTGGTGCTTCGAAGCAGTTTCTACGTACTTCCAAACACATTCAAACACATTCTTAGGTGCTTCGAAGCAGTTTCTACGTACTTCCAAACACATTCAAACACATTATAAGGTGCTTCGAAGCAGTTTCTACGTACTTCCAAACACATTCAAACACATTCTTTGGTGCTTCGAAGCAGTTTCTACGTACTTCCAAACACATTCAAACACATTCTTTGGTGCTTCGAAGCAGTTTCTACGTACTTCCAAACACATTCAAACACGTTCTTAGGTGCTTCGAAGCAGTTTCTACGTACTTCCAAACACATTCAAACACATTATAAGGTGCTTCGAAGCAGTTTCTACGTACTTTCGAACACATTCAAACACATTCAAAGGTGCTTCAAAGCAGTTTCTACGTACTTCCAAACACATTCAAACACATTCTTAGATGCTTCGAAGCAGTTTCTACGTACTTCCAAACACATTCAAACACATTCTTTGGTGCTTCGAAGCCGTTTCTACGTACTTCCAAACACATTCAAACACATTCTAAGGTGCTTCGAAGCAGTTTCTACGTACTTCCAAACACATTCAAACACGTTCTTAGGTGCTTCGAAGCAGTTTCTACGTACTTCCAAACACATTCAAGCACCATTTTAGGTGCTTCGAAACAGTTTCGACGTACTTCCAAACACTCTCAAACACCTTTTAAGGTGCTTCGAAGTAGTTTCTACGTACTTCCAAACACTCTCAAACACATTCTTTGGTGCTTCGAAGCAGTTTCTACGTACTTCCAAACACACTCAAACACCTTTTAAGGTGCTTCGAAGCAGTTTCTACGTACTTCCAAACACATTCAAACACATTCTTTGGTGCTTCGAAGCAGTTTCTACGTACTTCCAAACACATTCAAACACATTCTTAGGTGCTTCGAAGCAGTTTCTACGTACTTCCAAACACATTCAAACACATTCTTTGGTGCTTCGAAGCAGTTTCTACGTACTTCCAAACACATTCAAACACATTCTTAGATGCTTCGAAGCAGTTTCTACGTACTTCCAAACACATTCAAACACATTCTTTGGTGCTTCGAAGCAGTTTCTACGTACTTCCAAACACATTCAAACACATTCTTAGGTGCTTCGAAGCAGTTTCTACGTACTTCCAAACACATTCAAACACATTCTTAGGTGCTTCGAAGCAGTTTCTACGTACTTCCAAACACATTCAAACACATTCTTTGGTGCTTCGAAGCAGTTTCTACGTACTTCCAAACACATTCAAACACATTCTTTGGTGCTTCGAAGCAGTTTCTACGTACTTCCAAACACATTCAAACACCTTTTAAGGTGCTTCGAAGCTGTTTCTACGTACTTCCAAACACATTCAAACACCTTTTAAGGTGTTTCGAAGCAGTTTCTACGTACTTCCAAACACATTCAAACACGTTCTTAGGTGCTTCGAAGCAGTTTCTACGTACTTCCAAACACATTCAAACACATTCTTTGGTGCTTCGAAGCAGTTTCTACGTACTTCCAAACACATTCAAACACATTCTTTGGTGCTTCGAAGCAGTTTCTACGTACTTCCAAACACATTCAAACACATTCTTAGGTGCTTCGAAGCAGTTTCTACGTACTTCCAAACACATTCAAACACATTCTTTGGTGCTTCGAAGCAGTTTCTACGTACTTCCAAACACATTCAAACACATTCTTTGGTGCTTCGAAGCAGTTTCTACGTACTTCCAAACACATTCAAACACATTCTTTGGTGCTTCGAAGCAGTTTCTACGTACTTCCAAACACATTCAAACACATTCTTAGGTGCTTCGAAGCAGTTTCTACGTACTTCCAAACACATTCAAACACATTATAAGGTGCTTCGAAGCAGTTTCTACGTACTTCCAAACACATTCAAACACATTCTTTGGTGCTTCGAAGCAGTTTCTACGTACTTCCAAACACATTCAAACACATTCTTAGGTGCTTCGAAGCAGTTTCTACGTACTTCCAAACACATTCAAACACGTTCTTAGGTGCTTCGAAGCAGTTTCTACGTACTTCCAAACACATTCAAACACATTATAAGGTGCTTCGAAGCAGTTTCTACGTACTTTCGAACACATTCAAACACATTCAAAGGTGCTTCAAAGCAGTTTCTACGTACTTCCAAACACATTCAAACACATTCTTAGATGCTTCGAAGCAGTTTCTACGTACTTCCAAACACATTCAAACACATTCTTTGGTGCTTCGAAGCCGTTTCTACGTACTTCCAAACACATTCAAACACATTCTAAGGTGCTTCGAAGCAGTTTCTACGTACTTCCAAACACATTCAAACACGTTCTTAGGTGCTTCGAAGCAGTTTCTACGTACTTCCAAACACATTCAAGCACCATTTTAGGTGCTTCGAAACAGTTTCGACGTACTTCCAAACACTCTCAAACACCTTTTAAGGTGCTTCGAAGTAGTTTCTACGTACTTCCAAACACTCTCAAACACATTCTTAGGTGCTTCGAAGCAGTTTCTACGTACTTCCAAACACACTCAAACACCTTTTAAGGTGCTTCGAAGCAGTTTCTACGTACTTCCAAACACATTCAAACACATTCTTAGGTGCTTCGAAGCAGTTTCTACGTACTTCCAAACACATTCAAACACATTCTTAGGTGCTTCGAAGCAGTTTCTACGTACTTCCAAACACATTCAAACACATTCTTTGGTGCTTCGAAGCAGTTTCTACGTACTTCCAAACACATTCAAACACATTCTTAGATGCTTCGAAGCAGTTTCTACGTACTTCCAAACACATTCAAACACATTCTTTGGTGCTTCGAAGCAGTTTCTACGTACTTCCAAACACATTCAAACACATTCTTTGGTGCTTCGAAGCAGTTTCTACGTACTTCCAAACACATTCAAACACGTTCTTAGGTGCTTCGAAGCAGTTTCTACGTACTTCCAAACACATTCAAACACATTCTTTGGTGCTTCGAATCAGTTTCTACGTACTTCCAAACACATTCAAACACATTCTTAGGTGCTTCGAAGCAGTTTCTACGTACTTCCAAACACATTCAAACACATTCTTTGGTGCTTCGAAGCCGTTTCTACGTACTTCCAAACACATTCAAACACATTCTAAGGTGCTTCGAAGCAGTTTCTACGTACTTCCAAACACATTCAAACACATTCTAAGGTGCTTCGAAGCAGTTTCTACGTACTTCCAAACACATTCAAACACATTCTTTGGTGCTTCGAAGCAGTTTCTACGTACTTCCAAACACATTCAAACACGTTCTTAGGTGCTTCGAAGCAGTTTCTACGTACTTCCAAACACATTCAAACACATTATAAGGTGCTTCGAAGCAGTTTCTACGTACTTCCAAACACATTCAAACACATTCTTTGGTGCTTCGAAGCAGTTTCTACGTACTTCCAAACACATTCAAACACCTTTTAAGGTGCTTCGAAGCAGTTTCTACGTACTTCCAAACACATTTAAACACCTTTTAAGGTGCTTCGAAGCTGTTTCTACGTACTTCCAAACACATTCAAACACCTTTTAAGGTGTTTCGAAGCAGTTTCTACGTACTTCCAAACACATTCAAACACCTTATAAGGTGCTTCGAAGCAGTTTCTACGTACTTCCAAACACATTCAAACACTTTCTAAGGTGCTTCGAAGCAGTTTCTACGTAATTCCAAACACATTCAAACATGTGTTTGGAAGTACGTAGAAACTGCTTCGAAGCAGTTTCTACGTACTTCCAAACACATTCAAACACATTCTTTGGTGCTTCGAAGCAGTTTCTACGTACTTCCAAACACATTCAAACACATTCTTTGGTGCTTCGAAGCAGTTTCTACGTACTTCCAAACACATTCAAACACATTCTAAGGTGCTTCGAAGCAGTTTCTACGTACTTCCAAACACATTCAAACACATTCTAAGGTGCTTCGAAGCAGTTTCTACGTACTTCCAAACACATTCAAACACATTCTTTGGTGCTTCGAAGCAGTTTCTACGTACTTCCAAACACATTCAAACACGTTCTTAGGTGCTTCGAAGCAGTTTCTACGTACTTCCAAACACATTCAAACACATTATAAGGTGCTTCGAAGCAGTTTCTACGTACTTCCAAACACATTCAAACACATTCTTTGGTGCTTCGAAGCAGTTTCTACGTACTTCCAAACACATTCAAACACCTTTTGAGGTGCTTCGAAGCAGTTTCTACGTACTTCCAAACACATTTAAACACCTTTTAAGGTGCTTCGAAGCTGTTTCTACGTACTTCCAAACACATTCAAACACCTTTTAAGGTGTTTCGAAGCAGTTTCTACGTACTTCCAAACACATTCAAACACATTCTAAGGTGCTTCGAAGCAGTTTCTACGTACTTCCAAACACATTCAAACACATTCTTTGGTGCTTCGAAGCAGTTTCTACGTACTTCCAAACACATTCAAACACGTTCTTAGGTGCTTCGAAGCAGTTTCTACGTACTTCCAAACACATTCAAACACCTTATAAGGTGCTTCGAAGCAGTTTCTACGTACTTCCAAACACATTCAAACACTTTCTAAGGTGCTTCGAAGCAGTTTCTACGTACTTCCAAACACATTCAAACACTGTCTAAGGTGCTTCGAAGCAGTTTCTACGTACTTCCAAACACATTCAAACACATTCTTTGGTGCTTCGAAGCAGTTTCTACGTACTTCCAAACACATTCAAACACATTCTAAGGTGCTTCGAAGCAGTTTCTACGTACTTCCAAACACATTCAAACACATTCTAAGGTGCTTCGAAGCAGTTTCTACGTACTTCCAAACACATTCAAACACATTCTTTGGTGCTTCGAAGCAGTTTCTACGTACTTCCAAACACATTCAAACACGTTCTTAGGTGCTTCGAAGCAGTTTCTACGTACTTCCAAACACATTCAAACACATTATAAGGTGCTTCGAAGCAGTTTCTACGTACTTCCAAACACATTCAAACACATTCTTTGGTGCTTCGAAGCAGTTTCTACGTACTTCCAAACACATTCAAACACGTTCTTAGGTGCTTCGAAGCAGTTTCTACGTACTTCCAAACACATTCAAACACCTTATAAGGTGCTTCGAAGCAGTTTCTACGTACTTCCAAACACATTCAAACACTTTCTAAGGTGCTTCGAAGCAGTTTCTACGTACTTCCAAACACATTCAAACACTGTCTAAGGTGCTTCGAAGCAGTTTCTACGTACTTCCAAACACATTCAAACACATTCTTTGGTGCTTCGAAGCAGTTTCTACGTACTTCCAAACACATTCAAACACATTCTTTGGTGCTTCGAAGCAGTTTCTACGTACTTCCAAACACATTCAAACACATTCTAAGGTGCTTCGAAGCAGTTTCTACGTACTTCCAAACACATTCAAACACATTCTAAGGTGCTTCGAAGCAGTTTCTACGTACTTCCAAACACATTCAAACACATTCTTTGGTGCTTCGAAGCAGTTTCTACGTACTTCCAAACACATTCAAACACGTTCTTAGGTGCTTCGAAGCAGTTTCTACGTACTTCCAAACACATTCAAACACATTCTAAGGTGCTTCGAAGCAGTTTCTACGTACTTCCAAACACATTCAAACACATTCTTTGGTGCTTCGAAGCAGTTTCTACGTACTTCCAAACACATTCAAACACGTTCTTAGGTGCTTCGAAGCAGTTTCTACGTACTTCCAAACACATTCAAACACCTTATAAGGTGCTTCGAAGCAGTTTCTACGTACTTCCAAACACATTCAAACACTTTCTAAGGTGCTTCGAAGCAGTTTCTACGTACTTCCAAACACATTCAAACACTGTCTAAGGTGCTTCGAAGCAGTTTCTACGTACTTCCAAACACATTCAAACACATTCTTTGGTGCTTCGAAGCAGTTTCTACGTACTTCCAAACACATTCAAACACATTCTTTGGTGCTTCGAAGCAGTTTCTACGTACTTCCAAACACATTCAAACACATTCTAAGGTGCTTCGAAGCAGTTTCTACGTACTTCCAAACACATTCAAACACATTCTAAGGTGCTTCGAAGCAGTTTCTACGTACTTCCAAACACATTCAAACACATTCTTAGGTGCTTCGAAGCAGTTTCTACGTACTTCCAAACACATTCAAACACGTTCTTAGGTGCTTCGAAGCAGTTTCTACGTACTTCCAAACACATTCAAACACATTATAAGGTGCTTCGAAGCAGTTTCTACGTACTTCCAAACACATTCAAACACATTCTTTGGTGCTTCGAAGCAGTTTCTACGTACTTCCAAACACATTCAAACACCTTTTGAGGTGCTTCGAAGCAGTTTCTACGTACTTCCAAACACATTTAAACACCTTTTAAGGTGCTTCGAAGCTGTTTCTACGTACTTCCAAACACATTCAAACACCTTTTAAGGTGTTTCGAAGCAGTTTCTACGTACTTCCAAACACATTCAAACACCTTATAAGGTGCTTCGAAGCAGTTTCTACGTACTTCCAAACACATTCAAACACTTTCTAAGGTGCTTCGAAGCAGTTTCTACGTACTTCCAAACACATTCAAACACTGTCTAAGGTGCTTCGAAGCAGTTTCTACGTACTTCCAAACACATTCAAACACATTCTTTGGTGCTTCGAAGCAGTTTCTACGTACTTCCAAACACATTCAAACACATTCTTTGGTGCTTCGAAGCAGTTTCTACGTACTTCCAAACACATTCAAACACATTCTAAGGTGCTTCGAAGCAGTTTCTACGTACTTCCAAACACATTCAAACACATTCTAAGGTGCTTCGAAGCAGTTTCTACGTACTTCCAAACACATTCAAACACATTCTTTGGTGCTTCGAAGCAGTTTCTACGTACTTCCAAACACATTCAAACACGTTCTTAGGTGCTTCGAAGCAGTTTCTACGTACTTCCAAACACATTCAAACACATTCTTTGGTGCTTCGAAGCAGTTTCTACGTACTTCCAAACACATTCAAACACATTCTTAGGTGCTTCGAAGCAGTTTCTACGTACTTCCAAACACATTCAAACACATTCTTTGGTGCTTCGAAGCCGTTTCTACGTACTTCCAAACACATTCAAACACATTCTAAGGTGCTTCGAAGCCGTTTCTACGTACTTCCAAACACATTCAAACACATTATAAGGTGCTTCGAAGCAGTTTCTACGTACTTCCAAACACATTCAAACACATTCTTTGGTGCTTCGAAGCAGTTTCTACGTACTTCCAAACACATTCAAACACATTCTTAGGTGCTTCGAAGCCGTTTCTACGTACTTCCAAACACATTCAAACACATTCTAAGGTGCTTCGAAGCAGTTTCTACGTACTTCCAAACACATTCAAACACATTCTAAGGTGCTTCGAAGCAGTTTCTACGTACTTCCAAACACATTCAAACACATTCTTTGGTGCTTCGAAGCAGTTTCTACGTACTTCCAAACACATTCAAACACATTCTTAGGTGCTTCGAAGCAGTTTCTACGTACTTCCAAACACATTCAAACACATTCTTTGGTGCTTCGAAGCAGTTTCTACGTACTTCCAAACACATTCAAACACATTCTAAGGTGCTTCGAAGCAGTTTCTACGTACTTCCAAACACATTCAAACACATTATAAGGTGCTTCGAAGCAGTTTCTACGTACTTCCAAACACATTCAAACACATTCCAAGTTGCTTCGAAGCAGTTTCTACGTACTTCCAAACACATTCAAACACATTCTTAGGTGCTTCGAAGCAGTTTCTACGTACTTCCAAACACATTCAAACACATTCTTTGGTGCTTCGAAGCCGTTTCTACGTACTTCCAAACACATTCAAACACATTCTAAGGTGCTTCGAAGCAGTTTCTACGTACTTCCAAACACATTCAAACACATTCTTTGGTGCTTCGAAGCCGTTTCTACGTACTTCCAAACACATTCAAACACATTCTAAGGTGCTTCGAAGCCGTTTCTACGTACTTCCAAACACATTCAAACACATTATAAGGTGCTTCGAAGCAGTTTCTACGTACTTCCAAACACATTCAAACACATTCTTTGGTGCTTCGAAGCCGTTTCTACGTACTTCCAAACACATTCAAACACATTCTTAGGTGCTTCGAAGCAGTTTCTACGTACTTCCAAACACATTCAAACACATTCTTTGGTGCTTCGAAGCCGTTTCTACGTACTTCCAAACACATTCAAACACATTCTAAGGTGCTTCGAAGCAGTTTCTACGTACTTCCAAACACATTCAAACACATTCTAAGGTGCTTCGAAGCAGTTTCTACGTACTTCCAAACACATTCAAACACATTCTTTGGTGCTTCGAAGCAGTTTCTACGTACTTCCAAACACATTCAAACACATTCTTAGGTGCTTCGAAGCAGTTTCTACGTACTTCCAAACACATTCAAACACATTCTTTGGTGCTTCGAAGCCGTTTCTACGTACTTCCAAACACATTCAAACACATTCTAAGGTGCTTCGAAGCAGTTTCTACGTACTTCCAAACACATTCAAACACATTATAAGGTGCTTCGAAGCAGTTTCTACGTACTTCCAAACACATTCAAACACATTCTTTGGTGCTTCGAAGCAGTTTCTACGTACTTCCAAACACATTCAAACACGTTCTTAGGTGCTTCGAAGCAGTTTCTACGTACTTCCAAACACATTCAAACACATTCTTTGGTGCTTCGAAGCAGTTTCTACGTACTTCCAAACACATTCAAACACATTCTTAGGTGCTTCGAAGCAGTTTCTACGTACTTCCAAACACATTCAAACACATTCTTTGGTGCTTCGAAGCCGTTTCTACGTACTTCCAAACACATTCAAACACATTCTAAGGTGCTTCGAAGCCGTTTCTACGTACTTCCAAACACATTCAAACACATTATAAGGTGCTTCGAAGCAGTTTCTACGTACTTCCAAACACATTCAAACACATTCTTTGGTGCTTCGAAGCAGTTTCTACGTACTTCCAAACACATTCAAACACATTCTTTGGTGCTTCGAAGCCGTTTCTACGTACTTCCAAACACATTCAAACACATTCTAAGGTGCTTCGAAGCAGTTTCTACGTACTTCCAAACACATTCAAACACATTCTAAGGTGCTTCGAAGCAGTTTCTACGTACTTCCAAACACATTCAAACACATTCTTTGGTGCTTCGAAGCAGTTTCTACGTACTTCCAAACACATTCAAACACATTCTTAGGTGCTTCGAAGCAGTTTCTACGTACTTCCAAACACATTCAAACACATTCTTTGGTGCTTCGAAGCCGTTTCTACGTACTTCCAAACACATTCAAACACATTCTAAGGTGCTTCGAAGCAGTTTCTACGTACTTCCAAACACATTCAAACACATTATAAGGTGCTTCGAAGCAGTTTCTACGTACTTCCAAACACATTCAAACACATTCTTAGGTGCTTCGAAGCAGTTTCTACGTACTTCCAAACACATTCAAACACATTCTTAGGTGCTTCGAAGCAGTTTCTACGTACTTCCAAACACATTCAAACACATTCTTTGGTGCTTCGAAGCCGTTTCTACGTACTTCCAAACACATTCAAACACATTCTAAGGTGCTTCGAAGCAGTTTCTACGTACTTCCAAACACATTCAAACACATTCTAAGGTGCTTCGAAGCAGTTTCTACGTGCTTCCAAACACATTCAAACATATTCTAAGGTGCTTCAAAGCAGTTTCTACGTACTTCCAAACACATTCAAACACATTCTAAGGTGCTTCGAAGCAGTTTCTACGTACTTCCAAACACATTCAAACACATTCTAAGGTGCTTCAAAGCAGTTTTTACGTACTTCAAAACACATTCAAACACATTCTAAGGTGCTTCAAAGCAGTTTCTACGTGCTTCCAAACACATTCAAACACATTCTAAGGTGCTTCGAAGCAGTTTCTACGTGCTTCCAAACACTCTCAAATACCTTTTAAGGTGCTTCGAAGTAGTTTCTACGTACTTCCAAACACTCTCAAACACATTCTAAGGTGCTTCGAAGCAGTTTCTACGTACTTCCAAACACACTCAAACACATTCTAAGGTGCATCGAAGCAGTTTCTACGTACTTCCAAACACATTCAAGCACCTTCTAAGGTGCTTCGAAGCAGTTTCTACGTACTTCCAAACATACTCAAACACATTCTAAGGTGCTTCGAAGCAGTTTCTACGTACTTCCAAACACACTCAAACACATTCTAAGATGCTTCGAAGCAGTTTCTACGTACTTCCAAACACACTCAAACACCATTTTAGGTGCTTCGAAGCAGTTTGGACGTACTTCCAAACACTCTCAAACACCTTTTAAGGTGCTTCGAAGCAGTTTCTACGTACTTCCAAACACACTCAAACACATTCTAAGGTGCTTCGAAGCAGTTTCGACGCACTTCCAAACACATTCAAGCACCTTCTAAGGTGCTTCGAAGCAGTTTCTACGTACTTCCAAACACTCTCAAACACCTTTTAAGGTGCTTCGAAGCAGTTTCTACGTACTTCCAAACACACTCAAACACCTTTTAAGGTGCTTCGAAGCAGTTTCTACGTACTTCCAAACACATTCAAACACATTATAAGGTGCTTCGAAGCAGTTTCTACGTACTTCCAAACACACTCAAACACCATTTTAGGTGCTTCGAAGCAGTTTCGACGTACTTCCAAACACTCTCAAACACCTTTTAAGGTGCTTTGAAGCAGTTTCTACGTACTTCCAAACACATTCAAACACATTATAAGGTGCTTCGAAGCAGTTGCTACGTACTTCCAAACACACTCAAACACATTCTAAGGTGCTTCGAAGCAGTTTCTACGTACTTCCAAACACACTCAAACACATTCTAAGGTGCTTCGAAGCAGTTTCTACGTACTTCCAAACACATTCAAGCACCTTCTAAGGTGCTTCGAAGCAGTTTCTACGTACTTCCAAACACTCTCAAACACATTCTAAGGTGCTTCGAAGCAGTTTCTACGTACTTCCAAACACACTCAAACACCTTTTAAGGTGCTTCGAAGCAGTTTCTACGTACTTCCAAACACACTCAAACACCTTTTGAGGTGCTTCGAAGCAGTTTCTACGTACTTCCAAACACACTCAAACACATTCTAAGGTGCTTCGAAGCAGTTTCTACGTACTTCCAAACACATTCAAGCACCATTTTAGGTGCTTCGAAACAGTTTCGACGTACTTCCAAACACTCTCAAACACCTTTTAAGGTGCTTCGAAGTAGTTTCTACGTACTTCCAAACACTCTCAAACACATTCTAAGGTGCTTCGAAGCAGTTTCTACGTACTTCCAAACACACTCAAACACCTTTTGAGGTGCTTCGAAGCAGTTTTCACGTACTTCCAAACACACTCAAACACCTTTTAAGGTGCTTCGAAGCAGTTTCTACGTACTTCCAAACACACTCAAACACCTTTTGAGGTGCTTCGAAGCAGTTTCTACGTACTTTCAAACACACTCAATCACCTTCTAAGGGTCTTCGAAGCAGTTTCTACGTACTTCCAAACACACTCAAACACCTTTTAAGGTGCTTCGAAGCAGTTTCTACGTACTTTCAAACATACTCAAACACCTTCTAAGGGTCTTCGAAGCAGTTTCTACGTACTTCCAAACACATCCAAACACCTTTTAAGGTGCTTCGAAGCAGTTTCTACGTACTTCCAAACACACTCAAACACTTTGTAAGATGCTTCGAAGCAGTTTCTACGTACTTCCAAGCACACTCAAACACTTTGTAAGATGCTTCGAAGCAGTTTCTACGTACTTCCAAACACATCCAAACACCTTTTAAGGTGCTTCGAAGCAGTTTCTACGTACTTCCAAACACACTCAAACACTTTGTAAGATGCTTCGAAGCAGTTTCTACGTACTTCCAAACACACTCAAACACCTTTTAAGGTGCTTCCAAGCAGTTTCTACGTACTTCCAAACACATTCAAATACATTCTAAGTTGCTTCGAAGCAGTTTCTACGTACTTCCAAACACATTCAAACACCTTTTAAGGTGCTTTGAAGTAGTTTCTACGTACTTCCAAACACACTCAAACACCTTTTAAGGTGCTTCGAAGCAGTTTCTACGTACTTCCAAACACACTCAAACACCTTTTAAGGTGCTTCGAAGCAGTTTCTACGTACTTTCAAACACACTCAAACACCTTCTAAGGGCCTTCGAAGCAGTTTCCACGTACTTCTAAACACACTCAAACACTTTGTAAGATGCTTCGAAGCAGTTTCTACGTACTTCCAAGCACACTCAAACACTTTGTAAGATGCTTCGAAGCAGTTTCTACGTACTTCCAAACACATCCAAACACCTTTTAAGGTGCTTCGAAGCAGTTTCTACGTACTTCCAAACACACTCAAACACTTTGTAAGATGCTTCGAAGCAGTTTCTACGTACTTCCAAGCACACTCAAACACTTTGTAAGATGCTTCGAAGCAGTTTCTACGTACTTCCAAACACATCCAAACACCTTTTAAGGTGCTTCGAAGCAGTTTCTACGTACTTCCAAACACACTCAAACACTTTGTAAGATGCTTCGAAGCAGTTTCTACGTACTTCCAAACACACTCAAACACCTTTTAAGGTGCTTCCAAGCAGTTTCTACGTACTTCCAAACACATTCAAATACATTCTAAGTTGCTTCGAAGCAGTTTCTACGTACTTCCAAACACATCCAAACACCTTTTAAGGTTCTTTGAAGTAGTTTCTACGTACTTCCAAACACACTCAAACACCTTTTAAGGTGCTTCGAAGCAGTTTCTACGTACTTCCAAACACACTCAAACACCTTTTAAGGTGCTTCGAAGCAGTTTCTACGTACTTTTAAACACACTCAAACAGCTTCTAAGGGCCTTCGAAGCAGTTTCCACGTACTTCTAAACACACTCAAACACTTTGTAAGATGCTTCGAAGCAGTTTCTACGTACTTCCAAGCACACTCAAACACTTTGTAAGATGCTTCGAAGCAGTTTCTACGTACTTCCAAACACATCCAAACACCTTTTAAGGTGCTTCGAAGCAGTTTCTACGTACTTCCAAACACACTCAAACACTTTGTAAGATGCTTCGAAGCAGTTTCTACGTACTTCCAAGCACACTCAAACACTTTGTAAGATGCTTCGAAGCAGTTTCTACGTACTTCCAAACACATCCAAACACCTTTTAAGGTGCTTCGAAGCAGTTTCTACGTACTTCCAAACACATTCAAACACCTTCCAAGGTGCTTCGAAGCAGTTTCTACGTACTTCCAAACACACTCAAACACCTTTTAAGGTGCTTCGAAGCAGTTTCTACGTACTTTCAAACACACTCAAACACCTTTTAAGGTGCTTTGAAGCAGTTTCTACGTACTTCCAAACACACTCAAACACCTTTTAAGGTGCTTCGAAGCAGTTTCTACGTACTTCCAAACACACTCAAACACCTTTTAAGGTGCTTTGAAGTAGTTTCTACGTACTTCCAAACACACTCAAACACCTTTTAAGGTGCTTCGAAGCAGTTTCTACGTACTTCCAAACACACTCAAACACCTTTTAAGGTGCTTCGAAGCAGTTTCTACGTACTTTCAAACACACTCAAACACCTTCTAAGGGCCTTCGAAGCAGTTTCCACGTACTTCTAAACACACTCAATCACCTTCTAAGGGTCTTCGAAGCAGTTTCTACGTACTTCCAAACACACTCAAACACCTTTTAAGGTGCTTCGAAGCAGTTTCTACGTACTTTCAAACACACTCAAACACATTCTAAGGTGCTTCGAAGCAGTTTCTACGTACTTCCAAACACACTCAAACACATTCTAAGGGTCTTCGAAACAGTTTCTACGTACTTCCAAATACACTCAAACACCATTTAAGGTGCTTCGAAGCAGTTTCTACGTACTTCCAAACACACTCAAACACCTTTTAAGGTGCTTTGAAGCAGTTTCTACGTACTTCCAAACACACTCAAACACATTCTAAGGGTCTTCGAAGCAGTTTCTACGTACTTCCAAACACACTCAAACACATTCTAAGGGTCTTCGAAACAGTTTCTACGTACTTCCAAACACACTCAAACACCTTTTAAGGTGCTCCGAAGCAGTTTCCTCGTATTTCCAAACACGCTAAAACAACTTCTAAGGTGCTCCGAAGCAGTTTTCTCGTATTTCCAAACACGCTAAACCAACTTCTAAGGTGCTCGGAAGCAGTTTCCCCGTATTTCCAAACACGCTAAAACAACTTCTAAGGTGCTCCGAAGCAAATTTCTCGTATTTCCAAACACGCTAGAACAACTTCTAAGGTGCTCCGAAGCAAATTCCTCGTATTTTCAAACACGCTAGAACAACTTCTAAGGTGCTCCGAAGCAGTTTTCTCGTATTTCCAAACACGCTAAACCAACTTCTAAGGTGCTCGGAAGCAGTTTCCCCGTATTTCCAAACACGCTAAAACAACTTCTAAGGTGCTCCGAAGCAAATTTCTCGTATTTCCAAACACGCTAGAACAACTTCTAAGGTGCTCCGAAGCAAATTCCTCGTATTTTCAAACACGCTAGAACAACTTCTAAGGTGCTCCGAAGCAGTTATCTCGTATTTCCAAACACGCTAAAGCAACTTCTAAGGTGCTCCGAAGCAGTTTCCTCGTATTTCCAAACACGCTAAAACAACTTCTAAGGTGCTCCGAAGCAAATTTATCGTATTTCCAAACACGCTAGAACAACTTCTAAGGTGCTCCGAAGCAGTTATCTCGTATTTCCAAACACGCTAAAGCAACTTCTAAGGTGCTCCGAAACAGTTTCCTCGTATTTCCAAACACGTAAAAACAACTTCTAAGGTGCTCCGAAGCAGTTTCCCCGTACTTCCAAACACGTTAGAACAACTTCTAAGGTGCTCCGAAGCAGTTTTCTCGTATTTCCAAACACGCTAAAACAACTTCTAAGGTGCTCCGAAGCAAATTCCTCGTATTTCCAAACACGCTAGAACAACTTCTAAGGTGCTCCGAAGCAGTTTCCTCGTATTTCCAAACACGCTAAAACAACTTCTAAGGTGCTCGGAAGCAGTTTCCCCGTATTTCCAAACACGCTAAAACAACTTCTAAGGTGCTCCGAAGCAGTTTCCTCGTATTTCCAAACACGCTAGAACAACTTCTAAGGTGCTCCGAAACAGTTTCCTCGTATTTCCAAACACGTAAGAACAACTTCTAAGGTGCTCCGAAGCAGTTTCCTCGTATTTCCAAACACGCTAAACCAACTTCTAAGGTGCTCGGAAGCAGTTTCCCCGTATTTCCAAACACGCTAAAACAACTTCTAAGGTGCTCCGAAGCAAATTTCTCGTATTTCCAAACACGCTAAAACAACTTCTAAGGTGCTACGAAGCAGTTTCCTCGTATTTCCAAACACGCTAGAACAACTTCTAAGGTGCTCCGAAGCAGTTATCTCGTATTTCCAAACACGCCAAAACAACTTCTAAGGTGCTCCGAAGCAAATTTATCGTATTTCCAAACACGCTAGAACAACTTCTAAGGTGCTCCGAAACAGTTTCCTCGTATTTCCAAACACGTAAGAACAACTTCTAAGGTGCTCCGAAGCAGTTTCCCCGTATTTCCAAACACGTTAGAACAACTTCTAAGGTGCTCCGAAGCAGTTTTCTCGTATTTCCAAACACGCTAAAACAACTTCTAAGGTGCTCGGAAGCAGTTTCCCCGTATTTCCAAACACGCTAAAACAACTTCTAAGGTGCTCCGAAGCAGTTTCCTCGTATTTCCAAACACGTAAGAACAACTTCTAAGGTGCTCCGAAGCAGTTTCCTCGTATTTCCAAACACGCTAAAACATTTTCTAAGGTGCTCCGAAGCAGTTTCCTCGTATTTCCAAACACGCTAAAACAACTTCTAAGGTGCTCCGAAGCAAATTCCTCGTATTTCCAAACACGCTAGAACAACTTCTAAGGTGCTCCGAAGCAGTTTCCTCGCATTTCCAAACACGCTAAAACAACTTCTAAGGTGCTCGGAAGCAGTTTCCCCGTATTTCCAAACACGCTAAAACAACTTCTAAGGTGCTCCGAAGCAGTTTCCTCGTATTTCCAAACACGCTAGAACAACTTCTAAGGTGCTCCGAAACAGTTTCCTCGTATTTCCAAACACGCTAGAACAACTTCTAAGGTGCTCCGAAGCAGTTTTCTCGTATTTCCAAACACGCTAAAACAACTTCTAAGGTGCTCGGAAGCAGTTTCCCCGTATTTCCAAACACGCTAAAACAACTTCTAAGGTGCTCCGAAGCAGTTTCCTCGTATTTCCAAACACGCTAGAACAACTTCTAAGGTGCTCGGAAGCAGTTTCCCCGTATTTCCAAACACGCTAAAACAACTTCTAAGGTGCTCGGAAGCAGTTTCCCCGTATTTCCAAACACGTTAGAACAACTTCTAAGGTGCTCCGAAGCAGTTTTCTCGTATTTCCAAACACGCTAAAACAACTTCTAAGGTGCTCCGAAGCAAATTCCTCGTATTTCCAAACACGCTAGAACAACTTCTAAGGTGCTCCGAAGCAGTTTCCCCGTATTTCCAAACACGTTAGAACAACTTCTAAGGTGCTCCGAAGCAGTTTTCTCGTATTTCCAAACACGCTAAAACAACTTCTAAGGTGCTCCGAAGCAAATTCCTCGTATTTCCAAACACGCTAGAACAACTTCTAAGGTGCTCCGAAGCAGTTTCCTCGTATTTCCAAACACGCTAAAACAACTTCTAAGGTGCTCGGAAGCAGTTTCCCCGTATTTCCAAACACGCTAAAACAACTTCTAAGGTGCTCCGAAGCAGTTTCCTCGTATTTCCAAACACGCTAGAACAACTTCTAAGGTGCTCCGAAACAGTTTCCTCGTATTTCCAAACACGTAAGAACAACTTTTAAGGTGCTCCGAAGCAGTTTCCCCGTATTTCCAAACACGCTAAAACAACTTCTAAGGTGCTCCGAAGCAAATTTATCGTATTTCCAAACACGCTAGAACAACTTCTAAGGTGCTCCGAAACAGTTTCCTCGTATTTCCAAACACGTAAGAACAACTTCTAAGGTGCTCCGAAGCAGTTTCCCCGTATTTCCAAACACGTTAGAACAACTTCTAAGGTGCTCCGAAGCAGTTTCCTCGTATTTCCAAACACGCTAAAACAACTTCTAAGGTGCTCCGAAGCAGTTTTCTCGTATTTCCAAACACGCTAAAACAACTTCTAAGGTGCTCCGAAGCAAATTCCTCGTATTTCCAAACACGCTAGAACAACTTCTAAGGTGCTCGGAAGCAGTTTCCCCGTATTTCCAAACACGCTAAAACAACTTCTAAGGTGCTCCGAAGCAGTTTCCTCGTATTTCCAAACACGTAAGAACAACTTCTAAGGTGCTCCGAAGCAGTTTCCTCGTATTTCCAAACACGCTAAAACAACTTCTAAGGTGCTCCGAAGCAAATTTATCGTATTTCCAAACACGCTAGAACAACTTCTAAGGTGCTCCGAAACAGTTTCCTCGTATTTCCAAACACGTAAGAACAACTTCTAAGGTGCTCCGAAGCAGTTTCCCCGTACTTCCAAACACGTTAGAACAACTTCTAAGGTGCTCCGAAGCAGTTTTCTCGTATTTCCAAACACGCTAAAACAACTTCTAAGGTGCTCCGAAGCAAATTCCTCGTATTTCCAAACACGCTAGAACAACTTCTAAGGTGCTTCGAAGCAGTTTCCTCGTATTTCCAAACACGCTAAAACAACTTCTAAGGTGCTCCGAAGCAGTTTTCTCGTATTTCCAAACACGCTAAAACAACTTCTAAGGTGCTCCGAAGCAAATTTATCGTATTTCCAAACACGCTAGAACAACTTCTAAGGTGCTCCGAAACAGTTTCCTCGTATTTCCAAACACGTAAGAACAACTTCTAAGGTGCTCCGAAGCAGTTTCCTCGTATTTCCAAACACGCTAACACAACTTCTAAGTTGCTCCGAAGCAGTTTTCTCGTATTTCCAAACACGCTAAAACAACTTCTAAGGTGCTCGGAAGCAGTTTCCCCGTATTTCCAAACACGCTAAAACAACTTCTAAGGTGCTCCGAAGCAGTTTCCTCGTATTTCCAAACACGCTAAAACAACTTCTAAGGTGCTCCGAAGCAGTTTTCTCGTATTTCCAAACACGCTAAAACAACTTCTAAGGTGCTCCGAAGCAAATTTATCGTATTTCCAAACACGCTAGAACAACTTCTAAGGTGCTCCGAAACAGTTTCCTCGTATTTCCAAACACGTAAGAACAACTTCTAAGGTGCTCCGAAGCAGTTTCCTCGTATTTCCAAACACGCTAAAACAACTTCTAAGGTGCTCCGAAGCAGTTTTCTCGTATTTCCAAACACGCTAAAACAACTTCTAAGGTGCTCGGAAGCAGTTTCCCCGTATTTCCAAACACGCTAAAACAACTTCTAAGGTGCTCCGAAGCAGTTTCCTCGTATTTCCAAACACGCTAGAACAACTTCTAAGGTGCTCCGAAACAGTTTCCCCGTATTTCCAAACACGTTAGAACAACTTCTAAGGTGCTCCGAAGCAGTTTCCTCGTATTTCCAAACACGCTAAAACAACTTCTAAGGTGCTCGGAAGCAGTTTCCCCGTATTTCCAAACACGCTAAAACAACTTCTAAGGTGCTCCGAAGCAGTTTCCTCGTATTTCCAAACACGTAAGAACAACTTCTAAGGTGCTCGGAAGCAGTTTCCCCGTATTTCCAAACACGCTAAAACAACTTCTAAGGTGCTCCGAAGCAGTTTCCTCGTATTTCCAAACACGTAAGAACAACTTCTAAGGTGCTCCGAAGCAGTTTCCCCGTACTTCCAAACACGTTAGAACAACTTCTAAGGTGCTCCGAAGCAGTTTTCTCGTATTTCCAAACACGCTAAAACAACTTCTAAGGTGCTCCGAAGCAAATTCCTCGTATTTCCAAACACGCTAGAACAACTTCTAAGGTGCTCCGAAGCAGTTTCCTCGTATTTCCAAACACGCTAAAACAACTTCTAAGGTGCTCCGAAGCAGTTTTCTCGTATTTCCAAACACGCTAAAACAACTTCTAAGGTGCTCCGAAGCAAATTTATCGTATTTCCAAACACGCTAGAACAACTTCTAAGGTGCTCCGAAACAGTTTCCTCGTATTTCCAAACACGTAAGAACAACTTCTAAGGTGCTCCGAAGCAGTTTCCTCGTATTTCCAAACACGCTAACACAACTTCTAAGTTGCTCCGAAGCAGTTTTCTCGTATTTCCAAACACGCTAAAACAACTTCTAAGGTGCTCCGAAGCAAATTCCTCGTATTTCCAAACACGCTAGAACAACTTCTAAGGTGCTCCGAAGCAGTTTCCTCGTATTTCCAAACACGCTAAAACAACTTCTAAGGTGCTCCGAAGCAGTTTTCTCGTATTTCCAAACACGCTAAAACAACTTCTAAGGTGCTCCGAAGCAAATTTATCGTATTTCCAAACACGCTAGAACAACTTCTAAGGTGCTCCGAAACAGTTTCCTCGTATTTCCAAACACGTAAGAACAACTTCTAAGGTGCTCCGAAGCAGTTTCCTCGTATTTCCAAACACGCTAAAACAACTTCTAAGGTGCTCCGAAGCAGTTTTCTCGTATTTCCAAACACGCTAAAACAACTTCTAAGGTGCTCGGAAGCAGTTTCCCCGTATTTCCAAACACGCTAAAACAACTTCTAAGGTGCTCCGAAGCAGTTTCCCCGTACTTCCAAACACGTTAGAACAACTTCTAAGGTGCTCCGAAGCAGTTTCCTCGTATTTCCAAACACGCTAAAACAACTTCTAAGGTGCTCGGAAGCAGTTTCCCCGTATTTCCAAACACGCTAAAACAACTTCTAAGGTGCTCCGAAGCAGTTTCCTCGTATTTCCAAACACGTAAGAACAACTTCTAAGGTGCTCGGAAGCAGTTTCCCGTATTTCCAAACACGCTAAAAACAACTTCTAAGGTGCTCCGAAGCAGTTTCCTCGTATTTCCAAACACGTAAGAACAACTTCTAAGGTGCTCCGAAGCAGTTTCCCCGTACTTCCAAACACGTTAGAACAACTTCTAAGGTGCTCCGAAGCAGTTTTCTCGTATTTCCAAACACGCTAAAACAACTTCTAAGGTGCTCCGAAGCAAATTCCTCGTATTTCCAAACACGCTAGAACAACTTCTAAGGTGCTCCGAAGCAGTTTCCTCGTATTTCCAAACACGCTAAAACAACTTCTAAGGTGCTCCGAAGCAGTTTTCTCGTATTTCCAAACACGCTAAAACAACTTCTAAGGTGCTCCGAAGCAGTTTCCTCGTATTTCCAAACACGTAAGAACAACTTCTAAGGTGCTCGGAAGCAGTTTCCCCGTATTTCCAAACACGCTAAAACAACTTCTAAGGTGCTCCGAAGCAGTTTCCTCGTATTTCCAAACACGTAAGAACAACTTCTAAGGTGCTCCGAAGCAGTTTCCCCGTACTTCCAAACACGTTAGAACAACTTCTAAGGTGCTCCGAAGCAGTTTTCTCGTATTTCCAAACACGCTAAAACAACTTCTAAGGTGCTCCGAAGCAAATTCCTCGTATTTCCAAACACGCTAGAACAACTTCTAAGGTGCTCCGAAGCAGTTTCCTCGTATTTCCAAACACGCTAAAACAACTTCTAAGGTGCTCGGAAGCAGTTTCCCCGTATTTCCAAACACGCTAAAACAACTTCTAAGGTGCTCCGAAGCAGTTTCCTCGTATTTCCAAACACGTAAGAACAACTTCTAAGGTGCTCGGAAGCAGTTTCCCCGTATTTCCAAACACGCTAAAACAACTTCTAAGGTGCTCCGAAGCAGTTTCCTCGTATTTCCAAACACGTAAGAACAACTTCTAAGGTGCTCCGAAGCAGTTTCCCCGTACTTCCAAACACGTTAGAACAACTTCTAAGGTGCTCCGAAGCAGTTTTCTCGTATTTCCAAACACGCTAAAACAACTTCTAAGGTGCTCCGAAGCAAATTCCTCGTATTTCCAAACACGCTAGAACAACTTCTAAGGTGCTCCGAAGCAGTTTCCTCGTATTTCCAAACACGCTAAAACAACTTCTAAGGTGCTCCGAAGCAGTTTTCTCGTATTTCCAAACACGCTAAAACAACTTCTAAGGTGCTCCGAAGCAAATTTATCGTATTTCCAAACACGCTAGAACAACTTCTAAGGTGCTCCGAAACAGTTTCCTCGTATTTCCAAACACGTAAGAACAACTTCTAAGGTGCTCGGAAGCAGTTTCCCCGTATTTCCAAACACGCTAAAACAACTTCTAAGGTGCTCCGAAGCAGTTTCCTCGTATTTCCAAACACGTAAGAACAACTTCTAAGGTGCTCCGAAGCAGTTTCCCCGTACTTCCAAACACGTTAGAACAACTTCTAAGGTGCTCCGAAGCAGTTTTCTCGTATTTCCAAACACGCTAAAACAACTTCTAAGGTGCTCCGAAGCAAATTCCTCGTATTTCCAAACACGCTAGAACAACTTCTAAGGTGCTCCGAAGCAGTTTCCTCGTATTTCCAAACACGCTAAAACAACTTCTAAGGTGCTCCGAAGCAGTTTTCTCGTATTTCCAAACACGCTAAAACAACTTCTAAGGTGCTCCGAAGCAGTTTCCTCGTATTTCCAAACACGTAAGAACAACTTCTAAGGTGCTCGGAAGCAGTTTCCCCGTATTTCCAAACACGCTAAAACAACTTCTAAGGTGCTCCGAAGCAGTTTCCTCGTATTTCCAAACACGTAAGAACAACTTCTAAGGTGCTCCGAAGCAGTTTCCCCGTACTTCCAAACACGTTAGAACAACTTCTAAGGTGCTCCGAAGCAGTTTTCTCGTATTTCCAAACACGCTAAAACAACTTCTAAGGTGCTCCGAAGCAAATTCCTCGTATTTCCAAACACGCTAGAACAACTTCTAAGGTGCTCCGAAGCAGTTTCCTCGTATTTCCAAACACGCTAAAACAACTTCTAAGGTGCTCGGAAGCAGTTTCCCCGTATTTCCAAACACGCTAAAACAACTTCTAAGGTGCTCCGAAGCAGTTTCCTCGTATTTCCAAACACGTAAGAACAACTTCTAAGGTGCTCGGAAGCAGTTTCCCCGTATTTCCAAACACGCTAAAACAACTTCTAAGGTGCTCCGAAGCAGTTTCCTCGTATTTCCAAACACGTAAGAACAACTTCTAAGGTGCTCCGAAGCAGTTTCCCCGTACTTCCAAACACGTTAGAACAACTTCTAAGGTGCTCCGAAGCAGTTTTCTCGTATTTCCAAACACGCTAAAACAACTTCTAAGGTGCTCCGAAGCAAATTCCTCGTATTTCCAAACACGCTAGAACAACTTCTAAGGTGCTCCGAAGCAGTTTCCTCGTATTTCCAAACACGCTAAAACAACTTCTAAGGTGCTCCGAAGCAGTTTTCTCGTATTTCCAAACACGCTAAAACAACTTCTAAGGTGCTCCGAAGCAAATTTATCGTATTTCCAAACACGCTAGAACAACTTCTAAGGTGCTCCGAAACAGTTTCCTCGTATTTCCAAACACGTAAGAACAACTTCTAAGGTGCTCCGAAGCAGTTTCCTCGTATTTCCAAACTCGCTAACACAACTTCTAAGTTGCTCCGAAGCAGTTTTCTCGTATTTCCAAACACGCTAAAACAACTTCTAAGGTGCTCCGAAGCAAATTCCTCGTATTTCCAAACACGCTAGAACAACTTCTAAGGTGCTCCGAAGCAGTTTCCTCGTATTTCCAAACACGCTAAAACAACTTCTAAGGTGCTCCGAAGCAGTTTTCTCGTATTTCCAAACACGCTAAAACAACTTCTAAGGTGCTCCGAAGCAAATTTATCGTATTTCCAAACACGCTAGAACAACTTCTAAGGTGCTCCGAAACAGTTTCCTCGTATTTCCAAACACGTAAGAACAACTTCTAAGGTGCTCCGAAGCAGTTTCCTCGTATTTCCAAACACGCTAAAACAACTTCTAAGGTGCTCCGAAGCAGTTTTCTCGTATTTCCAAACACGCTAAAACAACTTCTAAGGTGCTCGGAAGCAGTTTCCCCGTATTTCCAAACACGCTAAAACAACTTCTAAGGTGCTCCGAAGCAGTTTCCTCGTATTTCCAAACACGCTAGAACAACTTCTAAGGTGCTCCGAAACAGTTTCCCCGTATTTCCAAACACGTTAGAACAACTTCTAAGGTGCTCCGAAGCAGTTTCCTCGTATTTCCAAACACGCTAAAACAACTTCTAAGGTGCTCGGAAGCAGTTTCCCCGTATTTCCAAACACGCTAAAACAACTTCTAAGGTGCTCCGAAGCAGTTTCCTCGTATTTCCAAACACGTAAGAACAACTTCTAAGGTGCTCGGAAGCAGTTTCCCCGTATTTCCAAACACGCTAAAACAACTTCTAAGGTGCTCCGAAGCAGTTTCCTCGTATTTCCAAACACGTAAGAACAACTTCTAAGGTGCTCCGAAGCAGTTTCCCCGTACTTCCAAACACGTTAGAACAACTTCTAAGGTGCTCCGAAGCAGTTTTCTCGTATTTCCAAACACGCTAAAACAACTTCTAAGGTGCTCCGAAGCAAATTCCTCGTATTTCCAAACACGCTAGAACAACTTCTAAGGTGCTCCGAAGCAGTTTCCTCGTATTTCCAAACACGCTAAAACAACTTCTAAGGTGCTCCGAAGCAGTTTTCTCGTATTTCCAAACACGCTAAAACAACTTCTAAGGTGCTCCGAAGCAAATTTATCGTATTTCCAAACACGCTAGAACAACTTCTAAGGTGCTCCGAAACAGTTTCCTCGTATTTCCAAACACGTAAGAACAACTTCTAAGGTGCTCCGAAGCAGTTTCCTCGTATTTCCAAACACGCTAACACAACTTCTAAGTTGCTCCGAAGCAGTTTTCTCGTATTTCCAAACACGCTAAAACAACTTCTAAGGTGCTCGGAAGCAGTTTCCCCGTATTTCCAAACACGCTAAAACAACTTCTAAGGTGCTCCGAAGCAGTTTCCTCGTATTTCCAAACACGCTAAAACAACTTCTAAGGTGCTCCGAAGCAGTTTTCTCGTATTTCCAAACACGCTAAAACAACTTCTAAGGTGCTCCGAAGCAAATTTATCGTATTTCCAAACACGCTAGAACAACTTCTAAGGTGCTCCGAAACAGTTTCCTCGTATTTCCAAACACGTAAGAACAACTTCTAAGGTGCTCCGAAGCAGTTTCCTCGTATTTCCAAACACGCTAAAACAACTTCTAAGGTGCTCCGAAGCAGTTTTCTCGTATTTCCAAACACGCTAAAACAACTTCTAAGGTGCTCGGAAGCAGTTTCCCCGTATTTCCAAACACGCTAAAACAACTTCTAAGGTGCTCCGAAGCAGTTTCCTCGTATTTCCAAACACGCTAGAACAACTTCTAAGGTGCTCCGAAACAGTTTCCCCGTATTTCCAAACACGTTAGAACAACTTCTAAGGTGCTCCGAAGCAGTTTCCTCGTATTTCCAAACACGCTAAAACAACTTCTAAGGTGCTCGGAAGCAGTTTCCCCGTATTTCCAAACACGCTAAAACAACTTCTAAGGTGCTCCGAAGCAGTTTCCTCGTATTTCCAAACACGTAAGAACAACTTCTAAGGTGCTCGGAAGCAGTTTCCCCGTATTTCCAAACACGCTAAAACAACTTCTAAGGTGCTCCGAAACAGTTTCCTCGTATTTCCAAACACGTAAGAACAACTTCTAAGGTGCTCCGAAGCAGTTTCCCCGTACTTCCAAACACGTTAGAACAACTTCTAAGGTGCTCCGAAGCAGTTTTCTCGTATTTCCAAACACGCTAAAACAACTTCTAAGGTGCTCCGAAGCAAATTCCTCGTATTTCCAAACACGCTAGAACAACTTCTAAGGTGCTCCGAAGCAGTTTCCTCGTATTTCCAAACACGCTAAAACAACTTCTAAGGTGCTCCGAAGCAGTTTTCTCGTATTTCCAAACACGCTAAAACAACTTCTAAGGTGCTCCGAAGCAAATTTATCGTATTTCCAAACACGCTAGAACAACTTCTAAGGTGCTCCGAAACAGTTTCCTCGTATTTCCAAACACGTAAGAACAACTTCTAAGGTGCTCCGAAGCAGTTTCCTCGTATTTCCAAACACGCTAACACAACTTCTAAGTTGCTCCGAAGCAGTTTTCTCGTATTTCCAAACACGCTAAAACAACTTCTAAGGTGCTCCGAAGCAAATTCCTCGTATTTCCAAACACGCTAGAACAACTTCTAAGGTGCTCCGAAGCAGTTTCCTCGTATTTCCAAACACGCTAAAACAACTTCTAAGGTGCTCCGAAGCAGTTTTCTCGTATTTCCAAACACGCTAAAACAACTTCTAAGGTGCTCCGAAGCAAATTTATCGTATTTCCAAACACGCTAGAACAACTTCTAAGGTGCTCCGAAACAGTTTCCTCGTATTTCCAAACACGTAAGAACAACTTCTAAGGTGCTCCGAAGCAGTTTCCTCGTATTTCCAAACACGCTAAAACAACTTCTAAGGTGCTCCGAAGCAGTTTTCTCGTATTTCCAAACACGCTAAAACAACTTCTAAGGTGCTCGGAAGCAGTTTCCCCGTATTTCCAAACACGCTAAAACAACTTCTAAGGTGCTCCGAAGCAGTTTCCTCGTATTTCCAAACACGCTAGAACAACTTCTAAGGTGCTCCGAAACAGTTTCCCCGTATTTCCAAACACGTTAGAACAACTTCTAAGGTGCTCCGAAGCAGTTTCCTCGTATTTCCAAACACGCTAAAACAACTTCTAAGGTGCTCGGAAGCAGTTTCCCCGTATTTCCAAACACGCTAAAACAACTTCTAAGGTGCTCCGAAGCAGTTTCCTCGTATTTCCAAACACGTAAGAACAACTTCTAAGGTGCTCGGAAGCAGTTTCCCCGTATTTCCAAACACGCTAAAACAACTTCTAAGGTGCTCCGAAGCAGTTTCCTCGTATTTCCAAACACGTAAGAACAACTTCTAAGGTGCTCCGAAGCAGTTTCCTCGTATTTCCAAACACGCTAAAACATTTTCTAAGGTGCTCCGAAGCAGTTTCCTCGTATTTCCAAACACGCCAAAACAACTTCTAAGGTGCTCCGAAGCAGTTTCCCCGTATTTCCAAACACGTTAGAACAACTTCTAAGGTGCTCCGAAGCAGTTTTCTCGTATTTCCAAACACGCTAAAACAACTTCTAAGGTGCTCCGAAGCAAATTCCTCGTATTTCCAAACACGCTAGAACAACTTCTAAGGTGCTCCGAAGCAGTTTCCTCGTATTTCCAAACACGCTAAAACAACTTCTAAGGTGCTCGGAAGCAGTTTCCCCGTATTTCCAAACACGCTAAAACAACTTCTAAGGTGCTCCGAAGCAGTTTCCTCGTATTTCCAAACACGCTAGAACAACTTCTAAGGTGCTCCGAAACAGTTTCCTCGTATTTCCAAACACGTAAGAACAACTTTTAAGGTGCTCCGAAGCAGTTTCCCCGTATTTCCAAACACGCTAAAACAACTTCTAAGGTGCTCCGAAGCAAATTTATCGTATTTCCAAACACGCTAGAACAACTTCTAAGGTGCTCCGAAACAGTTTCCTCGTATTTCCAAACACGTAAGAACAACTTCTAAGGTGCTCCGAAGCAGTTTCCCCGTATTTCCAAACACGTTAGAACAACTTCTAAGGTGCTCCGAAGCAGTTTCCTCGTATTTCCAAACACGCTAAAACAACTTCTAAGGTGCTCCGAAGCAGTTTTCTCGTATTTCCAAACACGCTAAAACAACTTCTAAGGTGCTCCGAAGCAAATTCCTCGTATTTCCAAACACGCTAGAACAACTTCTAAGGTGCTCGGAAGCAGTTTCCCCGTATTTCCAAACACGCTAAAACAACTTCTAAGGTGCTCCGAAGCAGTTTCCTCGTATTTCCAAACACGTAAGAACAACTTCTAAGGTGCTCCGAAGCAGTTTCCTCGTATTTCCAAACACGCTAAAACATTTTCTAAGGTGCTCCGAAGCAGTTTCCTCGTATTTCCAAACACGCTAAAACAACTTTTAAGGTGCTCCGAAGCAGTTTCCTCGTATTTCCAAACACGCTAAAACAACTTTTAAGGTGCTCCGAAGCAGTTTCCTCGTATTTCCAAACACGCTAAAACAACTTCTAAGGTGCTCCGAAGCAAATTTATCGTATTTCCAAACACGCTAGAACAACTTCTAAGGTGCTCCGAAACAGTTTCCTCGTATTTCCAAAAACGTTAGAACAACTTCTAAGGTGCTCCGAAGCAGTTTTCTCGTATTTCCAAACACGCTAAAACAACTTCTAAGGTGCTCGGAAGCAGTTTCCCCGTATTTCCAAACACGCTAAAACAACTTCTAAGGTGCTCCGAAGCAAATTCCTCGTATTTTCAAACACGCTAAACCAACTTCTAAGGTGCTCCGAAGCAAATTCCTCGTATTTCCAAACACGCTAGAACAACTTCTAAGGTGCTCGGAAGCAGTTTCCCCGTATTTCCAAACACGCTAAAACAACTTCTAAGGTGCTCCGAAGCAGTTTCCTCGTATTTCCAAACACGTAAGAACAACTTCTAAGGTGCTCCGAAGCAGTTTCCTCGTATTTCCAAACACGCTAAAACATTTTCTAAGGTGCTCCGAAGCAGTTTCCTCGTATTTCCAAACACGCTAAAACAACTTTTAAGGTGCTCCGAAGCAGTTTCCTCGTATTTCCAAACACGCTAAACCAACTTCTAAGGTGCTCGGAAGCAGTTTCCCCGTATTTCCAAACACGCTAAAACAACTTCTAAGGTGTTCCGAAGCAAATTTATCGTATTTCCAAACACGCTAGAACAACTTCTAAGGTGCTCCGAAACAGTTTCCTCGTATTTCCAAACACGTTAGAACAACTTCTAAGGTGCTCCGAAGCAGTTTTCTCGTATTTCCAAACACGCTAAAACAACTTCTAAGGTGCTCGGAAGCAGTTTCCCCGTATTTCCAAACACGCTAAAACAACTTCTAAGGTGCTCCGAAGCAGTTTCCTCGTATTTCCAAACACGCTAGAACAACTTCTAAGGTGCTCCGAAACAGTTTCCCCGTATTTCCAAACACGTTAGAACAACTTCTAAGGTGCTCCGAAGCAGTTTCCTCGTATTTCCAAACACGCTAAAACAACTTCTAAGGTGCTCGGAAGCAGTTTCCCCGTATTTCCAAACACGCTAAAACAACTTCTAAGGTGCTCCGAAGCAGTTTCCTCGTGTTTCCAAACACGTAAGAACAACTTCTAAGGTGCTCCGAAGCAGTTTCCTCGTATTTCCAAACACGCTAAAACATTTTCTAAGGTGCTCCGAAGCAGTTTCCTCGTATTTCCAAACACGCTAAAACAACTTCTAAGGTGCTCCGAAGCAGTTTCCCCGTATTTCCAAACACGTTAGAACAACTTCTAAGGTGCTCCGAAGCAGTTTTCTCGTATTTCCAAACACGCTAAAACAACTTCTAAGGTGCTCCGAAGCAAATTCCTCGTATTTCCAAACACGCTAAAACAACTTCTAAGGTGCTCCGAAGCAGTTTCCTCGTATTTCCAAACACGCTAGAACAACTTCTAAGGTGCTCCGAAGCAGTTTCCTCGTATTTCCAAACACGCTAAAACATTTTCTAAGGTGCTCCGAAGCAGTTTCCTCGTATTTCCAAACACGCTAAAACAACTTTTAAGGTGCTCCGAAGCAGTTTCCTCGTATTTCCAAACACGCTAAAACAACTTTTAAGGTGCTCCGAAGCAGTTTCCTCGTATTTCCAAACACGCTAAAACAACTTCTAAGGTGCTCCGAAGCAAATTTATCGTATTTCCAAACACGCTAGAACAACTTCTAAGGTGCTCCGAAACAGTTTCCCCGTATTTCCAAACACGTTAGAACAACTTCTAAGGTGCTCCGAAGCAGTTTCCTCGTATTTCCAAACACGCTAAAACAACTTCTAAGGTGCTCCGAAGCAAATTCCTCGTATTTCCAAACACGCTAGAACAACTTCTAAGGTGCTCGGAAGCAGTTTCCCCGTATTTCCAAACACGCTAAAACAACTTCTAAGGTGCTCCGAAGCAGTTTCCTCGTATTTCCAAACACGTAAGAACAACTTCTAAGGTGCTCCGAAGCAGTTTCCTCGTATTTCCAAACACGCTAAAACATTTTCTAAGGTGCTCCGAAGCAGTTTCCTCGTATTTCCAAACACGCTAAAACAACTTTTAAGGTGCTCCGAAGCAGTTTCCTCGTATTTCCAAACACGCTAAACCAACTTCTAAGGTGCTCGGAAGCAGTTTCCCCGTATTTCCAAACACGCTAAAACAACTTCTAAGGTGCTCCGAAGCAAATTTATCGTATTTCCAAACACGCTAGAACAACTTCTAAGGTGCTCCGAAACAGTTTCCTCGTATTTCCAAACACGTTAGAACAACTTCTAAGGTGCTCCGAAGCAGTTTTCTCGTATTTCCAAACACGCTAAAACAACTTCTAAGGTGCTCGGAAGCAGTTTCCCCGTATTTCCAAACACGCTAAAACAACTTCTAAGGTGCTCCGAAGCAGTTTCCTCGTATTTCCAAACACGCTAGAACAACTTCTAAGGTGCTCCGAAACAGTTTCCCCGTATTTCCAAACACGTTAGAACAACTTCTAAGGTGCTCCGAAGCAGTTTCCTCGTATTTCCAAACACGCTAAAACAACTTCTAAGGTGCTCGGAAGCAGTTTCCCCGTATTTCCAAACACGCTAAAACAACTTCTAAGGTGCTCCGAAGCAGTTTCCTCGTATTTCCAAACACGTAAGAACAACTTCTAAGGTGCTCCGAAGCAGTTTCCTCGTATTTCCAAACACGCTAAAACATTTTCTAAGGTGCTCCGAAGCAGTTTCCTCGTATTTCCAAACACGCTAAAACAACTTCTAAGGTGCTCCGAAGCAGTTTCCCCGTATTTCCAAACACGTTAGAACAACTTCTAAGGTGCTCCGAAGCAGTTTTCTCGTATTTCCAAACACGCTAAAACAACTTCTAAGGTGCTCCGAAGCAAATTCCTCGTATTTCCAAACACGCTAGAACAACTTCTAAGGTGCTCCGAAGCAGTTTCCTCGTATTTCCAAACACGCTAAAACAACTTCTAAGGTGCTCCGAAGCAGTTTCCTCGTATTTCCAAACACGCTAGAACAACTTCTAAGGTGCTCCGAAACAGTTTCCCCGTATTTCCAAACACGTTAGAACAACTTCTAAGGTGCTCCGAAGCAGTTTCCTCGTATTTCCAAACACGCTAAAACAACTTCTAAGGTGCTCGGAAGCAGTTTCCCCGTATTTCCAAACACGCTAAAACAACTTCTAAGGTGCTCCGAAGCAGTTTCCTCGTATTTCCAAACACGCTAAAACAACTTCTAAGGTGCTCCGAAGCAGTTTCCTCGTATTTCCAAACACGCTAAAACATTTTCTAAGGTGCTCCGAAGCAGTTTCCTCGTATTTCCAAACACGCTAAAACAACTTCTAAGGTGCTCCGAAGCAGTTTCCTCGTATTTCCAAACACGCTTAAACATTTTCTAAGGTGCTCCGAAGCAGTTTCCTCGTATTTCCAAACACGCTAAAACAACTTCTAAGGTGCTCCGAAGCAGTTTCCTCGTATTTCCAAACACGCTAGAACAACTTCTAAGGTGCTCCGAAACAGTTTCCTCGTATTTCCAAACACGTAAGAACAACTTTTAAGGTGCTCCGAAGCAGTTTCCCCGTATTTCCAAACACGCTAAAACAACTTCTAAGGTGCTCCGAAGCAAATTTATCGTATTTCCAAACACGCTAGAACAACTTCTAAGGTGCTCCGAAACAGTTTCCTCGTATTTCCAAACACGTAAGAACAACTTCTAAGGTGCTCCGAAGCAGTTTCCCCGTATTTCCAAACACGTTAGAACAACTTCTAAGGTGCTCCGAAGCAGTTTCCTCGTATTTCCAAACACGCTAAAACAACTTCTAAGGTGCTCCGAAGCAGTTTTCTCGTATTTCCAAACACGCTAAAACAACTTCTAAGGTGCTCCGAAGCAAATTCCTCGTATTTCCAAACACGCTAGAACAACTTCTAAGGTGCTCGGAAGCAGTTTCCCCGTATTTCCAAACACGCTAAAACAACTTCTAAGGTGCTCCGAAGCAGTTTCCTCGTATTTCCAAACACGTAAGAACAACTTCTAAGGTGCTCCGAAGCAGTTTCCTCGTATTTCCAAACACGCTAAAACATTTTCTAAGGTGCTCCGAAGCAGTTTCCTCGTATTTCCAAACACGCTAAAACAACTTTTAAGGTGCTCCGAAGCAAATTTATCGTATTTCCAAACACGCTAGAACAACTTCTAAGGTGCTCCGAAACAGTTTCCTCGTATTTCCAAACACGTTAGAACAACTTCTAAGGTGCTCCGAAGCAGTTTTCTCGTATTTCCAAACACGCTAAAACAACTTCTAAGGTGCTCGGAAGCAGTTTCCTCGTATTTCCAAACACGCTAGAACAACTTCTAAGGTGCTCCGAAACAGTTTCCCCGTATTTCCAAACACGTTAGAACAACTTCTAAGGTGCTCCGAAGCAGTTTTCTCGTATTTCCAAACACGTTAGAACAACTTCTAAGGTGCTCCGAAGCAGTTTTCTCGTATTTCCAAACACGCTAAAACAACTTCTAAGGTGCTCCGAAGCAGTTTCCTCGTATTTCCAAACACGCTAGAACAACTTCTAAGGTGCTCCGAAACAGTTTCCCCGTATTTCCAAACACGTTAGAACAACTTCTAAGGTGCTCCGAAGCAGTTTTCTCGTATTTCCAAACACGCTAAAACAACTTCTAAGGTGCTCGGAAGCAGTTTCCTCGTATTTCCAAACACGCTAGAACAACTTCTAAGGTGCTCCGAAACAGTTTCCTCGTATTTCCAAACACGCTAGAACAACTTCTAAGGTGCTCCGAAACAGTTTCCTCGTATTTCCAAACACGTTAGAACAACTTCTAAGGTGCTCCGAAGCAGTTTTCTCGTATTTCCAAACACGCTAAAACAACTTCTAAGGTGCTCCGAAGCAGTTTCCTCGTATTTCCAAACACGCTAGAACAACTTCTAAGGTGCTCCGAAACAGTTTCCCCGTATTTCCAAACACGTTAGAACAACTTCTAAGGTGCTCCGAAGCAGTTTTCTCGTATTTCCAAACACGCTAAAACAACTTCTAAGGTGCTCGGAAGCAGTTTCCCCGTATTTCCAAACACGCTAAAACAACTTCTAAGGTGCTCCGAAGCAAATTTATCGTATTTCCAAACACGCTAGAACAACTTCTAAGGTGCTCCGAAACAGTTTCCTCGTATTTCCAAACACGTTAGAACAACTTCTAAGGTGCTCCGAAGCAGTTTTCTCGTATTTCCAAACACGCTAAAACAACTTCTAAGGTGCTCGGAAGCAGTTTCCCCGTATTTCCAAACACGCTAAAACAACTTCTAAGGTGCTCCGAAGCAGTTTCCTCGTATTTCCAAACACGCTAGAACAACTTCTAAGGTGCTCCGAAACAGTTTCCCCGTATTTCCAAACACGTTAGAACAACTTCTAAGGTGCTCCGAAGCAGTTTCCTCGTATTTCCAAACACGCTAAAACAACTTCTAAGGTGCTCGGAAGCAGTTTCCCCGTATTTCCAAACACGCTAAAACAACTTCTAAGGTGCTCCGAAGCAGTTTCCTCGTATTTCCAAACACGCTAAAACATTTTCTAAGGTGCTCCGAAGCAGTTTCCTCGTATTTCCAAACACGCTAAAACAACTTCTAAGGTGCTCCGAAGCAGTTTCCCCGTATTTCCAAACACGTTAGAACAACTTCTAAGGTGCTCCGAAGCAGTTTTCTCGTATTTCCAAACACGCTAAAACATTTTCTAAGGTGCTCCGAAGCAGTTTCCTCGTATTTCCAAACACGCTAAAACAACTTCTAAGGTGCTCCGAAGCAGTTTCCCCGTATTTCCAAACACGTTAGAACAACTTCTAAGGTGCTCCGAAGCAGTTTTCTCGTATTTCCAAACACGCTAAAACAACTTCTAAGGTGCTCCGAAGCAAATTCCTCGTATTTCCAAACACGCTAGAACAACTTCTAAGGTGCTCCGAAGCAGTTTCCTCGTATTTCCAAACACGCTAAAACAACTTCTAAGGTGCTCGGAAGCAGTTTCCCCGTATTTCCAAACACGCTAAAACAACTTCTAAGGTGCTCCGAAGCAAATTCCTCGTATTTTCAAACACGCTAGAACAACTTCTAAGGTGCTCCGAAACAGTTTCCTCGTATTTCCAAACACGTAAGAACAACTTTTAAGGTGCTCCGAAGCAGTTTCCTCGTATTTCCAAACACGCTAAACCAACTTCTAAGGTGCTCGGAAGCAGTTTCCCCGTATTTCCAAACACGCTAAAACAACTTCTAAGGTGCTCCGAAGCAAATTTATCGTATTTCCAAACACGCTAGAACAACTTCTAAGGTGCTCCGAAACAGTTTCCTCGTATTTCAAAACACGTAAGAACAACTTCTAAGGTGCTCCGAAGCAGTTTCCCCGTATTTCCAAACACGTTAGAAAAACTTCTAAGGTGCTCCGAAGCAGTTTCCTCGTATTTCCAAACACGCTAAAACAACTTCTAAGGTGCTCCGAAGCAGTTTTCTCGTATTTCCAAACACGTTAGAACAACTTCTAAGGTGCTCCGAAGCAGTTTTCTCGTATTTCCAAACACGCTAAAACAACTTCTAAGGTGCTCCGAAGCAAATTCCTCGTATTTCCAAACACGCTAGAACAACTTCTAAGGTGCTCCGAAGCAGTTTCCTCGTATTTCCAAACACGCTAAAACAACTTCTAAGGTGCTCGGAAGCAGTTTCCCCGTATTTCCAAACACGCTAAAACAACTTCTAAGGTGCTCCGAAGCAAATTCCTCGTATTTCCAAACACGCTAGAACAACTTCTAAGGTGCTCCGAAACAGTTTCCTCGTATTTCCAAACACGTAAGAACAACTTTTAAGGTGCTCCGAAGCAGTTTCCTCGTATTTCCAAACACGCTAAACCAACTTCTAAGGTGCTCGGAAGCAGTTTCCCCGTATTTCCAAACACGCTAAAACAACTTCTAAGGTGCTCCGAAGCAAATTTATCGTATTTCCAAACACGCTAGAACAACTTCTAAGGTGCTCCGAAACAGTTTCCTCGTATTTCAAAACACGTAAGAACAACTTCTAAGGTGCTCCGAAGCAGTTTCCCCGTATTTCCAAACACGCTAAAACATTTTCTAAGGTGCTCCGAAGCAGTTTCCTCGTATTTCCAAACACGCTAAAACAACTTCTAAGGTGCTCCGAAGCAGTTTCCCCGTATTTCCAAACACGTTAGAACAACTTTTAAGGTGCTCCGAAGCAGTTTTCTCGTATTTCCAAACACGCTAAAACAACTTCTAAGGTGCTCCGAAGCAAATTCCTCGTATTTCCAAACACGCTAGAACAACTTCTAAGGTGCTCCGAAGCAGTTTCCTCGTATTTCCAAACACGCTAAAACAACTTCTAAGGTGCTCGGAAGCAGTTTCCCCGTATTTCCAAACACGCTAAAACAACTTCTAAGGTGCTCCGAAGCAAATTCCTCGTATTTCCAAACACGCTAGAACAACTTCTAAGGTGCTCCGAAACAGTTTCCTCGTATTTCCAAACACGTAAGAACAACTTTTAAGGTGCTCCGAAGCAGTTTCCTCGTATTTCCAAACACGCTAAACCAACTTCTAAGGTGCTCGGAAGCAGTTTCCCCGTATTTCCAAACACGCTAAAACAACTTCTAAGGTGCTCCGAAGCAAATTTATCGTATTTCCAAACACGCTAGAACAACTTCTAAGGTGCTCCGAAACAGTTTCCTCGTATTTCAAAACACGTAAGAACAACTTCTAAGGTGCTCCGAAGCAGTTTCCCCGTATTTCCAAACACGTTAGAACAACTTCTAAGGTGCTCCGAAGCAGTTTCCTCGTATTTCCAAACACGCTAAAACAACTTCTAAGGTGCTCCGAAGCAGTTTTCTCGTATTTCCAAACACGCTAAAACAACTTCTAAGGTGCTCCGAAGCAAATTCCTCGTATTTCCAAACACGCTAGAACAACTTCTAAGGTGCTCCGAAGCAGTTTCCTCGTATTTCCAAACACGCTAGAACAACTTCTAAGGTGCTCGGAAGCAGTTTCCCCGTATTTCCAAACACGTAAGAACAACTTCTAAGGTGCTCCGAAGCAGTTTTCTCGTATTTCCAAACACGCTAAAACAACTTCTAAGGTGCTCCGAAGCAAATTCCTCGTATTTCCAAACACGCTAGAACAACTTCTAAGGTGCTCCGAAGCAGTTTCCTCGTATTTCCAAACACGTAAGAACAACTTCTAAGGTGCTATGAAGCAGTTTCCCCGTATTTCCAAACACGTTAGAACAACTTCTAAGGTGCTCCGAAGCAGTTTCCTCGTATTTCCAAACACGCTAAAACAACTTCTAAGGTGCTCGGAAGCAGTTTCCCCGTATTTCCAAACACGCTAAAACAACTTCTAATGTGCTCCGAAGCAGTTTCCTCGTATTTCCAAACACGCTAGAACAACTTCTAAGGTGCTCCGAAACAGTTTCCTCGTATTTTCAAACACGTAAGAACAACTTCTAAGGTGCTCCGAAGCAGTTTCCTCGTATTTCCAAACACGCTAAAACAACTTCTAAGGTACTCCGAAGCAGTTTCCTCGTATTTCCAAACACGCTAAAACAACTTCTAAGGTGCTCCGAAGCAGTTTCCTCGTATTTCCAAACACGCTAAAACAACTTCTAAGGTACTCCGAAGCAGTTTCCTCGTATTTCCAAACACGCTAAAACAACTTCTAAGGTGCTCCGAAGCAGTTTCCTCGTATTTCCAAACACGCCAAAACAACTTTTAAGGTACTCCGAAGCAGTTTCCTCGTATTTCCAAACACGCTAAAACAACTTCTAAGGTGCTTCGAAGCAGTTTCCTCGTATTTCCAAACACGCTAAAACAACTTCTAAGGTACTCCGAAGCAGTTTCCTCGTATTTCCAAACACGCTAAAACAACTTCTAAGGTGCTCCGAAGCAGTTTCCTCGTATTTCCAAACACGCTAAAACAACTTCTAAGGTGCTCCGAAGCAGTTTCCTCGTATTTCCAAACACGCTAAACCAACTTCTAAGGTGCTCGGAAGCAGTTTCCCCGTATTTCCAAACACGCTAAAACAACTTCTAAGGTGCTCCGAAGCAAATTTATCGTATTTCCAAACACGCTAGAACAACTTCTAAGGTGCTCCGAAACAGTTTCCTCGTATTTCAAAACACGTAAGAACAACTTCTAAGGTACTCCGAAGCAGTTTCCCCGTATTTCCAAACACGTTAGAACAACTTCTAAGGTGCTCCGAAGCAGTTTCCTCGTATTTCCAAACACGTAAGAACAACTTCTAAGGTGCTCCGAAGCAGTTTCCTCGTATTTCCAAACACGCTAAAACATTTTCTAAGGTGCTCCGAAGCAGTTTCCTCGTATTTCCAAACACGCTAAAACAACTTCTAAGGTGCTCCGAAGCAGTTTCCTCGTATTTCCAAACACGCTAAAACAACTTCTAAGGTGCTCCGAAGCAGTTTCCTCGTATTTCCAAACACGTAAGAACAACTTCTAAGGTGCTCCGAAGCAGTTTTCTCGTATTTCCAAACACGCTAAAACAACTTCTAAGGTGCTCCGAAGCAAATTCCTCGTATTTCCAAACACGCTAGAACAACTTCTAAGGTGCTCCGAAGCAGTTTCCTCGTATTTCCAAACACGTAAGAACAACTTCTAAGGTGCTATGAAGCAGTTTCCCCGTATTTCCAAACACGTTAGAACAACTTCTAAGGTGCTCCGAAGCAGTTTCCTCGTATTTCCAAACACGCTAAAACAACTTCTAAGGTGCTCGGAAGCAGTTTCCCCGTATTTCCAAACACGCTAAAACAACTTCTAATGTGCTCCGAAGCAGTTTCCTCGTATTTCCAAACACGCTAGAACAACTTCTAAGGTGCTCCGAAACAGTTTCCTCGTATTTTCAAACACGTAAGAACAACTTCTAAGGTGCTCCGAAGCAGTTTCCTCGTATTTCCAAACACGCTAAAACAACTTCTAAGGTACTCCGAAGCAGTTTCCTCGTATTTCCAAACACGCTAAAACAACTTCTAAGGTGCTCCGAAGCAGTTTCCTCGTATTTCCAAACACGCTAAAACAACTTCTAAGGTACTCCGAAGCAGTTTCCTCGTATTTCCAAACACGCTAAAACAACTTCTAAGGTGCTCCGAAGCAGTTTCCTCGTATTTCCAAACACGCCAAAACAACTTTTAAGGTACTCCGAAGCAGTTTCCTCGTATTTCCAAACACGCTAAAACAACTTCTAAGGTGCTTCGAAGCAGTTTCCTCGTATTTCCAAACACGCTAAAACAACTTCTAAGGTACTCCGAAGCAGTTTCCTCGTATTTCCAAACACGCTAAAACAACTTCTAAGGTGCTTCGAAGCAGTTTCCTCGTATTTCCAAACACGCTAAAATAACTTCTAAGGTGCTCCGAAGCAGTTTCCTCGTATTTCCAAACACGCTAAAACAACTTCTAAGGTGCTCCGAAGCAGTTTCCTCGTATTTTCAAACACGCTAAAACAACTTCTAAGGTGCTCCGAAGCAGTTTCCTCGTATTTCCAAACACGCTAAAACAACTTCTAAGGTGCTTCGAAGCAGTTTCCTCGTATTTCCAAACACGCTAAAACAACTTCTAAGGTACTCCGAAGCAGTTTCCTCGTATTTCCAAACACGCTAAAACAACTTCTAAGGTGCTTCGAAGCAGTTTCCTCGTATTTCCAAACACGCTAAAATAACTTCTAAGGTGCTCCGAAGCAGTTTCCTCGTATTTCCAAACACGCTAAAACAACTCCTAAGGTGCTCCGAAGCAGTTTCCTCGTATTTTCAAACACGCTAAAACAACTTCTAAGGTGCTCCGAAGCAGTTTCCTCGTATTTCCAAACACGCTAAAACAACTTCTAAGGTGCTCCGAAGCAGTTTCCTCGTATTTCCAAACACGCTAAAACAACTTCTAAGGTGCTCCGAAGCAGTTTCCTCGTATTTCCAAACACGCTAAAACAACTTCTAAGGTGCTCCGAAGCAGTTTCCTCGTATTTCCAAACACGCTAACACAACTTCTAAGTTGCTCCGAAGCAGTTTCCTCGTATTTCCAAACACGTAAGAACAACTTCTAAGGTGCTCCGAAGCAGTTTCCCCGTATTTCCAAACACGTTAGAACAACTTCTAAGGTGCTCCGAAGCAGTTTCCTCGTATTTCCAAACACGCTAACACAACTTCTAAGTTGCTCCGAAGCAGTTTCCTCGTATTTCCAAACACGTAAGAACAACTTCTAAGGTGCTCCGAAGCAGTTTCCTCGTATTTCCAAACACGCTAAAACAACTTCTAAGGTGCTCCGAAGCAGTTTCCTCGTATTTCCAAACACGCTAAAACAACTTCTAAGGTGCTCCGAAGCAGTTTCCTCGTATTTCCAAACACGCTAAAACAACTTCAAAGGTGCTCCGAAGCAGTTTCCCCGTATTTCCAAACACGCTAAACCAACTTCTAAGGTGCTCCGAAGCAGTTTCCTCGTATTTCCAAACACGCTAGAACAACTTCTAAGGTGCTCCGAAGCAGTTTCCTCGTATTTCCGAACACGCTAGAACAACTTTTAAGGTACTCTGAAGCAGTTTCCTCGTATTTCCAAAAACGCTAGAACAACTTCTAAGGTGCTCTGAAGCAGTTTCCTCGTATTTCCAAACACGCTAAAACAACTTCTTAGGTACTCTGAAGCAGTTTCCTCGTATTTCAAAACACGCTAAAGCAACTTCTAAGGTGCTTCGAAGCAGTTTCCTCCTATTTCCAAACACGCTAAAACAACTTCTAAGGTGCTTCGAAGCAGTTTCCTCGTATTTCCAAACACGCTAAAACAACTTCTTAGGTACTTCGAAACAGTTTTCTCGTATTTCCAAACACGCTAGAACAATTTCTAAGGTGCTCTGAAGCAGTTTTCTCGTGTTTCCAAACACGCTAAAGCAACTTCTAAGGTGCTTCGAAGCAGTTTCCTCGTATTTCCAAACACGCTAAAACAACTTCTAAGGTACTTCGAAGCAGTTTTTTCGTATCTCCAAACACGCTAGAACAACTTCTAAGGTGCTTCGAAGCAGTTTCCTCGTATTTCCAAACACGCTAAAACAACTTCTAAGGTACTCCGAAGCAGTTTCCTCGTATTTCCAAACACGCTAAAACAACTTCTAAGGTGCTCCGAAGCAGTTTCCTCGTATTTCCAAACACGCTAAAACAACTTCTAAGGTGCTCCGAAGCAGTTTCCTCGTATTTCCAAACACGCTAAAACAACTTCTAAGGTGCTCCGAAGCAGTTTCCTCGTATTTCCAAACACGCTAACACAACTTCTAAGTTGCTCCGAAGCAGTTTCCTCGTATTTCCAAACACGTAAGAACAACTTCTAAGGTGCTCCGAAGCAGTTTCCTCGTATTTCCAAACACGCTAGAACAACTTCTAAGGTGCTCCGAAGCAGTTTCCTCGTATTTCCAAACACGCTAACACAACTTCTAAGTTGCTCCGAAGCAGTTTCCTCGTATTTCCAAACACGTAAGAACAACTTCTAAGGTGCTCCGAAGCAGTTTCCTCGTATTTCCAAACACGCTAAAACAACTTCTAAGGTGCTCCGAAGCAGTTTCCTCGTATTTCCAAACAAGCTAAACCAACTTCTAAGGTGCTCCGAAGCAGTTTCCTCGTATTTCCAAACACGCTAAAACAACTTCTAAGGTGCTCCGAAGCAGTTTCCTCGTATTTCCAAACACGCTAAAACAACTTCAAAGGTGCTCCGAAGCAGTTTCCCCGTATTTCCAAACACGCTAAACCAACTTCTAAGGTGCTCCGAAGCAGTTTCCTCGTATTTCCAAACACGCTAGAACAACTTCTAAGGTGCTCCGAAGCAGTTTCCTCGTATTTCCGAACACGCTAGAACAACTTTTAAGGTACTCTGAAGCAGTTTCCTCGTATTTCCAAAAACGCTAGAACAACTTCTAAGGTGCTCTGAAGCAGTTTCCTCGTATTTCCAAACACGCTAAAACAACTTCTTAGGTACTCTGAAGCAGTTTCCTCGTATTTCAAAACACGCTAAAACAACTTCTAAGGTGCTCCGAAGCAGTTTCCTCGTATTTCAAAACACGCTAAAGCAACTTCTAAGGTGCTTCGAAGCAGTTTCCTCCTATTTCCAAACACGCTAAAACAACTTCTAAGGTGCTTCGAAGCAGTTTCCTCGTATTTCCAAACACGCTAAAACAACTTCTTAGGTACTTCGAAACAGTTTTCTCGTATTTCCAAACACGCTAGAACAATTTCTAAGGTGCTCTGAAGCAGTTTTCTCGTGTTTCCAAACACGCTAAAGCAACTTCTAAGGTGCTTCGAAGCAGTTTCCTCGTATTTCCAAACACGCTAAAACAACTTCTAAGGTACTTCGAAGCAGTTTTTTCGTATCTCCAAACACGCTAGAACAACTTCTAAGGTGCTTCGAAGCAGTTTCCTCGTATTTCCAAACACGCTAAAACAACTTCTAAGGTACTCCGAAGCAGTTTCCTCGTATTTCCAAACACGCTAAAACAACTTCTAAGGTGCTTCGAAGCAGTTTCCTCGTATTTCCAAACACGCTAAAACAACTTCTAAGGTGCTCCGAAGCAGTTTCCTCGTATTTCCGAACACGCTAGAACAACTTTTAAGGTACTCTGAAGCAGTTTCCTCGTATTTCCAAAAACGCTAGAACAACTTCTAAGGTGCTCTGAAGCAGTTTCCTCGTATTTCCAAACACGCTAGAACAACTTCTAAGGTGCTCTGAAGCAGTTTCCTCGTATTTCCAAACACGCTAAAGCAACTTCTAAGGTGCTCCGAAGCAGTTTCCTCGTATTTCCGAACACGCTAGAACAACTTTTAAGGTACTCTGAAGCAGTTTCCTCGTATTTCCAAAAACGCTAGAACAACTTCTAAGGTGCTCTGAAGCAGTTTCCTCGTATTTCCAAACACGCTAAAACAACTTCTTAGGTACTCTGAAGCAGTTTCCTCGTATTTCAAAACACGCTAAAGCAACTTCTAAGGTGCTTCGAAGCAGTTTCCTCGTATTTCCAAACACGCTAAAACAACTTCTAAGGTGCTTCGAAGCAGTTTCCTCGTATTTCCAAACACGCTAAAACAACTTCTCAGGTACTTCGAAACAGTTTTCTCGTATTTCCAAACACGCTAGAACAATTTCTAAGGTGCTCTGAAGCAGTTTTCTCGTATTTCCAAACACGCTAAAGCAACTTCTAAGGTGCTTCGAAGCAGTTTCCTCGTATTTCCAAACACGCTAAAACAACTTCTAAGGTACTTCGAAGCAGTTTTTTCGTATCTCCAAACACGCTAGAACAACTTCTAAGGTGCTTCGAAGCAGTTTCCTCGTATTTCCAAACACGCTAAAACAACTTCTAAGGTACTCCGAAGCAGTTTCCTCGTATTTCCAAACACGCCAAAACAACTTTTAAGGTACTCCGAAGCAGTTTCCTCGTATTTCCAAACACGCTAAAACAACTTCTAAGGTGCTCCGAAGCAGTTTCCTCGTATTTCCGAACACGCTAGAACAACTTTTAAGGTACTCTGAAGCAGTTTCCTCGTATTTCCAAAAACGCTAGAACAACTTCTAAGGTGCTCTGAAGCAGTTTCCTCGTATTTCCAAACACGCTAGAACAACTTCTAAGGTGCTCTGAAGCAGTTTCCTCGTATTTCCAAACACGCTAAAGCAACTTCTAAGGTGCTCCGAAGCAGTTTCCTCGTATTTCCAAACACGCTAAAACAACTTCTAAGGTGCTTCGAAGCAGTTTCCTCGTATTTCCAAACACGCTAAAACAACTTTTAAGGTACTCCGAAGCAGTTTCCTCGTATTTCCAAACACGCTAAAACAACTTCTAAGGTACTTCGAAACAGTTTTCTCGTATTTCCAAACACGCTTGAACAACTTCTAAGGTGCTCTGAAGCAGTTTCCTCGTATTTCCAAACACGCTAAAACAACTTTTAAGGTGCTCCGTAGCAGTTTCCTCGTATTTCCAAACACGCTAGAACAACTTTTAAGGTACTCTGAAGCAGTTTCCTCGTATTTCAAAACACGCTAAAGCAACTTCTAAGGTGCTTCGAAGCAGTTTCCTCGTATTTCCAAACACGCTAAAATAACTTCTAAGGTGCTTCAAAGCAGTTTCCTCGTATTTCCAAACACGCTAAAACAACTTCTAAGGTACTTCGAAACAGTTTTCTCGTATTTCCAAACACGCTAGAACAACTTCTAAGGTGCTCTGAAGCAGTTTTCTCGTATTTCCAAACACGCTAAAGCAACTTCTAAGGTGCTCCGAAGCAGTTTCCTCGTATTTCCAAACACGCCAAAACAACTTTTAAGGTACTCCGAAGCAGTTTCCTCGTATTTCCAAACACGCTAAAACAACTTCTAAGGTGCTTCGAAGCAGTTTCCTCGTATTTCCAAACACGCTAAAACAACTTCTAAGGTGCTTCGAAGCAGTTTCCTCGTATTTCCAAACACGCTAAAACAACTTTTAAGGTACTCCGAAGCAGTTTCCTCGTATTTCCAAACACGCTAAAACAACTTCTAAGGTGCTCCGAAGCAGTTTCCTCGTATTTCCAAACACGCCAAAACAACTTTTAAGGTACTCCGAAGCAGTTTCCTCGTATTTCCAAACACGCTAAAACAACTTCTAAGGTGCTCCGAAGCAGTTTCCTCGTATTTCCGAACACGCTAGAACAACTTTTAAGGTACTCTGAAGCAGTTTCCTCGTATTTCCAAAAACGCTAGAACAACTTCTAAGGTGCTCTGAAGCAGTTTCCTCGTATTTCCAAACACGCTAGAACAACTTCTAAGGTGCTCTGAAGCAGTTTCCTCGTATTTCCAAACACGCTAAAGCAACTTCTAAGGTGCTCCGAAGCAGTTTCCTCGTATTTCCAAACACGCTAAAACAACTTCTAAGGTGCTTCGAAGCAGTTTCCTCGTATTTCCAAACACGCTAAAACAACTTCTAAGGTACTCCGAAGCAGTTTCCTCGTATTTCCAAACACGCTAAAACAACTTCTAAGGTGCTTCGAAGCAGTTTCCTCGTATTTCCAAACACGCTAAAACAACTTTTAAGGTACTCCGAAGCAGTTTCCTCGTATTTCCAAACACGCTAAAACAACTTCTAAGGTGCTCCGAAGCAGTTTCCTCGTATTTCCAAACACGCTAAAACAACTTTTAAGGTACTCCGAAGCAGTTTCCTCGTATTTCCAAACACGCTAAAACAACTTCTAAGGTGCTCCGAAGCAGTTTCCTCGTATTTCCGAACACGCTAGAACAACTTTTAAGGTACTCTGAAGCAGTTTCCTCGTATTTCCAAAAACGCTAGAACAACTTCTAAGGTGCTCTGAAGCAGTTTCCTCGTATTTCCAAACACGCTAGAACAACTTCTAAGGTGCTCTGAAGCAGTTTCCTCGTATTTCCAAACACGCTAAAGCAACTTCTAAGGTGCTCCGAAGCAGTTTCCTCGTATTTCCAAACACGCTAAAACAACTTCTAAGGTGCTTCGAAGCAGTTTCCTCGTATTTCCAAACACGCTAAAACAACTTCTAAGGTACTCCGAAGCAGTTTCCTCGTATTTCCAAACACGCTAAAACAACTTCTAAGGTGCTCCGAAGCAGTTTCCTCGTATTTCCAAACACGCCAAAACAACTTTTAAGGTACTCCGAAGCAGTTTCCTCGTATTTCCAAACACGCTAAAACAACTTCTAAGGTGCTTCGAAGCAGTTTCCTCGTATTTCCAAACACGCTAAAACAACTTCTAAGGTACTCCGAAGCAGTTTCCTCGTATTTCCAAACACGCTAAAACAACTTCTAAGGTGCTTCGAAGCAGTTTCCTCGTATTTCCAAACACGCTAAAATAACTTCTAAGGTGCTCCGAAGCAGTTTCCTCGTATTTCCAAACACGCCAAAACAACTTTTAAGGTACTCCGAAGCAGTTTCCTCGTATTTCCAAACACGCTAAAACAACTTCTAAGGTGCTCCGAAGCAGTTTCCTCGTATTTCCAAACACGCTAAAACAACTTCTAAGGTGCTTCGAAGCAGTTTCCTCGTATTTCCAAACACGCTAAAACAACTTCTAAGGTGCTCCGAAGCAGTTTCCTCGTATTTCCGAACACGCTAGAACAACTTTTAAGGTACTCTGAAGCAGTTTCCTCGTATTTCCAAAAACGCTAGAACAACTTCTAAGGTGCTCTGAAGCAGTTTCCTCGTATTTCCAAACACGCTAGAACAACTTCTAAGGTGCTCTGAAGCAGTTTCCTCGTATTTCCAAACACGCTAAAGCAACTTCTAAGGTGCTCCGAAGCAGTTTCCTCGTATTTCCAAACACGCTAAAACAACTTTTAAGGTACTCCGAAGCAGTTTCCTCGTATTTCCAAACACGCTTAAACAACTTTTAAGGTGCTACGAAGCAGTTTCCTCGTATTTCCAAACACGCTAAAACAATTTTTAAGGTACTCCGAAGCAGTTTCCTCGTATTTCCAAACACGCTAAAGCAACTTCTAAGGTGCATCGAAGCAGTTTCCTCGTATTTCCAAACATGCTTAAACAACTTCTAAGGTGCTCTGAAGCAGTTTCCTCGTATTTCCAAACATGCTTAAACAACTTCTAAGGTGCTCCGAAGCAGTTTCCTCGTATTTCCGAACACGCTAGAACAACTTTTAAGGTACTCTGAAGCAGTTTCCTCGTATTTCCAAAAACGCTAGAACAACTTCTAAGGTGCTCTGAAGCAGTTTCCTCGTATTTCCAAACACGCTAGAACAACTTCTAAGGTGCTCTGAAGCAGTTTCCTCGTATTTCCAAACACGCTAAAACAACTTTTAAGGTACTCCGAAGCAGTTTCCTCGTATTTCCAAACACGCTAAAACAACTTCTAAGGTGCTTCGAAGCAGTTTCCTCGTATTTCCAAACACGCTAAAACAACTTTTAAGGTACTCCGAAGCAGTTTCCTCGTATTTCCAAACACGCTAAAACAACTTTTAAGGTGCTCCGTAGCAGTTTCCTCGTATTTCCAAACACGCTAGAACAACTTTTAAGGTACTCTGAAGCAGTTTCCTCGTATTTCAAAACACGCTAAAGCAACTTCTAAGGTGCTTCGAAGCAGTTTCCTCGTATTTCCAAACACGCTAAAACAACTTCTAAGGTGCTCCGTAGCAGTTTCCTCGTATTTCCAAACACGCTAAAACAACTTCTAAGGTGCTTCGAAGCAGTTCCTCGTATTTCCAAACACGCTAAAACAACTTCTAAGGTGCTCCGAAGCAGTTTCCTCGTATTTCCAAACACGCTAAAACAACTTCTAAGGTGCTTCGAAGCAGTTTCCTCGTATTTCCAAACACGCTAAAACAACTTTTAAGGTACTCCGAAGCAGTTTCCTCGTATTTCCAAACACGCTAAAACAACTTTTAAGGTACTCCGAAGCAGTTTCCTCGTATTTCCAAACACGCTAAAACAACTTTTAAGGTGCTACGAAGCAGTTTCCTCGTATTTCCAAACACGCTAAAACAATTTTTAAGGTACTCCGAAGCAGTTTCCTCGTATTTCCAAACACGCTAAAGCAACTTCTAAGGTGCATCGAAGCAGTTTCCTCGTATTTCCAAACACGCTAAAACAACTTCTAAGGTGCTCTGAAGCAGTTTCCTCGTATTTCCAAACACGCTAAAGCAACTTCTAAGGTGCTCCGAAGCAGTTTCCTCGTATTTCCAAACACGCTAAAACAACTTCTAAGGTGCTTCGAAGCAGTTTCCTCGTATTTCCAAACACGCTAAAACAACTTCTAAGGTGCTCCGAAGCAGTTTCCTCGTATTTCCAAACACGCTAAAACAACTTCTAAGGTGCTTCGAAGCAGTTTCCTCGTATTTCCAAACACGCTAAAACAACTTTTAAGGTACTCCGAAGCAGTTTCCTCGTATTTCCAAACACGCTAAAACAACTTTTAAGGTACTCCGAAGCAGTTTCCTCGTATTTCCAAACACGCTAAAACAACTTTTAAGGTGCTCCGAAGCAGTTTCCTCGTATTTCCAAACACGCTAAAGCAACTTCTAAGGTGCATCGAAGCAGTTTCCTCGTATTTCCAAACACGCTAAAACAACTTCTAAGGTGCTCTGAAGCAGTTTCCTCGTATTTCCAAACACGCTAAAGCAACTTCTAAGGTGCTCCGAAGCAGTTTCCTCGTATTTCCAAACACGCTAAAACAACTTTTAAGGTACTCCGAAGCAGTTTCCTCGTATTTCCAAACACGCTTAAACAACTTTTAAGGTGCTACGAAGCAGTTTCCTCGTATTTCCAAACACGCTAAAACAATTTTTAAGGTACTCCGAAGCAGTTTCCTCGTATTTCCAAACACGCTAAAGCAACTTCTAAGGTGCATCGAAGCAGTTTCCTCGTATTTCCAAACACGCTAAAACAACTTCTAAGGTGCTCCGAAGCAGTTTCCTCGTATTTCCAAACACGCTAAAACAACTTCTAAGGTGCTTCGAAGCAGTTTCCTCGTATTTCCAAACACGCTAAAACAACTTTTAAGGTACTCCGAAGCAGTTTCCTCGTATTTCCAAACACGCTAAAACAACTTCTAAGGTGCTTCGAAGCAGTTTCCTCGTATTTCCAAACACGCTAAAACAACTTTTAAGGTACTCCGAAGCAGTTTCCTCGTATTTCCAAACACGCTAAAACAACTTTTAAGGTACTCCGAAGCAGTTTCCTCGTATTTCCAAACACGCTAAAACAACTTTTAAGGTGCTTCGAAGCAGTTTCCTCGTATTTCCAAACACGCTAAAACAACTTCTAAGGTGCTCCGTAGCAGTTTCCTCGTATTTCCAAACACGCTAAAACAACTTCTAAGGTGCTTCGAAGCAGTTTCCTCGTATTTCCAAACACGCTAAAACAACTTCTAAGGTGCTCCGAAGCAGTTTCCTCGTATTTCCAAACACGCTAAAACAACTTCTAAGGTGCTCCGTAGCAGTTTCCTCGTATTTCCAAACACGCTAAAACAACTTCTAAGGTGCTTCGAAGCAGTTTCCTCGTATTTCCAAACACGCTAAAACAACTTCTAAGGTGCTCCGAAGCAGTTTCCTCGTATTTCCAAACACGCTAAAACAACTTCTAAGGTGCTTCGAAGCAGTTTCCTCGTATTTCCAAACACGCTAAAACAACTTTTAAGGTACTCCGAAGCAGTTTCCTCGTATTTCCAAACACGCTAAAGCAACTTCTAAGGTGCATCGAAGCAGTTTCCTCGTATTTCCAAACATGCTTAAACAACTTCTAAGGTGCTCTGAATCAGTTTCCTCGTATTTCCAAACATGCTTAAACAACTTCTAAGGTGCTCCGAAGCAGTTTCCTCGTATTTCCGAACACGCTAGAACAACTTTTAAGGTACTCTGAAGCAGTTTCCTCGTATTTCCAAAAACGCTAGAACAACTTCTAAGGTGCTCTGAAGCAGTTTCCTCGTATTTCCAAACACGCTAAAACAACTTCTAAGGTGCTCCGTAGCAGTTTCCTCGTATTTCCAAACACGCTAAAACAACTTCTAAGGTGCTTCGAAGCAGTTTCCTCGTATTTCCAAACACGCTAAAACAACTTTTAAGGTACTCCGAAGCAGTTTCCTCGTATTTCCAAACACGCTAAAGCAACTTCTAAGGTGCATCGAAGCAGTTTCCTCGTATTTCCAAACATGCTTAAACAACTTCTAAGGTGCTCTGAATCAGTTTCCTCGTATTTCCAAACATGCTTAAACAACTTCTAAGGTGCTCCGAAGCAGTTTCCTCGTATTTCCGAACACGCTAGAACAACTTTTAAGGTACTCTGAAGCAGTTTCCTCGTATTTCCAAAAACGCTAGAACAACTTCTAAGGTGCTCTGAAGCAGTTTCCTCGTATTTCCAAACACGCTAGAACAACTTCTAAGGTGCTCTGAAGCAGTTTCCTCGTATTTCCAAACACGCTAAAACAACTTTTAAGGTACTCCGAAGCAGTTTCCTCGTATTTCCAAACACGCTAAAACAACTTTTAAGGTACTCCGAAGCAGTTTCCTCGTATTTCCAAACACGCCAAAACAACTTTTAAGGTACTCCGAAGCAGTTTCCTCGTATTTCCAAACACGCTAAAACAACTTTTAAGGTACTCCGAAGCAGTTTCCTCGTATTTCCAAACACGCTAAAACAACTTTTAAGGTACTCCGAAGCAGTTTCCTCGTATTTCCAAACACGCTAAAACAACTTTTAAGGTGCTACGAAGCAGTTTCCTCGTATTTCCAAACACGCTAAAACAATTTTTAAGGTACTCCGAAGCAGTTTCCTCGTATTTCCAAACACGCTAAAGCAACTTCTAAGGTGCTTCGAAGCAGTTTCCTCGTATTTCCAAACACGCTAAAACAACTTCTAAGGTGCTCCGTAGCAGTTTCCTCGTATTTCCAAACACGCTAAAACAACTTCTAAGGTGCTCCGAAGCAGTTTCCTCGTATTTCCAAACACGCTAAAACAACTTCTAAGGTGCTTCGAAGCAGTTTCCTCGTATTTCCAAACACGCTAAAACAACTTTTAAGGTACTCCGAAGCAGTTTCCTCGTATTTCCAAACACGCTAAAACAACTTTTAAGGTACTCCGAAGCAGTTTCCTCGTATTTCCAAACACGCTAAAACAACTTTTAAGGTGCTACGAAGCAGTTTCCTCGTATTTCCAAACACGCTAAAACAATTTTTAAGGTACTCCGAAGCAGTTTCCTCGTATTTCCAAACACGCTAAAGCAACTTCTAAGGTGCATCGAAGCAGTTTCCTCGTATTTCCAAACACGCTAAAACAACTTCTAAGGTGCTCTGAAGCAGTTTCCTCGTATTTCCAAACACGCTAAAACAACTTCTAAGGTGCTCCGAAGCAGTTTCCTCGTATTTCCAAACACGCTAAAACAACTTTTAAGGTACTCCGAAGCAGTTTCCTCGTATTTCCAAACACGCTAAAACAACTTTTAAGGTACTCCGAAGCAGTTTCCTCGTATTTCCAAACACGCTAAAACAATTTTTAAGGTACTCCGAAGCAGTTTCCTCGTATTTCCAAACACGCTAAAGCAACTTCTAAGGTGCTTCGAAGCAGTTTCCTCGTATTTCCAAACACGCTAAAGCAACTTCTATGGTGCATCGAAGCAGTTTCCTCGTATTTCCAAACACGCTAAAACAACTTCTAAGGTGCTCTGAAGCAGTTTCCTCGTATTTCCAAACACGCTAAAACAACTTCTAAGGTGCTCCGAAGCAGTTTCCTCGTATTTCCAAACACGCTAAAACAACTTTTAAGGTACTCCGAAGCAGTTTCCTCGTATTTCCAAACACGCTAAAACAACTTTTAAGGTACTCCGAAGCAGTTTCCTCGTATTTCCAAACACGCTAAAACAACTTCTAAGGTGCTCCGAAGCAGTTTCCTCGTATTTCCAAACACGCTAAAACAACTTCTAAGGTGCTCCGAAGCAGTTTCCTCGTATTTCCAAACACGCTAAAACAACTTCTAAGGTGCTTCGAAGCAGTTTCCTCGTATTTCCAAACACGCTAAAACAACTTTTAAGGTACTCCGAAGCAGTTTCCTCGTATTTCCAAACACGCTAAAACAACTTTTAAGGTACTCCGAAGCAGTTTCCTCGTATTTCCAAACACGCTAAAACAACTTTTAAGGTGCTACGAAGCAGTTTCCTCGTATTTCCAAACACGCTAAAACAATTTTTAAGGTACTCCGAAGCAGTTTCCTCGTATTTCCAAACACGCTAAAGCAACTTCTAAGGTGCTTCGAAGCAGTTTCCTCGTATTTCCAAACACGCTAAAGCAACTTCTAAGGTGCATCGAAGCAGTTTCCTCGTATTTCCAAACACGCTAAAACAACTTCTAAGGTGCTCTGAAGCAGTTTCCTCGTATTTCCAAACACGCTAAAACAACTTCTAAGGTGCTCCGAAGCAGTTTCCTCGTATTTCCAAACACGCTAAAGCAACTTCTAAGGTGCATCGAAGCAGTTTCCTCGTATTTCCAAACACGCTAAAACAACTTCTAAGGTGCTCCGAAGCAGTTTCCTCGTATTTCCAAACACGCTAAAACAACTTCTAAGGTGCTTCGAAGCAGTTTCCTCGTATTTCCAAACACGCTAAAACAACTTTTAAGGTACTCCGAAGCAGTTTCCTCGTATTTCCAAACACGCTAAAACAACTTTTAAGGTACTCCGAAGCAGTTTCCTCGTATTTCCAAACACGCTAAAACAACTTCTAAGGTGCTCCGAAGCAGTTTCCTCGTATTTCCAAACACGCTAAAACAACTTCTAAGGTGCTCCGAAGCAGTTTCCTCGTATTTCCAAACACGCTAAAACAACTTCTAAGGTGCTTCGAAGCAGTTTCCTCGTATTTCCAAACACGCTAAAACAACTTTTAAGGTACTCCGAAGCAGTTTCCTCGTATTTCCAAACACGCTAAAACAACTTCTAAGGTGCTCCGAAGCAGTTTCCTCGTATTTCCAAACACGCTAAAACAACTTCTAAGGTGCTTCGAAGCAGTTTCCTCGTATTTCCAAACACGCTAAAACAACTTTTAAGGTACTCCGAAGCAGTTTCCTCGTATTTCCAAACACGCTAAAACAACTTTTAAGGTACTCCGAAGCAGTTTCCTCGTATTTCCAAACACGCTAAAACAACTTTTAAGGTGCTACGAAGCAGTTTCCTCGTATTTCCAAACACGCTAAAACAATTTTTAAGGTTCTCCGAAGCAGTTTCCTCGTATTTCCAAACACGCTAAAGCAACTTCTAAGGTGCTTCGAAGCAGTTTCCTCGTATTTCCAAACACGCTAAAGCAACTTCTAAGGTGCATCGAAGCAGTTTCCTCGTATTTCCAAACACGCTAAAACAACTTCTAAGGTGCTCCGAAGCAGTTTCCTCGTATTTCCAAACACGCTAAAACAACTTCTAAGGTGCTCCGAAGCAGTTTCCTCGTATTTCCAAACACGCTAAAACAACTTTTAAGGTACTCCGAAGCAGTTTCCTCGTATTTCCAAACACGCTAAAACAACTTTTAAGGTACTCCGAAGCAGTTTCCTCGTATTTCCAAACACGCTAAAACAACTTCTAAGGTGCTCCGAAGCAGTTTCCTCGTATTTCCAAACACGCTAAAACAACTTCTAAGGTGCTCCGAAGCAGTTTCCTCGTATTTCCAAACACGCTAAAACAACTTCTAAGGTGCTTCGAAGCAGTTTCCTCGTATTTCCAAACACGCTAAAACAACTTTTAAGGTACTCCGAAGCAGTTTCCTCGTATTTCCAAACACGCTAAAACAACTTTTAAGGTACTCCGAAGCAGTTTCCTCGTATTTCCAAACACGCTAAAACAACTTTTAAGGTGCTACGAAGCAGTTTCCTCGTATTTCCAAACACGCTAAAACAATTTTTAAGGTACTCCGAAGCAGTTTCCTCGTATTTCCAAACACGCTAAAGCAACTTCTAAGGTGCTTCGAAGCAGTTTCCTCGTATTTCCAAACACGCTAAAGCAACTTCTAAGGTGCATCGAAGCAGTTTCCTCGTATTTCCAAACACGCTAAAACAACTTCTAAGGTGCTCTGAAGCAGTTTCCTCGTATTTCCAAACACGCTAAAACAACTTCTAAGGTGCTCCGAAGCAGTTTCCTCGTATTTCCAAACACGCTAAAACAACTTTTAAGGTACTCCGAAGCAGTTTCCTCGTATTTCCAAACACGCTAAAACAACTTTTAAGGTACTCCGAAGCAGTTTCCTCGTATTTCCAAACACGCTAAAACAACTTTTAAGGTGCTACGAAGCAGTTTCCTCGTATTTCCAAACACGCTAAAACAATTTTTAAGGTACTCCGAAGCAGTTTCCTCGTATTTCCAAACACGCTAAAGCAACTTCTAAGGTGCATCGAAGCAGTTTCCTCGTATTTCCAAACACGCTAAAACAACTTCTAAGGTGCTCCGAAGCAGTTTCCTCGTATTTCCAAACACGCTAAAACAACTTCTAAGGTGCTCCGAAGCAGTTTCCTCGTATTTCCAAACACGCTAAAACAACTTCTAAGGTGCTTCGAAGCAGTTTCCTCGTATTTCCAAACACGCTAAAACAACTTTTAAGGTACTCCGAAGCAGTTTCCTCGTATTTCCAAACACGCTAAAACAACTTTTAAGGTACTCCGAAGCAGTTTCCTCGTATTTCCAAACACGCTAAAACAACTTTTAAGGTGCTACGAAGCAGTTTCCTCGTATTTCCAAACACGCTAAAACAATTTTTAAGGTACTCCGAAGCAGTTTCCTCGTATTTCCAAACACGCTAAAGCAACTTCTAAGGTGCATCGAAGCAGTTTCCTCGTATTTCCAAACACGCTAAAACAACTTCTAAGGTGCTCTGAAGCAGTTTCCTCGTATTTCCAAACACGCTAAAACAACTTCTAAGGTGCTCCGAAGCAGTTTCCTCGTATTTCCAAACACGCTAAAACAACTTTTAAGGTACTCCGAAGCAGTTTCCTCGTATTTCCAAACACGCTAAAACAACTTTTAAGGTACTCCGAAGCAGTTTCCTCGTATTTCCAAACACGCTAAAACAACTTTTAAGGTGCTACGAAGCAGTTTCCTCGTATTTCCAAACACGCTAAAACAATTTTTAAGGTACTCCGAAGCAGTTTCCTCGTATTTCCAAACACGCTAAAGCAACTTCTAAGGTGCATCGAAGCAGTTTCCTCGTATTTCCAAACACGCTAAAACAACTTCTAAGGTGCTCCGTAGCAGTTTCCTCGTATTTCCAAACACGCTAAAACAACTTCTAAGGTGCTCCGAAGCAGTTTCCTCGTATTTCCAAACACGCTAAAACAACTTCTAAGGTGCTTCGAAGCAGTTTCCTCGTATTTCCAAACACGCTAAAACAACTTTTAAGGTACTCCGAAGCAGTTTCCTCGTATTTCCAAACACGCTAAAACAACTTTTAAGGTACTCCGAAGCAGTTTCCTCGTATTTCCAAACACGCTAAAACAACTTTTAAGGTGCTACGAAGCAGTTTCCTCGTATTTCCAAACACGCTAAAACAATTTTTAAGGTACTCCGAAGCAGTTTCCTCGTATTTCCAAACACGCTAAAGCAACTTCTAAGGTGCATCGAAGCAGTTTCCTCGTATTTCCAAACACGCTAAAGCAACTTCTAAGGTGCTCCGAAGCAGTTTCCTCGTATTTCCAAACACGCTAAAACAACTTTTAAGGTGCTTCGAAGCAGTTTCCTCGTATTTCCAAACACGCTAAAACAACTTTTAAGGTACTCCGAAGCAGTTTCCTCGTATTTCCAAACACGCTAAAACAACTTTTAAGGTACTCCGAAGCAGTTTCCTCGTATTTCCAAACACGCTAAAACAACTTTTAAGGTGCTACGAAGCAGTTTCCTCGTATTTCCAAACACGCTAAAACAATTTTTAAGGTACTCCGAAGCAGTTTCCTCGTATTTCCAAACACGCTAAAGCAACTTCTAAGGTGCATCGAAGCAGTTTCCTCGTATTTCCAAACACGCTAAAACAACTTCTAAGGTGCTCCGAAGCAGTTTCCTCGTATTTCCAAACACGCTAAAACAACTTCTAAGGTGCTTCGAAGCAGTTTCCTCGTATTTCCAAACACGCTAAAACAACTTTTAAGGTACTCCGAAGCAGTTTACTCGTATTTCCAAACACGCTAAAACAACTTCTAAGGTGCTTCGAAGCAGTTTCCTCGTATTTCCAAACACGCTAAAACAACTTTTAAGGTACTCCGAAGCAGTTTCCTCGTATTTCCAAACACGCTAAAACAACTTTTAAGGTACTCCGAAGCAGTTTCCTCGTATTTCCAAACACGCTAGAACAACTTCTAAGGTGCTCTGAAGCAGTTTCCTCGAATTTCCAAACACGCTAAAACAACTTTTAAGGTACTCCGAAGCAGTTTACTCGTATTTCCAAACACGCTAAAACAACTTCTAAGGTGCTCCGAAGCAGTTTCCTCGTATTTCCAAACACGCTAAAACAACTTCTAAGGTGCTTCGAAGCAGTTTCCTCGTATTTCCAAACACGCTAAAACAACTTTTAAGGTACTCCGAAGCAGTTTACTCGTATTTCCAAACACGCTAAAACAACTTCTAAGGTGCTCCGAAGCAGTTTCCTCGTATTTCCAAACACGCTAAAACAACTTCTAAGGTGCTTCGAAGCAGTTTCCTCGTATTTCCAAACACGCTAAAACAACTTCTAAGGTGCTTCGAAGCAGTTTCCTCGTATTTCCAAACATGCTTAAACAACTTCTAAGGTGCTTCGAAGCAGTTTCCTCGTATTTCCAAACACGCTAAAACAACTTTTAAGGTACTCCGAAGCAGTTTACTCGTATTTCCAAACACGCTAAAACAACTTCTAAGGTGCTCCGAAGCAGTTTCCTCGTATTTCCAAACACGCTAAAACAACTTTTAAGGTACTCCGAAGCAGTTTACTCGTATTTCCAAACACGCTAAAACAACTTCTAAGGTGCTCCGAAGCAGTTTCCTCGTATTTCCAAACACGCTAAAACAACTTCTAAGGTGCTTCGAAGCAGTTTCCTCGTATTTCCAAACACGCTAAAACAACTTTTAAGGTACTCCGAAGCAGTTTACTCGTATTTCCAAACACGCTAAAACAACTTCTAAGGTGCTCCGAAGCAGTTTCCTCGTATTTCCAAACACGCTAAAACAACTTCTAAGGTGCTTCGAAGCAGTTTCCTCGTATTTCCAAACACGCTAAAACAACTTCTAAGGTGCTTCGAAGCAGTTTCCTCGTATTTCCAAACATGCTTAAACAACTTCTAAGGTGCTTCGAAGCAGTTTCCTCGTATTTCCAAACACGCTAAAACAACTTTTAAGGTACTCCGAAGCAGTTTACTCGTATTTCCAAACACGCTAAAACAACTTCTAAGGTGCTCCGAAGCAGTTTCCTCGTATTTCCAAACACGCTAGAACAACTTCTAAGGTGCTCTGAAGCAGTTTCCTCGAATTTCCAAACACGCTAAAACAACTTTTAAGGTACTCCGAAGCAGTTTACTCGTATTTCCAAACACGCTAAAACAACTTCTAAGGTGCTCCGAAGCAGTTTCCTCGTATTTCCAAACACGCTAAAACAACTTCTAAGGTGCTTCGAAGCAGTTTCCTCGTATTTCCAAACACGCTAAAACAACTTTTAAGGTACTCCGAAGCAGTTTACTCGTATTTCCAAACACGCTAAAACAACTTCTAAGGTGCTCCGAAGCAGTTTCCTCGTATTTCCAAACACGCTAAAACAACTTCTAAGGTGCTTCGAAGCAGTTTCCTCGTATTTCCAAACACGCTAAAACAACTTTTAAGGTGCTTCGAAGCAGTTTCCTCGTATTTCCAAACACGCTAAAACAACTTTTAAGGTACTCCGAAGCAGTTTACTCGTATTTCCAAACACGCTAAAACAACTTTTAAGGTACTCCGAAGCAGTTTACTCGTATTTCCAAACACGCTAAAACAACTTCTAAGGTGCTTCGAAGCAGTTTCCTCGTATTTCCAAACACGCTAAAACAACTTTTAAGGTACTTCGAAGCAGTTTCCTCGTATTTCCAAACACGCTAAAACAACTTTTAAGGTACTCCGAAGCAGTTTCCTCGTATTTCCAAACACGCTAGAACAACTTCTAAGGTGCTCTGAAGCAGTTTCCTCGAATTTCCAAACACGCTAAAACAACTTTTAAGGTACTCCGAAGCAGTTTACTCGTATTTCCAAACACGCTAAAACAACTTCTAAGGTGCTCCGAAGCAGTTTCCTCGTATTTCCAAACACGCTAAAACAACTTCTAAGGTGCTTCGAAGCAGTTTCCTCGTATTTCCAAACATGCTTAAACAACTTCTAAGGTGCTTCGAAGCAGTTTCCTCGTATTTCCAAACACGCTAAAACAACTTTTAAGGTACTCCGAAGCAGTTTACTCGTATTTCCAAACACGCTAAAACAACTTTTAAGGTACTCCGAAGCAGTTTCCTCGTATTTCCAAACACGCTAAAACAACTTCTAAGGTGCTTCGAAGCAGTTTCCTCGTATTTCCAAACATGCTTAAACAACTTCTAAGGTGCTTCGAAGCAGTTTCCTCGTATTTCCAAACACGCTAAAACAACTTTTAAGGTACTCCGAAGCAGTTTACTCGTATTTCCAAACACGCTAAAACAACTTCTAAGGTGCTCCGAAGCAGTTTCCTCGTATTTCCAAACACGCTAAAACAACTTTTAAGGTACTCCGAAGCAGTTTACTCGTATTTCCAAACACGCTAAAACAACTTCTAAGGTGCTCCGAAGCAGTTTCCTCGTATTTCCAAACACGCTAAAACAACTTCTAAGGTGCTTCGAAGCAGTTTCCTCGTATTTCCAAACACGCTAAAACAACTTTTAAGGTACTCCGAAGCAGTTTACTCGTATTTCCAAACACGCTAAAACAACTTCTAAGGTGCTCCGAAGCAGTTTCCTCGTATTTCCAAACACGCTAAAACAACTTCTAAGGTGCTTCGAAGCAGTTTCCTCGTATTTCCAAACACGCTAAAACAACTTCTAAGGTGCTTCGAAGCAGTTTCCTCGTATTTCCAAACATGCTTAAACAACTTCTAAGGTGCTTCGAAGCAGTTTCCTCGTATTTCCAAACACGCTAAAACAACTTTTAAGGTACTCCGAAGCAGTTTCCTCGTATTTCCAAACACGCTAAAACAACTTCTAAGGTGCTACGAAGCAGTTTCCTCGTATTTCCAAACACGCTAAAACAACTTTTAAGGTACTCCGAAGCAGTTTACTCGTATTTCCAAACACGCTAAAACAACTTCTAAGGTGCTTCGAAGCAGTTTCCTCGTATTTCCAAACACGCTAAAACAACTTTTAAGGTACTCCGAAGCAGTTTCCTCGTATTTCCAAACACGCTAAAACAACTTTTAAGGTACTCCGAAGCAGTTTCCTCGTATTTCCAAACACGCTAGAACAACTTCTAAGGTGCTCTGAAGCAGTTTCCTCGAATTTCCAAACACGCTAAAACAACTTTTAAGGTACTCCGAAGCAGTTTACTCGTATTTCCAAACACGCTAAAACAACTTCTAAGGTGCTCCGAAGCAGTTTCCTCGTATTTCCAAACACGCTAAAACAACTTCTAAGGTGCTTCGAAGCAGTGTCCTCGTATGTCCACACACGCTAAAACAACTTTTAAGGTACTCCGAAGCAGTTTACTCGTATTTCCAAACACGCTAAAACAACTTCTAAGGTGCTCCGAAGCAGTTTCCTCGTATTTCCAAACACGCTAAAACAACTTCTAAGGTGCTTCGAAGCAGTTTCCTCGTATTTCCAAACACGCTAAAACAACTTCTAAGGTGCTTCGAAGCAGTTTCCTCGTATTTCCAAACATGCTTAAACAACTTCTAAGGTGCTTCGAAGCAGTTTCCTCGTATTTCCAAACACGCTAAAACAACTTTTAAGGTACTCCGAAGCAGTTTACTCGTATTTCCAAACACGCTAAAACAACTTCTAAGGTGCTCCGAAGCAGTTTCCTCGTATTTCCAAACACGCTAAAACAACTTTTAAGGTACTCCGAAGCAGTTTACTCGTATTTCCAAACACGCTAAAACAACTTCTAAGGTGCTCCGAAGCAGTTTCCTCGTATTTCCAAACACGCTAAAACAACTTCTAAGGTGCTTCGAAGCAGTTTCCTCGTATTTCCAAACACGCTAAAACAACTTTTAAGGTACTCCGAAGCAGTTTACTCGTATTTCCAAACACGCTAAAACAACTTCTAAGGTGCTCCGAAGCAGTTTCCTCGTATTTCCAAACACGCTAAAACAACTTCTAAGGTGCTTCGAAGCAGTTTCCTCGTATTTCCAAACACGCCAAAACAACTTCTAAGGTGCTTCGAAGCAGTTTCCTCGTATTTCCAAACATGCTTAAACAACTTCTAAGGTGCTTCGAAGCAGTTTCCTCGTATTTCCAAACACGCTAAAACAACTTTTAAGGTACTCCGAAGCAGTTTACTCGTATTTCCAAACACGCTAAAACAACTTCTAAGGTGCTCCGAAGCAGTTTCCTCGTATTTCCAAACACGCTAAAACAACTTATAAGGTACTCCGAAGCAGTTTACTCGTATTTCCAAACACGCTAAAACAACTTCTAAGGTGCTCCGAAGCAGTTTCCTCGTATTTCCAAACACGCTAAAACAACTTCTAAGGTGCTTCGAAGCAGTTTCCTCGTATTTCCAAACACGCTAAAACAACTTTTAAGGTACTCCGAAGCAGTTTACTCGTATTTCCAAACACGCTAAAACAACTTCTAAGGTGCTCCGAAGCAGTTTCCTCGTATTTCCAAACACGCTAAAACAACTTCTAAGGTGCTCCGAAGCAGTTTCCTCGTATTTCCAAACACGCTAAAACAACTTCTAAGGTGCTTCGAAGCAGTTTCCTCGTATTTCCAAACATGCTTAAACAACTTCTAAGGTCCTTCGAAGCAGTTTCCTCGTATTTCCAAACACGCTAAAACAACTTTTAAGGTACTCCGAAGCAGTTTACTCGTATTTCCAAACACGCTAGAACAACTTCTAAGGTGCTCTGAAGCAGTTTCCTCGTATTTCCAAACACGCTAAAACAACTTTTAAGGTACTCCGAAGCAGTTTACTCGTATTTCCAAACACGCTAAAACAACTTCTAAGGTGCTCCGAAGCAGTTTCCTCGTATTTCCAAACACGCTAAAACAACTTCTAAGGTGCTTCGAAGCAGTTTCCTCGTATTTCCAAACACGCTAAAACAACTTTTAAGGTACTCCGAAGCAGTTTACTCGTATTTCCAAACACGCTAAAACAACTTCTAAGGTGCTCCGAAGCAGTTTCCTCGTATTTCCAAACACGCTAAAACAACTTCTAAGGTGCTTCGAAGCAGTTTCCTCGTATTTCCAAACATGCTAAAACAACTTCTAAGGTGCTCCGAAGCAGTTTCCTCGTATTTCCAAACACGCTAAAACAACTTTTAAGGTACTCCGAAGCAGTTTACTCGTATTTCCAAACACGCTAAAACAACTTCTAAGGTGCTCCGAAGCAGTTTCCTCGTATTTCCAAACACGCTAAAACAACTTCTAAGGTGCTTCGAAGCAGTTTCCTCGTATTTCCAAACACGCTAAAACAACTTTTAAGGTACTCCGAAGCAGTTTACTCGTATTTCCAAACACGCTAAAACAACTTCTAAGGTGCTCCGAAGCAGTTTCCTCGTATTTCCAAACACGCTAAAACAACTTTTAAGGTACTCCGAAGCAGTTTCCTCGTATTTCCAAACACGCTAAAACAACTTCTAAGGTGCTTCGAAGCAGTTTCCTCGTATTTCCAAACACGCTAAAACAACTTTTAAGGTACTCCGAAGCAGTTTCCTCGTATTTCCAAACACGCTAAAACAACTTTTAAGGTACTCCGAAGCAGTTTCCTCGTATTTCCAAACACGCTAGAACAACTTCTAAGGTGCTCTGAAGCAGTTTCCTCGTATTTCCAAACACGCTAAAACAACTTTTAAGGTGCTTCGAAGCAGTTTCCTCGTATTTCCAAACACGCTAAAACAACTTCTAAGGTGCTCCGAAGCAGTTTCCTCGTATTTCCAAACACGCTAAAACAACTTCTAAGGTGCTTCGAAGCAGTTTCCTCGTATTTCCAAACACGCTAAAACAACTTTTAAGGTACTCCGAAGCAGTTTCCTCATATTTCCAAACACGCTAGAACAACTTTTAAGGTACTCCGAAGCAGTTTCCTCGTATTTCCAAACACGCTAAAACAACTTTTAAGGTGCTACGAAGCAGTTTCCTCGTATTTCCAAACACGCTAAAACAATTTTTAAGGTACTCCGAAGCAGTTTCCTCGTATTTCCAAACACGCTAAAACAACTTCTAAGGTGCTCCGTAGCAGTTTCCTCGTATTTCCAAACACGCTAAAACAACTTCTAAGGTGCTCTGAAGCAGTTTCCTCGTATTTCCAAACACGCTAAAGCAACTTCTAAGGTGCTCCGAAGCAGTTTCCTCGTATTTCCAAACACGCTAAAACAATTTTTAAGGTACTCCGAAGCAGTTTCCTCGTATTTCCAAACACGCTAAAACAACTTCTAAGGTGCTTCGAAGCAGTTTCCTCGTATTTCCAAACACGCTAAAACAACTTTTAAGGTACTCCGAAGCAGTTTCCTCGTATTTCCAAACACGCTAAAGCAACTTCTAAGGTGCATCGAAGCAGTTTCCTCGTATTTCCAAACATGCTTAAACAACTTCTAAGGTGCTCTGAATCAGTTTCCTCGTATTTCCAAACATGCTTAAACAACTTCTAAGGTGCTCCGAAGCAGTTTCCTCGTATTTCCGAACACGCTAGAACAACTTTTAAGGTACTCTGAAGCAGTTTCCTCGTATTTCCAAAAACGCTAGAACAACTTCTAAGGTGCTCTGAAGCAGTTTCCTCGTATTTCCAAACACGCTAGAACAACTTCTAAGGTGCTCTGAAGCAGTTTCCTCGTATTTCCAAACACGCTAAAACAACTTTTAAGGTACTCCGAAGCAGTTTCCTCGTATTTCCAAACACGCTAAAACAACTTTTAAGGTACTCCGAAGCAGTTTCCTCGTATTTCCAAACACGCCAAAACAACTTTTAAGGTACTCCGAAGCAGTTTCCTCGTATTTCCAAACACGCTAAAACAACTTTTAAGGTACTCCGAAGCTGTTTCCTCGTATTTCCAAACACGCTAAAACAACTTTTAAGGTACTCCGAAGCAGTTTCCTCGTATTTCCAAACACGCTAAAACAACTTTTAAGGTGCTACGAAGCAGTTTCCTCGTATTTCCAAACACGCTAAAACAATTTTTAAGGTACTCCGAAGCAGTTTCCTCGTATTTCCAAACACGCTAAAGCAACTTCTAAGGTGCTTCGAAGCAGTTTCCTCGTATTTCCAAACACGCTAAAACAACTTCTAAGGTGCTCCGTAGCAGTTTCCTCGTATTTCCAAACACGCTAAAACAACTTCTAAGGTGCTCCGAAGCAGTTTCCTCGTATTTCCAAACACGCTAAAACAACTTCTAAGGTGCTTCGAAGCAGTTTCCTCGTATTTCCAAACACGCTAAAACAACTTTTAAGGTACTCCGAAGCAGTTTCCTCGTATTTCCAAACACGCTAAAACAACTTTTAAGGTGCTCCGAAGCAGTTTCCTCGTATTTCCAAACACGCTAAAACAACTTTTAAGGTGCTACGAAGCAGTTTCCTCGTATTTCCAAACACGCTAAAACAATTTTTAAGGTACTCCGAAGCAGTTTCCTCGTATTTCCAAACACGCTAAAGCAACTTCTAAGGTGCATCGAAGCAGTTTCCTCGTATTTCCAAACACGCTAAAACAACTTCTAAGGTGCTCTGAAGCAGTTTCCTCGTATTTCCAAACACGCTAAAGCAACTTCTAAGGTGCTCCGAAGCAGTTTCCTCGTATTTCCAAACACGCTAAAACAACTTTTAAGGTGCTTCGAAGCAGTTTCCTCGTATTTCCAAACACGCTAAAACAACTTTTAAGGTACTCCGAAGCAGTTTCCTCGTATTTCCAAACACGCTAAAACAACTTTTAAGGTACTCCGAAGCAGTTTCCTCGTATTTCCAAACACGCTAAAACAACTTTTAAGGTGCTACGAAGCAGTTTCCTCGTATTTCCAAACACGCTAAAACAATTTTTAAGGTACTCCGAAGCAGTTTCCTCGTATTTCCAAACACGCTAAAGCAACTTCTAAGGTGCATCGAAGCAGTTTCCTCGTATTTCCAAACACGCTAAAACAACTTCTAAGGTGCTCCGAAGCAGTTTCCTCGTATTTCCAAACACGCTAAAACAACTTCTAAGGTGCTTCGAAGCAGTTTCCTCGTATTTCCAAACACGCTAAAACAACTTTTAAGGTACTCCGAAGCAGTTTCCTCGTATTTCCAAACACGCTAAAACAACTTCTAAGGTGCTTCGAAGCAGTTTCCTCGTATTTCCAAACACGCTAAAACAACTTTTAAGGTACTCCGAAGCAGTTTCCTCGTATTTCCAAACACGCTAAAGCAACTTCTTAGGTGCTCCGAAGCAGTTTCCTCGTATTTCCAAACACGCTAAAACAACTTCTAAGGTGCTTCGAAGCAGTTTCCTCGTATTTCCAAACACGCTAAAACAACTTTTAAGGTACTCCGAAGCAGTTTCCTCATATTTCCAAACACGCTAGAACAACTTTTAAGGTACTCCGAAGCAGTTTCCTCGTATTTCCAAACACGCTAAAACAACTTTTAAGGTGCTACGAAGCAGTTTCCTCGTATTTCCAAACACGCTAAAACAACTTTTAAGGTACTCCGAAGCAGTTTCCTCGTATTTCCAAACACGCTAAAGCAACTTCTTAGGTGCTCCGAAGCAGTTTCCTCGTATTTCCAAACACGCTAAAACAACTTCTAAGGTGCTTCGAAGCAGTTTCCTCGTATTTCCAAACACGCTAAAACAACTTTTAAGGTACTCCGAAGCAGTTTTCTCGTATTTCCAAACACGCTAAAGCAACTTCTTAGGTGCTCCGAAGCAGTTTCCTCGTATTTCCAAACACGCTAAAACAACTTCTAAGGTGCTTCGAAGCAGTTTCCTCGTATTTCCAAACACGCTAAAACAACTTTTAAGGTACTCCGAAGCAGTTTCCTCATATTTCCAAACACGCTAGAACAACTTTTAAGGTACTCCGAAGCAGTTTCCTCGTATTTCCAAACACGCTAAAACAACTTCTAAGGTGCTTCGAAGCAGTTTCCTCGTATTTCCAAACACGCTAAAACAACTTTTAAGGTACTCCGAAGCAGTTTCCTCGTATTTCCAAACACGCTAAAGCAACTTCTTAGGTGCTCCGAAGCAGTTTCCTCGTATTTCCAAACACGCTAAAACAACTTCTAAGGTGCTTCGAAGCAGTTTCCTCGTATTTCCAAACACGCTAAAACAACTTTTAAGGTACTCCGAAGCAGTTTCCTCATATTTCCAAACACGCTAGAACAACTTCTAAGGTACTCCGAAGCAGTTTCCTCGTATTTCCAAACACGCTAAAACAACTTTTAAGGTACTCCGAAGCAGTTTCCTCGTATTTCCAAACACGCTAGAACAACTTCTAAGGTGCTCTGAAGCAGTTTCCTCGTATTTCCAAACACGCTAAAACAACTTTTAAGGTGCTTCGAAGCAGTTTCCTCGTATTTCCAAACACGCTAAAACAACTTCTAAGGTGCTCCGAAGCAGTTTCCTCGTATTTCCAAACACGCTAAAACAACTTCTAAGGTGCTTCGAAGCAGTTTCCTCGTATTTCCAAACACGCTAAAACAACTTTTAAGGTACTCCGAAGCAGTTTCCTCATATTTCCAAACACGCTAGAACAACTTTTAAGGTACTCCGAAGCAGTTTCCTCGTATTTCCAAACACGCTAAAACAACTTTTAAGGTGCTCCGTAGCAGTTTCCTCGTATTTCCAAACACGCTAAAACAATTTTTAAGGTACTCCGAAGCAGTTTCCTCGTATTTCCAAACACGCTAAAACAACTTCTAAGGTGCTCCGTAGCAGTTTCCTCGTATTTCCAAACACGCTAAAACAATTTTTAAGGTACTCCGAAGCAGTTTCCTCGTATTTCCAAACACGCTAAAACAACTTCTAAGGTGCTCTGAAGCAGTTTCCTCGTATTTCCAAACACGCTAAAGCAACTTCTAAGGTGCTCCGAAGCAGTTTCCTCGTATTTCCAAACACGCTAAAGCAACTTCTAAGGTGCTCCGAAGCAGTTTCCTCGTATTTCCAAACACGCTAAAACAACTTTTAAGGTACTCCGAAGCAGTTTCCTCGTATTTCCAAACACGCTAAAACAACTTTTAAGGTACTCCGAAGCAGTTTCCTCGTATTTTCAAACACGCTAAAACAACTTTTAAGGTGCTACGAAGCAGTTTCCTCGTATTTCCAAACACGCTAAAACAATTTTTAAGGTACTCCGAAGCAGTTTCCTCGTATTTCCAAACACGCTAAAACAACTTCTAAGGTGCTCTGAAGCAGTTTCCTCGTATTTCCAAACACGCTAAAGCAACTTCTAAGGTGCTCTGAAGCAGTTTCCTCGTATTTCCAAACACGCTAAAGCAACTTCTAAGGTACTCCGAAGCAGTTTCCTCGTATTTCCAAACACGCTAAAACAACTTCTAAGGTGCTTCGAAGCAGTTTCCTCGTATTTCCAAACACGCTAAAACAACTTCTAAGGTGCTCCGAAGCAGTTTCCTCGTATTTCCAAACACGCTAAAACAACTTCTAAGGTGCTCGGAAGCAAATTTATCGTATTTCCAAACACGCTAGAACAACTTCTAAGGTGCTCCGAAACAGTTTCCTCGTATTTCCAAACACGTTAGAACAACTTCTAAGGTGCTCCGAAGCAGTTTTCTCGTATTTCCAAACACGCTAAAACAACTTCTAAGGTGCTCTGAAGCAGTTTCCTCGTATTTCCAAACACGCTAAAGCAACTTCTAAGGTGCTCCGAAGCAGTTTCCTCGTATTTCCAAACACGCTAAAACAATTTTTAAGGTACTCCGAAGCAGTTTCCTCGTATTTCCAAACACGCTAAAACAACTTCTAAGGTGCTTCGAAGCAGTTTCCTCGTATTTCCAAACACGCTAAAACAACTTTTAAGGTACTCCGAAGCAGTTTCCTCGTATTTCCAAACACGCTAAAGCAACTTCTAAGGTGCATCGAAGCAGTTTCCTCGTATTTCCAAACATGCTTAAACAACTTCTAAGGTGCTCTGAATCAGTTTCCTCGTATTTCCAAACATGCTTAAACAACTTCTAAGGTGCTCCGAAGCAGTTTCCTCGTATTTCCGAACACGCTAGAACAACTTTTAAGGTACTCTGAAGCAGTTTCCTCGTATTTCCAAAAACGCCAGAACAACTTCTAAGGTGCTCTGAAGCAGTTTCCTCGTATTTCCAAACACGCTAGAACAACTTCTAAGGTGCTCTGAAGCAGTTTCCTCGTATTTCCAAACACGCTAAAACAACTTTTAAGGTACTCCGAAGCAGTTTCCTCGTATTTCCAAACACGCTAAAACAACTTTTAAGGTACTCTGAAGCAGTTTCCTCGTATTTCCAAACACGCTAAAACAACTTCTAAGGTACTCCGAAGCAGTTTCCTCGTATTTCCAAACACGCTAAAACAACTTTTAAGGTACTCCGAAGCAGTTTCCTCGTATTTCCAAACACGCTAAAACAACTTCTAAGGTGCTTCGAAGCAGTTTCCTCGTATTTCCAAACACGCTAAAACAACTTTTAAGGTACTCCGAAGCAGTTTCCTCGTATTTCCAAACACGCTAAAACAACTTTTAAGGTACTCCGAAGCAGTTTCCTCGTATTTCCAAACACGCTAAAACAACTTTTAAGGTACTCCGAAGCAGTTTCCTCGTATTTCCAAACACGCTAAAACAACTTTTAAGGTGCTACGAAGCAGTTTCCTCGTATTTCCAAACACGCTAAAAAAATTTTTAAGGTACTCCGAAGCAGTTTCCTCGTATTTCCAAACACGCTAAAACAACTTCTAAGGTGCTCCGTAGCAGTTTCCTCGTATTTCCAAACACGCTAAAACAACTTCTAAGGTGCTCTGAAGCAGTTTCCTCGTATTTCCAAACACGCTAAAGCAACTTCTAAGGTGCTCCGAAGCAGTTTCCTCGTATTTCCAAACACGCTAAAACAATTTTTAAGGTACTCCGAAGCAGTTTCCTCGTATTTCCAAACACGCTAAAACAACTTCTAAGGTGCTCTGAAGCAGTTTCCTCGTATTTCCAAACACGCTAAAGCAACTTCTAAGGTGCTCCGAAGCAGTTTCCTCGTATTTCCAAACACGCTAAAACAACTTTTAAGGTACTCCGAAGCAGTTTCCTCGTATTTCCAAACACGCTAAAACAACTTTTAAGGTGCTTCGAAGCAGTTTCCTCGTATTTCCAAACACGCTAAAACAACTTCTAAGGTGCTCCGTAGCAGTTTCCTCGTATTTCCAAACACGCTAAAACAACTTCTAAGGTGCTTCGAAGCAGTTTCCTCGTATTTCCAAACACGCTAAAACAACTTCTAAGGTGCTTCGAAGCAGTTTCCTCGTATTTCCAAACACGCTAAAACAACTTTTAAGGTACTCCGAAGCAGTTTCCTCGTATTTCCAAACACGCTAAAACAACTTTTAAGGTACTCCGAAGCAGTTTCCTCGTATTTCCAAACACGCTAAAACAACTTTTAAGGTGCTACGAAGCAGTTTCCTCGTATTTCCAAACACGCTAAAACAATTTTTAAGGTACTCCGAAGCAGTTTCCTCGTATTTCCAAACACGCTAAAACAATTTTTAAGGTACTCCGAAGCAGTTTCCTCGTATTTCCAAACACGCTAAAACAACTTCTAAGGTGCTCTGAAGCAGTTTCCTCGTATTTCCAAACACGCTAAAACAACTTCTAAGGTGCTCCGAAGCAGTTTCCTCGTATTTCCAAACACGCTAAAACAACTTCTAAGGTGCTCCGTAGCAGTTTCCTCGTATTTCCAAACACGCTAAAACAACTTCTAAGGTGCTCTGAAGCAGTTTCCTCGTATTTCCAAATACGCTAAAGCAACTTCTAAGGTGCTCCGAAGCAGTTTCCTCGTATTTCCAAACACGCTAAAACAACTTTTAAGGTACTCCGAAGCAGTTTCCTCGTATTTCCAAACACGCTAAAACAACTTCTAAGGTGCTTCGAAGCAGTTTCCTCGTATTTCCAAACACGCTAAAACAACTTTTAAGGTACTCCGAAGCAGTTTCCACGTATTTCCAAACACGCTAAAACAACTTTTAAGGTACTCCGAAGCAGTTTCCTCGTATTTCCAAACACGCTAAAACAACTTTTAAGGTACTCCGAAGCAGTTTCCTCGTATTTCCAAACACGCTAAAACAACTTTTAAGGTGCTACGAAGCAGTTTCCTCGTATTTCCAAACACGCTAAAACAATTTTTAAGGTACTCCGAAGCAGTTTCCTCGTATTTCCAAACACGCTAAAACAACTTCTAAGGTGCTTCGAAGCAGTTTCCTCGTATTTCCAAACACGCTAAAACAACTTCTAAGGTGCTCCGTAGCAGTTTCCTCGTATTTCCAAACACGCTAAAACAACTTCTAAGGTGCTCTGAAGCAGTTTCCTCGTATTTCCAAATACGCTAAAGCAACTTCTAAGGTGCTCCGAAGCAGTTTCCTCGTATTTCCAAACACGCTAAAACAACTTTTAAGGTACTCCGAAGCAGTTTCCTCGTATTTCCAAACACGCTAAAACAACTTCTAAGGTGCTTCGAAGCAGTTTCCTCGTATTTCCAAACACGCTAAAACAACTTTTAAGGTACTCCGAAGCAGTTTCCACGTATTTCCAAACACGCTAAAACAACTTTTAAGGTACTCCGAAGCAGTTTCCTCGTATTTCCAAACACGCTAAAACAACTTTTAAGGTACTCCGAAGCAGTTTCCTCGTATTTCCAAACACGCTAAAACAACTTTTAAGGTGCTACGAAGCAGTTTCCTCGTATTTCCAAACACGCTAAAACAATTTTTAAGGTACTCCGAAGCAGTTTCCTCGTATTTCCAAACACGCTAAAACAACTTCTAAGGTGCTCCGTAGCAGTTTCCTCGTATTTCCAAACACGCTAAAACAACTTCTAAGGTGCTCTGAAGCAGTTTCCTCGTATTTCCAAACACGCTAAAGCAACTTCTAAGGTGCTCCGAAGCAGTTTCCTCGTATTTCCAAACACGCTAAAACAATTTTTAAGGTACTCCGAAGCAGTTTCCTCGTTTTTCCAAACACGCTAAAACAACTTCTAAGGTGCTCCGTAGCAGTTTCCTCGTATTTCCAAACACGCTAAAACAACTTCTAAGGTGCTCTGAAGCAGTTTCCTCGTATTTCCAAACACGCTAAAGCAACTTCTAAAGTGCTCCGAAGCATTTTCCTCGTATTTCCAAACACGCTAAAACAACTTTTAAGGTACTCCGAAGCAGTTTCCTCGTATTTCCAAACACGCTAAAACAACTTTTAAGGTGCTTCGAAGCAGTTTCCTCGTATTTCCAAACACGCTAAAACAACTTCTAAGGTGCTCCGTAGCAGTTTCCTCGTATTTCCAAACACGCTAAAACAACTTCTAAGGTGCTCCGAAGCAGTTTCCTCGTATTTCCAAACACGCTAAAACAACTTCGAAGGTGCTCCGAAGCAGTTTCCTCGTATTTCCAAACACGCTAAAACAATTTTTAAGGTACTCCGAAGCAGTTTCCTCGTATTTCTTAACACGCTAAAACAACTTCTAAGGTGCTCCGTAGCAGTTTCCTCGTATTTCCAAACACGCTAAAACAACTTCTAAGGTGCTCTGAAGCAGTTTCCTCGTATTTCCAAACACGCTAAAGCAACTTCTAAGGTGCTCCGAAGCAGTTTCCTCGTATTTCCAAACACGCTAAAACAATTTTTAAGGTACTCCGAAGCAGTTTCCTCGTATTTCCAAACACGCTAAAACAACTTCTAAGGTGCTCCGTAGCAGTTTCCTCGTATTTCCAAACACGCTAAAACAACTTCTAAGGTGCTCTGAAGCAGTTTCCTCGTATTTCCAAACACGCTAAAGCAACTTCTAAGGTGCTCCGAAGCAGTTTCCTCGTATTTCCAAACACGCTAAAACAATTTTTAAGGTACTCCGAAGCAGTTTCCTCGTATTTCCAAACACGCTAAAACAACTTCTAAGGTGCTCCGTAGCAGTTTCCTCGTATTTCCAAACACGCTAAAACAACTTCTAAGGTGCTTCGAAGCAGTTTCCTCGTATTTCCAAACACGCTAAAACAACTTTTAAGGTGCTCCGTAGCATTTTCCTCGTATTTCCAAACACGCTAAAACAACTTTTAAGGTACTCCGAAGCAGTTTCCTCGTATTTCCAAACACGCTAAAACAACTTTTAAGGTGCTTCGAAGCAGTTTCCTCGTATTTCCAAACACGCTAAAACAACTTCTAAGGTGCTCCGTAGCAGTTTCCTCGTATTTCCAAACACGCTAAAACAACTTCTAAGGTGCTCTGAAGCAGTTTCCTCGTATTTCCAAACACGCTAAAGCAACTTCTAAGGTGCTCCGAAGCAGTTTCCTCGTATTTCCAAACACGCTAAAACAATTTTTAAGGTACTCCGAAGCAGTTTCCTCGTATTTCCAAACACGCTAAAACAACTTCTAAGGTGCTCCGAAGCAGTTTCCTCGTATTTCCAAACACGCTAAAACAACTTCTAAGGTGCTCTGAAGCAGTTTCCTCGTATTTCCAAACACGCTAAAGCAACTTCTAAGGTGCTCCGAAGCAGTTTCCTCGTATTTCCAAACACGCTAAAACAATTTTTAAGGTACTCCGAAGCAGTTTCCTCGTATTTCCAAACACGCTAAAACAACTTCTAAGGTGCTCCGTAGCAGTTTCCTCGTATTTCCAAACACGCTAAAACAACTTCTAAGGTGCTACGAAGCAGTTTCCTCGTATTTCCAAACACGCTAAAACAACTTTTAAGGTACTCCGAAGCAGTTTCCTCGTATTTCCAAACACGCTAAAACAACTTTTAAGGTACTCCGAAGCAGTTTCCTCGTATTTCCAAACACGCTAAAACAACTTTTAAGGTGCTACGAAGCAGTTTCCTCGTATTTCCAAACACGCTAAAACAATTTTTAAGGTACTCCGAAGCAGTTTCCTCGTATTTCCAAACACGCTAAAACAACTTCTAAGGTGCTCCGTAGCAGTTTCCTCGTATTTCCAAACACGCTAAAACAACTTCTAAGGTGCTCTGAAGCAGTTTCCTCGTATTTCCAAACACGCTAAAACAACTTCTAAGGTGCTTCGAAGCAGTTTCCTCGTATTTCCAAACACGCTAAAACAACTTTTAAGGTACTCCGAAGCAGTTTCCTCGTATTTTCAAACACGCTAAAACAACTTTTAAGGTACTCCGAAGCAGTTTCCTCGTATTTCCAAACACGCTAAAACAACTTTTAAGGTGCTCCGAAGCAGTTTCCTCGTATTTCCAAACACGCTAAAACAACTTCTAAGGTGCTCCGTAGCAGTTTCCTCGTATTTCCAAACACGCTAAAACAACTTCTAAGGTGCTCTGAAGCAGTTTCCTCGTATTTCCAAACACGCTAAATTAATTTTTAAGGTACTCCGAAGCAGTTTCCTCGTATTTCCAAACACGCTAAAGCAACTTCTAAGGTGCATCGAAGCAGTTTCCTCGTATTTCCAAACATGCTTAAACAACTTCTAAGGTGCTTCGAAGCAGTTTCCTCGTATTTCCAAACACGCTAAAACAATTTTTAAGGTACTCCGAAGCAGTTTCCTCGTATTTCCAAACACGCTAAAACAACTTCTAAGGTGCTTCGAAGCAGTTTCCTCGTATTTCCAAACACGCTAAAACAACTTTTAAGGTACTCCGAAGCAGTTTCCTCGTATTTCCAAACACGCTAAAACAACTTTTAAGGTACTCCGAAGCAGTTTCCTCGTATTTCCAAACACGCTAAAACAACTTTTAAGGTGCTACGAAGCAGTTTCCTCGTATTTCCAAACACGCTAAAACAATTTTTAAGGTACTCCGAAGCAGTTTCCTCGTATTTCCAAACACGCTAAAACAACTTCTAAGGTGCTCCGTAGCAGTTTCCTCGTATTTCCAAACACGCTAAAACAACTTCTAAGGTGCTTCGAAGCAGTTTCCTCGTATTTCCAAACACGCTAAAACAACTTTTAAGGTACTCCGAAGCAGTTTCCTCGTATTTCCAAACACGCTAAAACAACTTTTAAGGTACTCCGAAGCAGTTTCCTCGTATTTCCAAACACGCTAAAACAACTTCTAAGGTGCTCCGTAGCAGTTTCCTCGTATTTCCAAACACGCTAAAACAACTTCTAAGGTGCTCTGAAGCAGTTTCCTCGTATTTCCAAACACGCTAAAACAATTTTTAAGGTACTCCGAAGCAGTTTCCTCGTATTTCCAAACACGCTAAAGCAACTTCTAAGGTGCATCGAAGCAGTTTCCTCGTATTTCCAAACATGCTTAAACAACTTCTAAGGTGCTCCGAAGCAGTTTCCTCGTATTTCCGAACACGCTAGAACAACTTTTAAGGTACTCTGAAGCAGTTTCCTCGTATTTCCAAAAACGCTAGAACAACTTCTAAGGTGCTCTGAAGCAGTTTCCTCGTATTTCCAAACACGCTAGAACACCTTCTAAGGTGCTCTGAAGCAGTTTCCTCGTATTTCCAAACACGCTAAAACAACTTTTAAGGTACTCCGAAGCAGTTTCCTCGTATTTCCAAACACGCTAAAACAACTTCTAAGGTGCTCCGTAGCAGTTTCCTCGTATTTCCAAACACGCTAAAACAACTTCTAAGGTGCTCTGAAGCAGTTTCCTCGTATTTCCAAACACGCTAAAACAATTTTTAAGGTACTCCGAAGCAGTTTCCTCGTATTTCCAAACACGCTAAAGCAACTTCTAAGGTGCATCGAAGCAGTTTCCTCGTATTTCCAAACACGCTAAAACAACTTTTAAGGTACTCCGAAGCAGTTTCCTCGTATTTCCAAACACGCTAAAACAACTTTTAAGGTACTCCGAAGCAGTTTCCTCGTATTTCCAAACACGCTAAAACAACTTCTAAGGTGCTCCGTAGCAGTTTCCTCGTATTTCCAAACACGCTAAAACAACTTTTAAGGTACTCCGAAGCAGTTTCCTCGTATTTCCAAACACGCTAAAACAACTTTTAAGGTACTCCGAAGCAGTTTCCTCGTATTTCCAAACACGCTAAAACAACTTCTAAGGTGCTCCGTAGCAGTTTCCTCGTATTTCCAAACACGCTAAAACAACTTCTAAGGTGCTCTGAAGCAGTTTCCTCGTATTTCCAAACACGCTAAAACAATTTTTAAGGTACTCCGAAGCAGTTTCCTCGTATTTCCAAACACGCTAAAGCAACTTCTAAGGTGCATCGAAGCAGTTTCCTCGTATTTCCAAACACGCTAAAACAACTTTTAAGGTACTCCGAAGCAGTTTCCTCGTATTTCCAAACACGCTTAAACAACTTTTAAGGTACTCCGAAGCAGTTTCCTCGTATTTCCAAACACGCTAAAACAACTTTTAAGGTGCTACGAAGCAGTTTCCTCGTATTTCTAAACACGCTAAAACAACTTCTAAGGTGCTCTGAAGCAGTTTCCTCGTATTTCCAAACACGCTAAAGCAACTTCTTAGGTGCTCCGAAGCAGTTTCCTCGTATTTCCAAACACGCTAAAACAACTTCTAAGGTGCTTCGAAGCAGTTTCCTCGTATTTCCAAACACGCTAAAACAACTTTTAAGGTACTCCGAAGCAGTTTCCTCGTATTTCCAAACACGCTAAAACAACTTTTAAGGTACTCCGAAGCAGTTTCCTCGTATTTCCAAACACGCTTAAACAACTTTTAAGGTACTCCGAAGCAGTTTCCTCGTATTTCCAAACACGCTAAAACAACTTTTAAGGTGCTACGAAGCAGTTTCCTCGTATTTCCAAACACGCTAAAACAATTTTTAAGGTACTCCGAAGCAGTTTCCTCGTATTTCCAAACACGCTAAAACAACTTTTAAGGTGCTACGAAGCAGTTTCCTCGTATTTCTAAACACGCTAAAACAACTTCTAAGGTGCTCTGAAGCAGTTTCCTCGTATTTCCAAACACGCTAAAGCAACTTCTTAGGTGCTCCGAAGCAGTTTCCTCGTATTTCCAAACACGCTAAAACAACTTCTAAGGTGCTTCGAAGCAGTTTCCTCGTATTTCCAAACACGCTAAAACAACTTTTAAGGTACTCCGAAGCAGTTTCCTCGTATTTCCAAACACGCTAAAACAACTTTTAAGGTACTCCGAAGCAGTTTCCTCGTATTTCCAAACACGCTAAAACAACTTCTAAGGTGCTTCGAAGCAGTTTCCTCGTATTTCCAAACACGCTAAAACAACTTTTAAGGTACTCCGAAGCAGTTTCCTCGTATTTCCAAACACGCTAAAACAACTTTTAAGGTACTCCGAAGCAGTTTCCTCGTATTTCCAAACACGCTTAAACAACTTTTAAGGTACTCCGAAGCAGTTTCCTCGTATTTCCAAACACGCTAAAACAACTTTTAAGGTGCTACGAAGCAGTTTCCTCGTATTTCCAAACACGCTAAAACAACTTCTAAGGTGCTCTGAAGCAGTTTCCTCGTATTTCCAAACACGCTAAAGCAACTTCTTAGGTGCTCCGAAGCAGTTTCCTCGTATTTCCAAACACGCTAAAACAACTTCTAAGGTGCTTCGAAGCAGTTTCCTCGTATTTCCAAACACGCTAAAACAACTTTTAAGGTACTCCGAAGCAGTTTCCTCGTATTTCCAAACACGCTAAAACAACTTTTAAGGTACTCCGAAGCAGTTTCCTCGTATTTCCAAACACGCTAAAACAACTTCTAAGGTGCTCCGTAGCAGTTTCCTCGTATTTCCAAACACGCTAAAACAACTTCTAAGGTGCTCTGAAGCAGTTTCCTCGTATTTCCAAACACGCTAAAACAATTTTTAAGGTACTCCGAAGCAGTTTCCTCGTATTTCCAAACACGCTAAAACAACTTCTAAGGTGCTCCGTAGCAGTTTCCTCGTATTTCCAAACACGCTAAAACAACTTCTAAGGTGCATCGAAGCAGTTTCCTCGTATTTCCAAACATGCTTAAACAACTTCTAAGGTGCTTCGAAGCAGTTTCCTCGTATTTCCGAACACGCTAGAACAACTTTTAAGGTACTCTGAAGCAGTTTCCTCGTATTTCCAAAAACGCTAGAACAACTTCTAAGGTGCTCTGAAGCAGTTTCCTCGTATTTCCAAACACGCTAGAACAACTTCTAAGGTGCTCTGAAGCAGTTTCCTCGTATTTCCAAACACGCTAAAACAACTTTTAAGGTACTCCGAAGCAGTTTCCTCGTATTTCCAAACACGCTAAAACAACTTCTAAGGTGCTTCGAAGCAGTTTCCTCGTATTTCCAAACACGCTAAAACAACTTTTAAGGTACTCCGAAGCAGTTTCCTCGTATTTCCAAACACGCTAAAACAACTTTTAAGGTGCTCCGTAGCAGTTTCCTCGTATTTCCAAACACGCTAGAACAACTTTTAAGGTACTCTGAAGCAGTTTCCTCGTATTTCAAAACACGCTTAAGCAACTTCTAAGGTGCTTCGAAGCAGTTTCCTCGTATTTCCAAACACGCCAAAACAACTTTTAAGGTACTCCGAAGCAGTTTCCTCGTATTTCCAAACACGCTAAAACAACTTCTAAGGTGCTTCGAAGCAAATTCCTCGTATTTCCAAACACGCTAAAACAACTTCTAAGGTACTTCGAAACAGTTTTCTCGTATTTCCAAACACGCTAAAGCAACTTCTAAGGTGCTTCGAAGCAGTTTCCTCGTATTTCCAAACACGCTAAAACAACTTTTAAGGTGCTCCGTAGCAGTTTCCTCGTATTTCCAAACACGCTAGAACAACTTTTAAGGTACTCTGAAGCAGTTTCCTCGTATTTCAAAACACGCTAAAGCAACTTCTAAGGTGCTTCGAAGCAGTTTCCTCGTATTTCCAAACACGCTAAAACAACTTCTAAGGTGCTTCGAAGCAGTTTCCTCGTATTTCCAAACACGCTAAAACAACTTCTAAGGTACTTCGAAGCAGTTTCTTCGTATTTCCAAACACGCTAGAACAACTTCTAAGGTGCTTCGAAGCAGTTTCCTCGTATTTCCAAACACGCTAGAACAACTTCTAAGGTGCTCCAAAGCAGTTTCCTCGTATTTCCAAACACGCCAAAACAACTTTTAAGGTACTCCGAAGCAGTTTCCTCGTATTTCCAAACACGCTAAAACAACTTCTAAGGTGCTTCGAAGCAGTTTCCTCGTATTTCCAAACACGCTAAAACAACTTCTAAGGTGCTTCGAAGCAGTTTCCTCGTATTTCCAAACACGCTAAAACAACTTTTAGGGTGCTCCGAAGCAGTTTCCTCGTATTTCCAAACACGCTAAAACAACTTTTAAGGTGCTCCGTAGCAGTTTCCTCGTATTTCCAAACACGCTAGAACAACTTTTAAGGTACTCTGAAGCAGTTTCCTCGTATTTCAAAACACGCTAAAGCAACTTCTAAGGTGCTTCGAAGCAGTTTCCTCGTATTTCCAAACACGCTAAAACAACTTCTAAGGTGCTTCGAAGCAGTTTCCTCGTATTTCCAAACACGCTAAAACAACTTCTAAGGTACTTCGAAGCAGTTTCCTCGTATTTCCAAACACGCTAAAACAACTTCTAAGGTACTTCGAAGCAGTTTCTTCGTATTTCCAAACACGCTAGAACAACTTCTAAGGTGCTCCAAAGCAGTTTCCTCGTATTTCCAAACACGCCAAAACAACTTTTAAGGTACTCCGAAGCAGTTTCCTCGTATTTCCAAACACGCTAAAACAACTTCTAAGGTGCTTCGAAGCAGTTTCCTCGTATTTCCAAACACGCTAAAACAACTTCTAAGGTACTTCGAAGCAGTTTCTTCGTATTTCCAAACACGCTAGAACAACTTCTAAGGTGCTCCGAAGCAGTTTCCTCGTATTTCCAAACACGCCAAAACAACTTTTAAGGTACTCCGAAGCAGTTTCCTCGTATTTCCAAACACGCTAGAACAACTTCTAAGGTGCTCTGAAGCAGTTTCCTCGTATTTCCAAACACGCTAAAACAACTTCTAAGGTGCTTCGAAGCAGTTTCCTCGTATTTCCAAACACGCTAAAACAACTTCTAAGGTGCTTCGAAGCAGTTTCCTCGTATTTCCAAACACGCTAAAGCAACTTCTAAGGTGCTTCGAAGCAGTTTTCTCGTATTTCCAAACACGCTAAAGCAACTTCTAAGGTGCTTCGAAGCAGTTTCCTCGTATTTCCAAACACGCTAAAACAACTTCTAAGGTACTTCGAAGCAGTTTCTTCGTATTTCCAAACACGCTAGAACAACTTCTAAGGTGCTTCGAAGCAGTTTCCTCGTATTTCCAAACACGCTAAAACAACTTCTAAGGTACTTCGAAGCAGTTTCTTCGTATTTCCAAACACGCTAGAACAACTTCTAAGGTGCTCCGAAGCAGTTTCCTCGTATTTCCAAACACGCCAAAACAACTTTTAAGGTACTCCGAAGCAGTTTCCTCGTATTTCCAAACACGCTAGAACAACTTCTAAGGTGCTCTGAAGCAGTTTCCTCGTATTTCCAAACACGCTAAAACAACTTCTAAGGTGCTTCGAAGCAGTTTCCTCGTATTTCCAAACACGCTAAAACAACTTCTAAGGTACTTCGAAACAGTTTTCTCGTATTTCCAAACACGCTAAAGCAACTTCTAAGGTGCTTCGAAGCAGTTTTCTCGTATTTCCAAACACGCTAAAGCAACTTCTAAGGTGCTTCGAAGCAGTTTCCTCGTATTTCCAAACACGCTAGAACAACTTCTAAGGTGCTCTGAAGCAGTTTCCTCGTATTTCCAAACACGCTAAAACAACTTCTAAGGTGCTTCGAAGCAGTTTCCTCGTATTTCCAAACACGCTAAAACAACTTCTAAGGTGCTTCGAAGCAGTTTCCTCGTATTTCCAAACACGCTAAAGCAACTTCTAAGGTGCTCCGAAGCAGTTTCCTCGTATTTCCAAACACGCTAAAACAACTTCTAAGGTGCTTCGAAGCAGTTTCCTCGTATTTCCAAACACGCTAAAACAACTTCTAAGGTACTCCGAAGCAGTTTCCTCGTATTTCCAAACACGCTAAAACAACTTTTAAGGTGCTCCGAAGCAGTTTCCTCGTATTTCCAAACACGCTAAAACAACTTCTAAGGTGCTCCGAAGCAGTTTCCTCGTATTTCCAAACACGCTAAAACAACTTCTAAGGCACTTCGAAGCAGTTTCTTCGTATTTCCAAACACGCTAGAACAACTTCTAAGGTGCTTCGAAGCAGTTTCCTCGTATTTCCAAACACGCTAAAACAACTTCTAAGGTACTTCGAAGCAGTTTCTTCGTATTTCCAAACACGCTAGAACAACTTCTAAGGTGCTCCAAAGCAGTTTCCTCGTATTTCCAAACACGCCAAAACAACTTTTAAGGTACTCCGAAGCAGTTTCCTCGTATTTCCAAACACGCTAAAACAACTTTTAAGGTACTCCGAAGCAGTTTCCTCGTATTTCCAAACACGCTAAAACAACTTTTAAGGTGCTCCGAAGCAGTTTCCTCGTATTTCCAAACACGCTAAAACAACGTTTAAGGTACTCCGAAGCAGTTTCCTCGTATTTCCAAACACGCTAAAACAACTTTTAAAGTGCTCCGAAGCAGTTTCCTCGTATTTCCAAACACGCTAAAACAACTTCTAAGGTGCTCCGAAGCAGTTTCCTCGTATTTCCAAACACGCTAAAACAACTTCTAAGGTACTTCGAAGCAGTTTCTTCGTATTTCCAAACACGCTAGAACAACTTCTAAGGTGCTTCGAAGCAGTTTCCTCTTATTTCCAAACACGCTAAAACAACTTCTAAGGTACTTCGAAGCAGTTTCTTCGTATTTCCAAACACGCTAGAACAACTTCTAAGGTGCTCCAAAGCAGTTTCCTCGTATTTCCAAACACGCCAAAACAACTTTTAAGGTACTCCGAAGCAGTTTCCTCGTATTTCCAAACACGCTAAAACAACTTTTAAGGTACTCCGAAGCAGTTTCCTCGTATTTCCAAACACGCTAAAACAACTTTTAAGGTGCTCCGAAGCAGTTTCCTCGTATTTCCAAACACGCTAAAACAACTTTTAAGGTACTCCGAAGCAGTTTCCTCGTATTTCCAAACACGCTAAAACAATTTTTAAGGTGCTCCGAAGCAGTTTCCTCGTATTTCCAAACACGCTAAAACAACTTTTAAGGTACTCCGAAGCAGTTTCCTCGTATTTCCAAACACGCTAAAACAACTTTTAAGGTGCTCCGAAGCAGTTTCCTCGTATTTCCAAACACGCTAAAACAACTTCTAAGGTGCTTCGAAGCAGTTTCCTCGTATTTCCAAACACGCTAAAACAACTTCTAAGGTACTTCGAAACAGTTTTCTCGTATTTCCAAACACGCTAAAGCAACTTCTAAGGTGCTTCGAAGCAGTTTTCTCGTATTTCCAAACACGCTAAAGCAACTTCTAAGGTGCTTCGAAGCAGTTTCCTCGTATTTCCAAACACGCTAGAACAATTTCTAAGGTGCTCTGAAGCAGTTTCCTCGTATTTCCAAACACGCTAAAACAACTTCTAAGGTGCTTCGAAGCAGTTTCCTCGTATTTCCGAACACGCTAGAACAACTTCTAAGGTGCTCCGAAGCAGTTGCCTCGTATTTCCAAACACGCTAGAACAACTTCTAAGGTGCTCTGAAGCAGTTTCCTCGTATTTCCAAACACGCTAAAACAACTTCTAAGGTGCTTCGAAGCAGTTTCCTCGTATTTCCAAACACGCTAAAGCAACTTCTAAGGTGCTTCGAAGCAGTTTTCTCGTATTTCCAAACACGCTAAAGCAACTTCTAAGGTGCTTCGAAGCAGTTTCCTCGTATTTCCAAACACGCTAAAACAACTTTTAAGGTGCTCTGAAGCAGTTTTCTCGTATTTCCAAACACGCTAAAGCAACTTCTAAGGTGCTTCGAAGCAGTTTTCTCGTATTTCCAAACACGCTAAAGCAACTTCTAAGGTGCTTCGAAGCAGTTTCTTCGTATTTCCAAACACGCTAGAACAACTTCTAAGGTGCTCTGAAGCAGTTTTCTCGTATTTCCAAACACGCTAAAGCATCTTCTAAGGTGCTTCGAAGCAGTTTCCTCGTATTTCCAAACACGCTAAAACAACTTCCAAGGTACTTCGAAGCAGTTTCTTCGTATTTCCAAACACGCTAGAACAACTTCTAAGGTGCTCCGAAGCAGTTTCCTCGTATTTCCAAACACGCCAAAACAACTTTTAAGGTACTCCGAAGCAGTTTCCTCGTATTTCCAAACACGCTAAAACAACTTCTAAGGTGCTTCGAAGCAGTTTCCTCGTATTTCCAAACACGCTAAAACAACTTCTAAGGTACTTCGAAACAGTTTTCTCGTATTTCCAAACACGCTAAAACTACTTCTAAGGTGCTCCGAAGCAGTTTCCTCGTATTTCCATACACGCTAGAACAACTTCTAAGGTGCTCTGAAGCAGTTTCCTCGTATTTCCAAACACGCTAGAACAACTTCTAAGGTGCTCTGAAGCAGTTTCCTCGTATTTCCAAACACGCTAAAACAACTTCTAAGGTGCTTCGAAGCAGTTTCCTCGTATTTCCAAACACGCTAAAACAACTTCTAAGGTGCTTCGAAGCAGTTTCCTCGTATTTCCAAACACGCTAAAGCAACTTCTAAGGTGCTTCGAAGCAGTTTCCTCGTATTTCCAAACACGCTAGAACAACTTCTAAGGTGCTTCGAAGCAGTTTCCTCGTATTTCCAAACACGTTTAAACAACTTCTAAGGTGCTTCGAAGCAGTTTCCTCGTATTTCCAAACACGCTAAAACAACTTTTAAGGTGCTCCGTAGCAGTTTCCTCGTATTTCCAAACACGCTAGAACAACTTTTAAGGTACTCTGAAGCAGTTTCCTCGTATTTCAAAACACGCTAAAGCAACTTCTAAGGTGCTTCGAAGCAGTTTCCTCGTATTTCCGAACACGCTAAAACAACTTCTAAGGTGCTCCGAAGCAGTTTCCTCGTATTTCCAAACACGCTAAAACTACTTCTAAGGTGCTTCGAAGCAGTTTCCTCGTATTTCCAAACACGCTAAAGCAACTTCTAAGGTGCTCCGAAGCAGTTTCCTCGTATTTCCAAACACGCTAAAACAACTTCTAAGGTGCTTCGAAGCAGTTTCCTCGTATTTCGAAACACGCTAAAACAACTTTTAAGGTGCTCTGAAGCAGTTTCCTCGTATTTCCAAACACGCTAGAACAACTTCTAAGGCACTTCGAAGCAGTTTCCTCGTATTTCCAAACACGCTAAAACAACTTCTAAGGTGCTCCGAAGCAGTTTCCTCGTATTTCCGAACACGCTAAAACAACTTCTAAGGTGCTCCGAAGCAGTTTCCTCGTATTTCCAAACACGCTAAAACTACTTCTAAGGTGCTTCGAAGCAGTTTCCTCGTATTTCCAAACACGCTAAAGCAACTTCTAAGGTGCTCCGAAGCAGTTTCCTCGTATTTCCAAACACGCTAAAACAACTTCTAAGGTGCTCCGAAGCAGTTTCCTCGTATTTCCAAACACGCTAAAACAACTTCTAAGGCACTTCGAAGCAGTTTCTTCGTATTTCCAAACACGCTAGAACAACTTCTAAGGTGCTTCGAAGCAGTTTCCTCGTATTTCCAAACATGCTAAAACAACTTCTAAGGTACTTCGAAGCAGTTTCTTCGTATTTCCAAACACGCTAGAACAACTTCTAAGGTGCTCCAAAGCAGTTTCCTCGTATTTCCAAACACGCCAAAACAACTTTTAAGGTACTCCGAAGCAGTTTCCTCGTATTTCCAAACACGCTAAAACAACTTCTAAGGTGCTTCGAAGCAGTTTCCTCGTATTTCCAAACACGCTAAAACAACTTCTAAGGTACTTCGAAACAGTTTTCTCGTATTTCCAAACACGCTAAAACTACTTCTAAGGTGCTCCGAAGCAGTTTCCTCGTATTTCCATACACGCTAGAACAACTTCTAAGGTGCTCTGAAGCAGTTTCCTCGTATTTCCAAACACGCTAGAACAACTTCTAAGGTGCTCTGAAGCAGTTTCCTCGTATTTCCAAACACGCTAAAACAACTTCTAAGGTGCTTCGAAGCAGTTTCCTCGTATTTCCAAACACGCTAAAACAACTTCTAAGGTGCTTCGAAGCAGTTTCCTCGTATTTCCAAACACGCTAAAGCAACTTCTAAGGTGCTTCGAAGCAGTTTCCTCGTATTTCCAAACACGCTAGAACAACTTCTAAGGTGCTTCGAAGCAGTTTCCTCGTATTTCCAAACACGTTTAAACAACTTCTAAGGTGCTTCGAAGCAGTTTCCTCGTATTTCCAAACACGCTAAAACAACTTCTAAGGTGCTCCGAAGCAGTTTCCTCGTATTTCCAAACACGCCAAAACAACTTTTAAGGTACTCCGAAGCAGTTTCCTCGTATTTCCAAACACGCTAAAACAACTTCTAAGGTGCTCCGAAGCAGTTTCCTCGTATTTCCGAACACGCTAAAACAACTTCTAAGGTGCTCCGAAGCAGTTTCCTCGTATTTCCAAACACGCTAAAACTACTTCTAAGGTGCTTCGAAGCAGTTTCCTCGTATTTCCAAACACGCTAAAGCAACTTCTAAGGTGCTCCGAAGCAGTTTCCTCGTATTTCCAAACACGCTAAAACAACTTCTAAGGTGCTTCGAAGCAGTTTCCTCGTATTTCGAAACACGCTAAAACAACTTTTAAGGTACTCCGAAGCAGTTTCCTCGTATTTCCAAACACGCTAAAACAACTTTTAAGGTGCTCCGAAGCAGTTTCCTCGTATTTCCAAACACGCTAAAACAACTTCTAAGGTGCTCCGAAGCAGTTTCCTCGTATTTCCAAACACGCTAAAACAACTTCTAAGGCACTTCGAAGCAGTTTCTTCGTATTTCCAAACACGCTAGAACAACTTCTAAGGTGCTTCGAAGCAGTTTCCTCGTATTTCCAAACATGCTAAAACAACTTCTAAGGTACTTCGAAGCAGTTTCTTCGTATTTCCAAACACGCTAGAACAACTTCTAAGGTGCTCCAAAGCAGTTTCCTCGTATTTCCAAACACGCCAAAACAACTTTTAAGGTACTCCGAAGCAGTTTCCTCGTATTTCCAAACACGCTAAAACAACTTCTAAGGTGCTTCGAAGCAGTTTCCTCGTATTTCCAAACACGCTAAAACAACTTCTAAGGTACTTCGAAACAGTTTTCTCGTATTTCCAAACACGCTAAAGCAACTTCTAAGGTGCTCCGAAGCAGTTTCCTCGTATTTCCAAACACGCCAAAACAACTTTTAAGGTACTCCGAAGCAGTTTCCTCGTATTTCCAAACACGCTAAAACAACTTCTAAGGTGCTCCGAAGCAGTTTCCTCGTATTTCCGAACACGCTAAAACAACTTCTAAGGTGCTCCGAAGCAGTTTCCTCGTATTTCCAAACACGCCAAAACAACTTTTAAGGTACTCCGAAGCAGTTTCCTCGTATTTCCAAACACGCTAAAACAACTTCTAAGGTGCTTCGAAGCAGTTTCCTCGTATTTCCAAACACGCTAAAACAACTTCTAAGGTGCTCCGAAGCAGTTTCCTCGTATTTCCGAACACGCTAAAACAACTTCTAAGGTGCTCCGAAGCAGTTTCCTCGTATTTCCGAACACGCTAAAACAACTTCTAAGGTGCTCCGAAGCAGTTTCTTCGTATTTCCAAACTGGCTAAAACAACTTCTAAGGTGCTTCGAAGCAGTTTCCTCGTATTTCCAAACACGCTAAAACAACTTTTAAGGTGCTCCGAAGCAGTTTCCTCGTATTTCCAAACACGCTAAAACAACTTTTAAGGTACTCCGAAGCAGTTTCCTCGTATTTCCAAACACGCTAAAACAACTTCTAAGGTGCTTCGAAGCAGTTTCCTCGTATTTCCAAACACGCTAAAACAACTTCTAAGGTACTTCGAAACAGTTTTCTCGTATTTCCAAACACGCTAAAGCAACTTCTAAGGTGCTCCGAAGCAGTTTCCTCGTATTTCCAAACACGCAAAAACAACTTTTAAGGTACTCCGAAGCAGTTTCCTCGTATTTCCAAACACGCTAAAACAACTTCTAAGGTGCTCCGAAGCAGTTTCCTCGTATTTCCGAACACGCTAAAACAACTTCTAAGGTGCTCCGAAGCAGTTTCCTCGTATTTCCGAACACGCTAAAACAACTTCTAAGGTGCTCCGAAGCAGTTTCTTCGTATTTCCAAACACGCTAAAACAACTTCTAAGGTGCTTCGAAGCAGTTTCCTCGTATTTCCAAACACGCTAAAACAACTTTTAAGGTGCTCCGAAGCAGTTTCCTCGTATTTCCAAACACGCTAAAACAACTTTTAAGGTGCTTCGAAGCAGTTTCCTCGTATTTCCAAACACGCTAAAACAACTTCTAAGGTACTTCGAAACAGTTTTCTCGTATTTCCAAACACGCTAAAGCAACTTCTAAGGTGCTCCGAAGCAGTTTCCTCGTATTTCCAAACACGCCAAAACAACTTTTAAGGTACTCCGAAGCAGTTTCCTCGTATTTCCAAACACGCTAGAACAACTTCTAAGGTGCTCTGAAGCAGTTTCCTCGTATTTCCAAACACGCTAAAACTACTTCTAAGGTGCTTCGAAGCTGTTTCCTCGTATTTCCAAACACGCTAAAGCAACTTCTAAGGTGCTCCGAAGCAGTTTCCTCGTATTTCCAAACACGCTAGAACAACTTCTAAGGTGCTCTGAAGCAGTTTCCTCGTATTTCCAAACACGCTAAAACAACTTTTAAGGTACTCCGAAGCAGTTTCCTCGTATTTCCAAACACGCTAAAACAACTTCTAAGGTGCTCCGAAGCAGTTTCTTCGTATTTCCAAACACGCTAAAACTACTTCTAAGGTGCTTCGAAGCAGTTTCCTCGTATTTCCAAACACGCTAAAACAACTTTTAAGGTACTCCGAAGCAGTTTCCTCGTATTTCCAAACACGCTAAAACAACTTCTAAGGTGCTTCGAAGCAGTTTCCTCGTATTTCCAAACACGCTAAAACAACTTCTAAGGTACTTCGAAACAGTTTTCTCGTATTTCCAAACACGCTAAAGCAACTTCTAAGGTGCTTCGAAGCAGTTTTCTCGTATTTCCAAACACGCTAAAGCAACTTCTAAGGTGCTTCGAAGCAGTTTCCTCGTATTTCCAAACACGCTAGAACAACTTCTAAGGTGCTCTGAAGCAGTTTCCTCGTATTTCCAAACACGCTAAAACTACTTCTAAGGTGCTTCGAAGCTGTTTCCTCGTATTTCCAAACACGCTAAAGCAACTTCTAAGGTGCTCCGAAGCAGTTTCCTCGTATTTCCAAACACGCTAGAACAACTTCTAAGGTGCTCTGAAGCAGTTTCCTCGTATTTCCAAACACGCTAAAACAACTTCTAAGGTGCTTCGAAGCAGTTTCCTCGTATTTCCAAACACGCTAAAGCAACTTCTAAGGTGCTTCGAAGCAGTTTCCTCGTATTTCCAAACACGCTAAAACAACTTTTAAGGTGCTCCGTAGCAGTTTCCTCGTATTTCCAAACACGCTAGAACAACTTTTAAGGTACTCTGAAGCAGTTTCCTCGTATTTCAAAACACGCTAAAGCAACTTCTAAGGTGCTTCGAAGCAGTTTCCTCGTATTTCCAAACACGCTAAAACAACTTCTAAGGTGCTTCGAAGCAGTTTCCTCGTATTTCCAAACACGCTAAAGCAACTTCTAAGGTGCTCCGAAGCAGTTTCCTCGTATTTCCAAACACGCTAAAACAACTTCTAAGGTGCTTCGAAGCAGTTTCCTCGTATTTCCAAACACGTTTAAACAACTTCTAAGGTGCTTCGAAGCAGTTTCCTCGTATTTCCAAACACGCTAAAACAACTTTTAAGGTGCTCCGTAGCAGTTTCCTCGTATTTCCAAACACGCTAGAACAACTTTTAAGGTACTCTGAAGCAGTTTCCTCGTATTTCGAAACACGCTAAAACAACTTCTAAGGTGCTTCGAAGCAGTTTCCTCGTATTTCCAAACACGCTAAAACAACTTCTAAGGTGCTCCGAAGCAGTTTCCTCGTATTTCCAAACACGCTAAAACAACTTCTAAGGTGCTTCGAAGCAGTTTCCTCGTATTTCCAAACACGCTAGAACAACTTCTAAGGTGCTCTGAAGCAGTTTCCTCGTATTTCCAAACACGTTTAAACAACTTCTAAGGTGCTTCGAAGCAGTTTCCTCGTATTTCCAAACACGCTAAAACAACTTCTAAGGTGCTCCGAAGCAGTTTCCTCGTATTTCCAAACACGCTAAAACAACTTTTAAGGTGCTCCGTAGCAGTTTCCTCGTATTTCCAAACACGCTAGAACAACTTTTAAGGTACTCTGAAGCAGTTTCCTCGTATTTCAAAACACGCTAAAGCAACTTCTAAGGTACTTCGAAGCAGTTTCCTCGTATTTCCAAACACGCTAAAACAACTTCTAAGGTGCTCCGAAGCAGTTTCCTCGTATTTCCAAACACGCTAAAACAACTTTTAAGGTGCTCCGTAGCAGTTTCCTCGTATTTCCAAACACGCTAGAACAACTTTTAAGGTACTCTGAAGCAGTTTCCTCGTATTTCGAAACACGCTAAAGCAACTTCTAAGGTGCTTCGAAGCAGTTTCCTCGTATTTCCAAACACGCTAAAACAACTTCTAAGGTGCTCCGAAGCAGTTTCCTCGTATTTCCAAACACGCTAAAACAACTTTTAAGGTGCTCCGTAGCAGTTTCCTCGTATTTCCAAACACGCTAGAACAACTTTTAAGGTACTCTGAAGCAGTTTCCTCGTATTTCGAAACACGCTAAAGCAACTTCTAAGGTGCTTCGAAGCAGTTTCCTCGTATTTCCAAACACGCTAAAACAACTTCTAAGGTGCTCCGAAGCAGTTTCCTCGTATTTCCAAACACGCTAAAACAACTTTTAAGGTGCTCCGTAGCAGTTTCCTCGTATTTCCAAACACGCTAGAACAACTTTTAAGGTACTCTGAAGCAGTTTCCTCGTATTTCAAAACACGCTAAAGCAACTTCTAAGGTACTTCGAAGCAGTTTCCTCGTATTTCCAAACACGCTAAAACAACTTCTAAGGTGCTCCGAAGCAGTTTCCTCGTATTTCCAAACACGCTAAAACAACTTTTAAGGTGCTCCGTAGCAGTTTCCTCGTATTTCCAAACACGCTAGAACAACTTTTAAGGTACTCTGAAGCAGTTTCCTCGTATTTCAAAACACGCTAAAGCAACTTCTAAGGTGCTCTGAAGCAGTTTCCTCGTATTTCCAAACACGCTAAAACAACTTCTAAGGTGCTCCGAAGCAGTTTCCTCGTATTTCCAAACACGCTAAAACAACTTTTAAGGTGCTCCGTAGCAGTTTCCTCGTATTTCCAAACACGCTAAAACAACTTTTAAGGTACTCCGAAGCAGTTTCCACGTATTTCCAAACACGCTAAAGCAACTTCTAAGGTGCTTCGAAGCAGTTTCCTCGTATTTCCAAACACGCTAAAACAACTTCTAAGGTGCTCCGAAGCAGTTTCCTCGTATTTCCAAACACGCTAAAACAACTTTTAAGGTGCTCCGTAGCAGTTTCCTCGTATTTCCAAACACGCTAGAACAACTTTTAAGGTACTCTGAAGCAGTTTCCTCGTATTTCAAAACACGCTAAAGCAACTTCTAAGGTGCTTCGAAGCAGTTTCCTCGTATTTCCAAACACGCTAAAACAACTTCTAAGGTGCTTCGAAGCAGTTTCCTCGTATTTCCAAACACGCTAAAGCAACTTCTAAGGTGCTCCGAAGCAGTTTCCTCGTATTTCCAAACACGCTAAAACAACTTCTAAGGTGCTTCGAAGCAGTTTCCTCGTATTTCCAAACACGCTAAAACAACTTTTAAGGTACTCCGAAGCAGTTTCCTCGTATTTCCAAACACGCTAAAACAACTTCTAAGGTGCTCCGAAGCAGTTTCCTCGTATTTCCAAACACGCTAAAACAACTTCTAAGGCACTTCGAAGCAGTTTCTACGTATTTCCAAACACGCTAGAACAACTTCTAAGGTGCTCCAAAGCAGTTTCCTCGTATTTCCAAACACGCCAAAACAACTTTTAAGGTACTCCGAAGCAGTTTCCTCGTATTTCCAAACACGCTAAAACAACTTCTAAGGTGCTTCGAAGCAGTTTCCTCGTATTTCCAAACACGCTAAAACAACTTCTAAGGTACTTCGAAACAGTTTTCTCGTATTTCCAAACACGCTAAAGCAACTTCTAAGGTGCTCCGAAGCAGTTTCCTCGTATTTCCAAACACGCCAAAACAACTTTTAAGGTACTCCGAAGCAGTTTCCTCGTATTTCCAAACACGCTAAAGCAACTTCTAAGGTGCTCCGAAGCAGTTTCCTCGTATTTCCAAACACGCCAAAACAACTTTTAAGGTACTCCGAAGCAGTTTCCTCGTATTTCCAAACACGCTAAAACAACTTCTAAGGTGCTTCGAAGCAGTTTCCTCGTATTTCCGAACACGCTAAAACAACTTCTAAGGTGCTTCGAAGCAGTTTCCTCGTATTTCCAAACACGCTAAAACAACTTTTAAGGTGCTCCGAAGCAGTTTCCTCGTATTTCCAAACACGCTAAAACAACTTTTAAGGTACTCCGAAGCAGTTTCCTCGTATTTCCAAACACGCTAAAACAAATTCTAAGGTGCTTCGAAGCAGTTTCCTCGTATTTCCAAACACGCTAAAACAACTTCTAAGGTGCTTCGAAGCAGTTTCCTCGTATTTCCAAACACGCTAAAACAACTTTTAAGGTGCTCCGTAGCAGTTTCCTCGTATTTCCAAACACGCTAGAACAACTTCTAAGGTGCTTCGAAGCAGTTTCCTCGTATTTCCAAACACGCTAAAACAACTTCTAAGGTACTTCGAAGCAGTTTCTTCGTATTTCCAAACACGCTAGAACAACTTCTAAGGTGCTTCGAAGCAGTTTCCTCGTATTTCCAAACACGCTAAAACAACTTCTAAGGTACTTCGAAGCAGTTTCTTCGTATTTCCAAACACGCTAGAACAACTTCTAAGGTGCTCTGAAGCAGTTTCCTCGTATTTCCAAACACGCTAAAACAACTTCTAAGGTGCTTCGAAGCAGTTTCCTCGTATTTCCAAACACGCTAAAACAACTTTTAAGGTGCTCCGTAGCAGTTTCCTCGTATTTCCAAACACGCTAGAACAACTTCTAAGGTGCTTCGAAGCAGTTTCCTCGTATTTCCAAACACGCTAAAACAACTTTTAAGGTGCTCCGTAGCAGTTTCCTCGTATTTCCAAACACGCTAGAACAACTTCTAAGGTGCTTCGAAGCAGTTTCCTCGTATTTCCAAACACGCTAAAACAACTTCTAAGGTACTTCGAAGCAGTTTCTTCGTATTTCCAAACACGCTAGAACAACTTCTAAGGTGCTTCGAAGCAGTTTCCTCGTATTTCCAAACACGCTAAAACAACTTCTAAGGTACTTCGAAGCAGTTTCTTCTTATTTCCAAACACGCTAGAACAACTTCTAAGGTGCTTCGAAGCAGTTTCCTCGTATTTCCAAACACGCTAAAACAACTTCTAAGGTACTTCGAAGCAGTTTCTTCGTATTTCCAAACACGCTAGAACAACTTCTAAGGTGCTCTGAAGCAGTTTCCTCGTATTTCCAAACACGCTAAAACAACTTCTAAGGTGCTTCGAAGCAGTTTCCTCGTATTTCCAAACACGCTAGAACAACTTCTAAGGTGCTTCGAAGCAGTTTCCTCGTATTTCCAAACACGCTAAAACAACTTTTAAGGTGCTCCGTAGCAGTTTCCTCGTATTTCCAAACACGCTAGAACAACTTCTAAGGTGCTTCGAAGCAGTTTCCTCGTATTTCCAAACACGCTAAAACAACTTCTAAGGTACTTCGAAGCAGTTTCTTCGTATTTCCAAACACGCTAGAACAACTTCTAAGGTGCTTCGAAGCAGTTTCCTCGTATTTCCAAACACGCTAAAACAACTTCTAAGGTACTTCGAAGCAGTTTCTTCGTATTTCCAAACACGCTAGAACAACTTCTAAGGTGCTTCGAAGCAGTTTCCTCGTATTTCCAAACACGCTAAAACAACTTCTAAGGTACTTCGAAGCAGTTTCTTCGTATTTCCAAACACGCTAAAACAACTTCTAAGGTACTTCGAAACAGTTTTCTCGTATTTCCAAACACGCTAGAACAACTTCTAAGGTGCTCTGAAGCAGTTTCCTCGTATTTCCAAACACGCTAAAACAACTTCTAAGGTGCTTCGAAGCAGTTTCCTCGTATTTCCAAACACGCTAGAACAACTTCTAAGGTGCTCTGAAGCAGTTTCCTCGTATTTCCAAACACGCTAAAACAACTTTTAAGGTGCTCCGTAGCAGTTTCCTCGTATTTCCAAACACGCTAGAACAACTTCTAAGGTGCTTCGAAGCAGTTTCCTCGTATTTCCAAACACGCTAAAACAACTTTTAAGGTGCTCCGTAGCAGTTTCCTCGTATTTCCAAACACGCTAGAACAATTTCTAAGGTGCTTCGAAGCAGTTTCCTCGTATTTCCAAACACGCTAAAACAACTTCTAAGGTACTTCGAAGCAGTTTCCTCGTATTTCCAAACACGCTAAAACAACTTTTAAGGTGCTCCGTAGCAGTTTCCTCGTATTTCCAAACACGCTAGAACAACTTCTAAGGTGCTTCGAAGCAGTTTCCTCGTATTTCCAAACACGCTAAAACAACTTCTAAGGTGCTTCGAAGCAGTTTCTTCGTATTTCCAAACACGCTAGAACAACTTCTAAGGTGCTTCGAAGCAGTTTCCTCGTATTTCCAAACACGCTAAAACAACTTCTAAGGTACTTCGAAGCAGTTTCTTCGTATTTCCAAACACGCTAGAACAACTTCTAAGGTGCTCTGAAGCAGTTTCCTCGTATTTCCAAACACGCTAAAACAACTTCTAAGGTGCTTCGAAGCAGTTTCCTCGTATTTCCAAACACGCTAAAGCAACTTCTAAGGTGCTTCGAAGCAGTTTTCTCGTATTTCCAAACACGCTAAAGCAACTTCTAAGGTGCTTCGAAGCAGTTTCCTCGTATTTCCAAACACGCTAAAACAACTTCTAAGGTACTTCGAAGCAGTTTCTTCGTATTTCCAAACACGCTAGAACAACTTCTAAGGTGCTCTGAAGCAGTTTTCTCGTATTTCCAAACACGCTAAAGCAACTTCTAAGGTGCTTCGAAGCAGTTTCCTCGTATTTCCAAACACGCTAAAACAACTTCTAAGGTACTTCGAAGCAGTTTCTTCGTATTTCCAAACACGCTAGAACAACTTCTAAGGTGCTCTGAAGCAGTTTCCTCGTATTTCCAAACACGCTAAAACAACTTCTAAGGTGCTCTGAAGCAGTTTCCTCGTATTTCCAAACACGCTAAAACAACTTCTAAGGTGCTTCGAAGCAGTTTCCTCGTATTTCCAAACACGCTAAAACAACTTTTAAGGTGCTCCGTAGCAGTTTCCTCGTATTTCCAAACACGCTAGAACAACTTCTAAGGTGCTTCGAAGCAGTTTCCTCGTATTTCCAAACACGCTAAAACAACTTTTAAGGTGCTCCGTAGCAGTTTCCTCGTATTTCCAAACACGCTAGAACAACTTCTAAGGTGCTTCGAAGCAGTTTCCTCGTATTTCCAAACACGCTAAAACAACTTCTAAGGTACTTCGAAGCAGTTTCTTCGTATTTCCAAACACGCTAGAACAACTTCTAAGGTGCTTCGAAGCAGTTTCCTCGTATTTCCAAACACGCTAAAACAACTTCTAAGGTACTTCGAAGCAGTTTCTTCGTATTTCCAAACACGCTAGAACAACTTCTAAGGTGCTCTGAAGCAGTTTCCTCGTATTTCCAAACACGCTAAAACAACTTCTAAGGTGCTTCGAAGCAGTTTCCTCGTATTTCCAAACACGCTAAAGCAACTTCTAAGGTGCTTCGAAGCAGTTTCCTCGTATTTCCAAACACGCTAAAACAACTTCTAAGGTACTTCGAAGCAGTTTCTTCGTATTTCCAAACACGCTAGAACAACTTCTAAGGTGCTCTGAAGCAGTTTTCTCGTATTTCCAAACACGCTAAAGCAACTTCTAAGGTGCTTCGAAGCAGTTTCCTCGTATTTCCAAACACGCTAAAACAACTTCTAAGGTACTTCGAAGCAGTTTCCTCGTATTTCCAAACACGCTAAAACAACTTCTAAGGTACTTCGAAACAGTTTTCTCGTATTTCCAAACACGCTAAAGCAACTTCTAAGGTGCTTCGAAGCAGTTTTCTCGTATTTCCAAACACGCTAAAGCAACTTCTAAGGTGCTTCGAAGCAGTTTTCTCGTATTTCCAAACACGCTAAAGCAACTTCTAAGGTGCTTCGAAGCAGTTTCCTCGTATTTCCAAACACGCTAAAACAACTTCTAAGGTACTTCGAAGCAGTTTCTTCGAATTTCCAAACACGCTAGAACAACTTCTAAGGTGCTCTGAAGCAGTTTTCTCGTATTTCCAAACACGCTAAAGCAACTTCTAAGGTGCTTCGAAGCAGTTTCCTCGTATTTCCAAACACGCTAAAACAACTTCTAAGGTACTTCGAAGCAGTTTCCTCGTATTTCCAAACACGCTAAAACAACTTCTAAGGTACTTCGAAACAGTTTTCTCGTATTTCCAAACACGCTAAAGCAACTTCTAAGGTGCTTCGAAGCAGTTTTCTCGTATTTCCAAACACGCTAAAGCAACTTCTAAGGTGCTTCGAAGCAGTTTCCTCGTATTTCCAAACACGCTAGAACAACTTCTAAGGTGCTCTGAAGCAGTTTCCTCGTATTTCCAAACACGCTAAAACAACTTCTAAGGCACATCGAAGCAGTTTCTTCGTATTTCCAAACACGCTAGAACAACTTCTAAGGTACTTCGAAGCAGTTTCCTCGTATTTCCAAACACGCTAAAACAACTTCTAAGGTGCTTCGAAGCAGTTTTCTCGTATTTCCAAACACGCTAAAGCAACTTCTAAGGTGCTTCGAAGCAGTTTCCTCGTATTTCCAAACACGCTAAAACAACTTCTAAGGTACTTCGAAGCAGTTTCTTCGTATTTCCAAACACGCTAGAACAACTTCTAAGGTGCTCTGAAGCAGTTTTCTCGTATTTCCAAACACGCTAAAGCAACTTCTAAGGTGCTTCGAAGCAGTTTCCTCGTATTTCCAAACACGCTAAAACAACTTCTAAGGTACTTCGAAGCAGTTTCCTCGTATTTCCAAACACGCTAAAACAACTTCTAAGGTACTTCGAAACAGTTTTCTCGTATTTCCAAACACGCTAAAGCAACTTCTAAGGTGCTTCGAAGCAGTTTTCTCGTATTTCCAAACACGCTAAAACAACTTCTAAGGTGCTTCGAAGCAGTTTCCTCGTATTTCCAAACACGCTAGAACAACTTCTAAGGTGCTTCGAAGCAGTTTCCTCGTATTTCCAAACACGCTAAAACAACTTCTAAGGTACTTCGAAGCAGTTTCTTCGTATTTCCAAACACGCTAGAACAACTTCTAAGGTGCTCCAAAGCAGTTTCCTCGTATTTCCAAACACGCTAAAACAACTTCTAAGGTACTTCGAAGCAGTTTCTTCGTATTTCCAAACACGCTAGAACAACTTCTAAGGTGCTCTGAAGCAGTTTCCTCGTATTTCCAAACACGCTAAAACAACTTCTAAGGTGCTTCGAAGCAGTTTCCTCGTATTTCCAAACACGCTAGAACAACTTCTAAGGTGCTTCGAAGCAGTTTCCTCGTATTTCCAAACACGCTAGAACAACTTCTAAGGTGCTCTGAAGCAGTTTCCTCGTATTTCCAAACACGCTAAAACAACTTTTAAGGTGCTCCGTAGCAGTTTCCTCGTATTTCCAAACACGCTAGAACAACTTCTAAGGTGCTTCGAAGCAGTTTCCTCGTATTTCCAAACACGCTAAAACAACTTTTAAGGTGCTCCGTAGCAGTTTCCTCGTATTTCCAAACACGCTAGAACAATTTCTAAGGTGCTTCGAAGCAGTTTCCTCGTATTTCCAAACACGCTAAAACAACTTCTAAGGTACTTCGAAGCAGTTTCCTCGTATTTCCAAACACGCTAAAACAACTTTTAAGGTGCTCCGTAGCAGTTTCCTCGTATTTCCAAACACGCTAGAACAACTTCTAAGGTGCTTCGAAGCAGTTTCCTCGTATTTCCAAACACGCTAAAACAACTTCTAAGGTGCTTCGAAGCAGTTTCTTCGTATTTCCAAACACGCTAGAACAACTTCTAAGGTGCTTCGAAGCAGTTTCCTCGTATTTCCAAACACGCTAAAACAACTTCTAAGGTACTTCGAAGCAGTTTCTTCGTATTTCCAAACACGCTAGAACAACTTCTAAGGTGCTCTGAAGCAGTTTCCTCGTATTTCCAAACACGCTAAAACAACTTCTAAGGTGCTTCGAAGCAGTTTCCTCGTATTTCCAAACACGCTAAAGCAACTTCTAAGGTGCTTCGAAGCAGTTTTCTCGTATTTCCAAACACGCTAAAGCAACTTCTAAGGTGCTTCGAAGCAGTTTCCTCGTATTTCCAAACACGCTAAAACAACTTCTAAGGTACTTCGAAGCAGTTTCTTCGTATTTCCAAACACGCTAGAACAACTTCTAAGGTGCTCTGAAGCAGTTTCTTCTTATTTCCAAACACGCTAGAACAACTTCTAAGGTGCTTCGAAGCAGTTTCCTCGTATTTCCAAACACGCTAAAACAACTTCTAAGGTACTTCGAAGCAGTTTCTTCGTATTTCCAAACACGCTAGAACAACTTCTAAGGTGCTCTGAAGCAGTTTCCTCGTATTTCCAAACACGCTAAAACAACTTCTAAGGTGCTCTGAAGCAGTTTCCTCGTATTTCCAAACACGCTAAAACAACTTCTAAGGTGCTTCGAAGCAGTTTCCTCGTATTTCCAAACACGCTAAAACAACTTTTAAGGTGCTCCGTAGCAGTTTCCTCGTATTTCCAAACACGCTAGAACAACTTCTGAAGTGCTTCGAAGCAGTTTCCTCGTATTTCCAAACACGCTAAAACAACTTTTAAGGTGCTCCGTAGCAGTTTCCTCGTATTTCCAAACACGCTAGAACAACTTCTAAGGTGCTTCGAAGCAGTTTCCTCGTATTTCCAAACACGCTAAAACAACTTCTAAGGTACTTCGAAGCAGTTTCTTCGTATTTCCAAACACGCTAGAACAACTTCTAAGGTGCTTCGAAGCAGTTTCCTCGTATTTCCAAACACGCTAAAACAACTTCTAAGGTACTTCGAAGCAGTTTCTTCGTATTTCCAAACACGCTAGAACAACTTCTAAGGTGCTCTGAAGCAGTTTCCTCGTATTTCCAAACACGCTAAAACAACTTCTAAGGTGCTTCGAAGCAGTTTCCTCGTATTTCCAAACACGCTAAAGCAACTTCTAAGGTGCTTCGAAGCAGTTTTCTCGTATTTCCAAACACGCTAAAGCAACTTCTAAGGTGCTTCGAAGCAGTTTCCTCGTATTTCCAAACACGCTAAAACAACTTCTAAGGTACTTCGAAGCAGTTTCTTCGTATTTCCAAACACGCTAGAACAACTTCTAAGGTGCTCTGAAGCAGTTTTCTCGTATTTCCAAACACGCTAAAGCAACTTCTAAGGTGCTTCGAAGCAGTTTCCTCGTATTTCCAAACACGCTAAAACAACTTCTAAGGTACTTCGAAGCAGTTTCCTCGTATTTCCAAACACGCTAAAACAACTTCTAAGGTACTTCGAAACAGTTTTCTCGTATTTCCAAACACGCTAAAGCAACTTCTAAGGTGCTTCGAAGCAGTTTTCTCGTATTTCCAAACACGCTAAAGCAACTTCTAAGGTGCTTCGAAGCAGTTTCCTCGTATTTCCAAACACGCTAGAACAACTTCTAAGGTGCTCTGAAGCAGTTTCCTCGTATTTCCAAACACGCTAAAACAACTTCTAAGGCACTTCGAAGCAGTTTCTTCGTATTTCCAAACACGCTAGAACAACTTCTAAGGTACTTCGAAGCAGTTTCCTCGTATTTCCAAACACGCTAAAACAACTTCTAAGGTGCTTCGAAGCAGTTTTCTCGTATTTCCAAACACGCTAAAGCAACTTCTAAGGTGCTTCGAAGCAGTTTCCTCGTATTTCCAAACACGCTAAAACAACTTCTAAGGTACTTCGAAGCAGTTTCTTCGTATTTCCAAACACGCTAGAACAACTTCTAAGGTGCTCTGAAGCAGTTTTCTCGTATTTCCAAACACGCTAAAGCAACTTCTAAGGTGCTTCGAAGCAGTTTCCTCGTATTTCCAAACACGCTAAAACAACTTCTAAGGTACTTCGAAGCAGTTTCCTCGTATTTCCAAACACGCTAAAACAACTTCTAAGGTACTTCGAAACAGTTTTCTCGTATTTCCAAACACGCTAAAGCAACTTCTAAGGTGCTTCGAAGCAGTTTTCTCGTATTTCCAAACACGCTAAAACAACTTCTAAGGTGCTTCGAAGCAGTTTCCTCGTATTTCCAAACACGCTAGAACAACTTCTAAGGTGCTTCGAAGCAGTTTCCTCGTATTTCCAAACACGCTAAAACAACTTCTAAGGTACTTCGAAGCAGTTTCTTCGTATTTCCAAACACGCTAGAACAACTTCTAAGGTGCTCCAAAGCAGTTTCCTCGTATTTCCAAACACGCTAAAACAACTTCTAAGGTACTTCGAAGCAGTTTCTTCGTATTTCCAAACACGCTAGAACAACTTCTAAGGTGCTCTGAAGCAGTTTCCTCGTATTTCCAAACACGCTAAAACAACTTCTAAGGTGCTTCGAAGCAGTTTCCTCGTATTTCCAAACACGCTAGAACAACTTCTAAGGTGCTTCGAAGCAGTTTCCTCGTATTTCCAAACACGCTAAAACAACTTTTAAGGTGCTCCGTAGCAGTTTCCTCGTATTTCCAAACACGCTAGAACAACTTCTAAGGTGCTTCGAAGCAGTTTCCTCGTATTTCCAAACACGCTAAAACAACTTCTAAGGTACTTCGAAGCAGTTTCTTCGTATTTCCAAACACGCTAGAACAACTTCTAAGGTGCTTCGAAGCAGTTTCCTCGTATTTCCAAACACGCTAAAACAACTTCTAAGGTACTTCGAAGCAGTTTCTTCGTATTTCCAAACACGCTAGAACAACTTCTAAGGTGCTCTGAAGCAGTTTCCTCGTATTTCCAAACACGCTAAAACAACTTCTAAGGTGCTTCGAAGCAGTTTCCTCGTATTTCCAAACACGCTAAAACAACTTTTAAGGTGCTCCGTAGCAGTTTCCTCGTATTTCCAAACACGCTAGAACAACTTCTAAGGTGCTTCGAAGCAGTTTCCTCGTATTTCCAAACACGCTAAAACAACTTTTAAGGTGCTCCGTAGCAGTTTCCTCGTATTTCCAAACACGCTAGAACAACTTCTAAGGTGCTTCGAAGCAGTTTCCTCGTATTTCCAAACACGCTAAAACAACTTCTAAGGTACTTCGAAGCAGTTTCTTCGTATTTCCAAACACGCTAGAACAACTTCTAAGGTGCTTCGAAGCAGTTTCCTCGTATTTCCAAACACGCTAAAACAACTTCTAAGGTACTTCGAAGCAGTTTCTTCGTATTTCCAAACACGCTAGAACAACTTCTAAGGTGCTCCAAAGCAGTTTCCTCGTATTTCCAAACACGCCAAAACAACTTTTAAGGTACTCCGAAGCAGTTTCCTCGTATTTCCAAACACGCTAAAACAACTTCTAAGGTGCTTCGAAGCAGTTTCCTCGTATTTCCAAACACGCTAAAGCAACTTCTAAGGTGCTCCGAAGCAGTTTCCTCGTATTTCCAAACACGCTAAAACAACTTCTAAGGTGCTTCGAAGCAGTTTCCTCGTATTTCCAAACACGCTAAAACAACTTTTAAGGTACTCCGAAGCAGTTTCCTCGTATTTCCAAACACGCTAAAACAACTTCTAAGGTGCTCCGAAGCAGTTTCCTCGTATTTCCAAACACGCTAAAACAACTTCTAAGGCACTTCGAAGCAGTTTCTTCGTATTTCCAAACACGCTAGAACAACTTCTAAGGTGCTTCGAAGCAGTTTCCTCGTATTTCCAAACACGCTAAAACAACTTCTAAGGTACTTCGAAGCAGTTTCTTCGTATTTCCAAACACGCTAGAACAACTTCTAAGGTGCTCCAAAGCAGTTTCCTCGTATTTCCAAACACGCCAAAACAACTTTTAAGGTACTCCGAAGCAGTTTCCTCGTATTTCCAAACACGCTAAAACAACTTCTAAGGTGCTTCGAAGCAGTTTCCTCGTATTTCCAAACACGCTAAAACAACTTCTAAGGTACTTCGAAGCAGTTTCCTCGTATTTCCAAACACGCTAAAACAACTTCTAAGGTGCTTCGAAGCAGTTTTCTCGTATTTCCAAACACGCTAAATCAACTTCTAAGGTGCTTCGAAGCAGTTTCCTCGTATTTCCAAACACGCTAAAACAACTTCTAAGGTACTTCGAAGCAGTTTCTTCGTATTTCCAAACACGCTAGAACAACTTCTAAGGTGCTCTGAAGCAGTTTTCTCGTATTTCCAAACACGCTAAAGCAACTTCTAAGGTGCTTCGAAGCAGTTTCCTCGTATTTCCAAACACGCTAAAACAACTTCTAAGGTACTTCGAAGCAGTTTCCTCGTATTTCCAAACACGCTAAAACAACTTCTAAGGTACTTCGAAACAGTTTTCTCGTATTTCCAAACACGCTAAAGCAACTTCTAAGGTGCTTCGAAGCAGTTTTCTCGTATTTCCAAACACGCTAAAACAACTTCTAAGGTGCTTCGAAGCAGTTTCCTCGTATTTCCAAACACGCTAGAACAACTTCTAAGGTGCTTCGAAGCAGTTTCCTCGTATTTCCAAACACGCTAAAACAACTTCTAAGGTACTTCGAAGCAGTTTCTTCGTATTTCCAAACACGCTAGAACAACTTCTAAGGTGCTCCAAAGCAGTTTCCTCGTATTTCCAAACACGCCAAAACAACTTTTAAGGTACTCCGAAGCAGTTTCCTCGTATTTCCAAACACGCTAAAACAACTTTTAAGGTACTCCGAAGCAGTTTCCTCGTATTTCCAAACACGCTAAAACAACTTCTAAGGTGCTCCGAAGCAGTTTCCTCGTATTTCCAAACACGCTAAAGCAACTTCTAAGGTGCTCCGAAGCAGTTTCCTCGTATTTCCAAACACGCTAAAACAACTTCTAAGGTGCTTCGAAGCAGTTTCCTCGTATTTCCAAACACGCCAAAACAACTTTTAAGGTACTCCGAAGCAGTTTCCTCGTATTTCCAAACACGCTAAAACAACTTCTAAGGTGCTTCGAAGCAGTTTCCTCGTATTTCCAAACACGCTAAAACAACTTCTAAGGTACTTCGAAACAGTTTTCTCGTATTTCCAAACACGCTAGAACAACTTCTAAGGTGCTCTGAAGCAGTTTCCTCGTATTTCCAAACACGCTAAAACAACTTCTAAGGTGCTTCGAAGCAGTTTCCTCGTATTTCCAAACACGCTAAAGCAACTTCTAAGGTGCTTCGAAGCAGTTTTCTCGTATTTCCAAACACGCTAAAGCAACTTCTAAGGTGCTTCGAAGCAGTTTCCTCGTATTTCCAAACACGCTAAAACAACTTCTAAGGTACTTCGAAGCAGTTTCTTCGTATTTCCAAACACGCTAGAACAACTTCTAAGGTGCTCTGAAGCAGTTTTCTCGTATTTCCAAACACGCTAAAGCAACTTCTAAGGTGCTTCGAAGCAGTTTCCTCGTATTTCCAAACACGCTAAAACAACTTCTAAGGTACTTCGAAGCAGTTTCCTCGTATTTCCAAACACGCTAAAACAACTTCTAAGGTACTTCGAAACAGTTTTCTCGTATTTCCAAACACGCTAAAGCAACTTCTAAGGTGCTTCGAAGCAGTTTTCTCGTATTTCCAAACACGCTAAAGCAACTTCTAAGGTGCTTCGAAGCAGTTTCCTCGTATTTCCAAACACGCTAGAACAACTTCTAAGGTGCTCTGAAGCAGTTTCCTCGTATTTCCAAACACGCTAAAACAACTTCTAAGGCACTTCGAAGCAGTTTCTTCGTATTTCCAAACACGCTAGAACAACTTCTAAGGTGCTTCGAAGCAGTTTCCTCGTATTTCCAAACACGCTAAAACAACTTCTAAGGTACTTCGAAGCAGTTTCTTCGTATTTCCAAACACGCTAGAACAACTTCTAAGGTGCTCCAAAGCAGTTTCCTCGTATTTCCAAACACGCCAAAACAACTTTTAAGGTGCTCCGAAGCAGTTTCCTCGTATTTCCAAACACGCTAAAGCAACTTCTAAGGTGCTCCGAAGCAGTTTCCTCGTATTTCCAAACACGCTAAAACAACTTCTAAGGTGCTTCGAAGCAGTTTCCTCGTATTTCCAAAAACGCCAAAACAACTTTTAAGGTACTCCGAAGCAGTTTCCTCGTATTTCCAAACACGCTAAAACAACTTCTAAGGTGCTTCGAAGCAGTTTCCTCGTATTTCCAAACACGCTAAAACAACTTCTAAGGTACTTCGAAACAGTTTTCTCGTATTTCCAAACACGCTAAAGCAACTTCTAAGGTGCTCTGAAGCAGTTTCCTCGTATTTCCAAACACGCTAAAACAACTTCTAAGGTGCTCCGAAGCAGTTTCCTCGTATTTCCAAACACGCTAAAACAACTTCTAAGGTGCTCCGAAGCAGTTTCCTCGTATTTCCAAACACGCTAAAACAACTTCTAAGGCACTTCGAAGCAGTTTCTTCGTATTTCCAAACACGCTAGAACAACTTCTAAGGTACTTCGAAGCAGTTTCCTCGTATTTCCAAACACGCTAAAACAACTTCTAAGGTACTTCGAAGCAGTTTCTTCGTATTTCCAAACACGCTAGAACAACTTCTAAGGTGCTCCAAAGCAGTTTCCTCGTATTTCCAAACACGCCAAAACAACTTTTAAGGTACTCCGAAGCAGTTTCCTCGTATTTCCAAACACGCTAAAACAACTTCTAAGGTGCTTCGAAGCAGTTTCCTCGTATTTCCAAACACGCTAAAACAACTTCTAAGGTACTTCGAAGCAGTTTCCTCGTATTTCCAAACACGCTAAAACAACTTCTAAGGTGCTTCGAAGCAGTTTTCTCGTATTTCCAAACACGCTAAAGCAACTTCTAAGGTGCTTCGAAGCAGTTTCCTCGTATTTCCAAACACGCTAAAACAACTTCTAAGGTACTTCGAAGCAGTTTCTTCGTATTTCCAAACACGCTAGAACAACTTCTAAGGTGCTCTGAAGCAGTTTTCTCGTATTTCCAAACACGCTAAAGCAACTTCTAAGGTGCTTCGAAGCAGTTTCCTCGTATTTCCAAACACGCTAAAACAACTTCTAAGGTACTTCGAAGCAGTTTCCTCGTATTTCCAAACACGCTAAAACAACTTCTAAGGTACTTCGAAACAGTTTTCTCGTATTTCCAAACACGCTAAAGCAACTTCTAAGGTGCTTCGAAGCAGTTTTCTCGTATTTCCAAACACGCTAAAACAACTTCTAAGGTGCTTCGAAGCAGTTTCCTCGTATTTCCAAACACGCTAGAACAACTTCTAAGGTGCTTCGAAGCAGTTTCCTCGTATTTCCAAACACGCTAAAACAACTTCTAAGGTACTTCGAAGCAGTTTCTTCGTATTTCCAAACACGCTAGAACAACTTCTAAGGTGCTCCAAAGCAGTTTCCTCGTATTTCCAAACACGCCAAAACAACTTTTAAGGTACTCCGAAGCAGTTTCCTCGTATTTCCAAACACGCTAAAACAACTTTTAAGGTACTCCGAAGCAGTTTCCTCGTATTTCCAAACACGCTAAAACAACTTCTAAGGTGCTCCGAAGCAGTTTCCTCGTATTTCCAAACACGCAAAAGCAACTTCTAAGGTGCTCCGAAGCAGTTTCCTCGTATTTCCAAACACGCTAAAACAACTTCTAAGGTGCTTCGAAGCAGTTTCCTCGTATTTCCAAAAACGCCAAAACAACTTTTAAGGTACTCCGAAGCAGTTTCCTCGTATTTCCAAACACGCTAAAACAACTTCTAAGGTGCTTCGAAGCAGTTTCCTCGTATTTCCAAACACGCTAAAGCAACTTCTAAGGTGCTTCGAAGCAGTTTCCTCGTATTTCCAAACACGCTAGAACAACTTCTAAGGTGCTCTGAAGCAGTTTCCTCGTATTTCCAAACACGCTAAAACAACTTCTAAGGCACTTCGAAGCAGTTTCTTCGTATTTCCAAACACGCTAGAACAACTTCTAAGGTGCTTCGAAGCAGTTTCCTCGTATTTCCAAACACGCTAAAACAACTTCTAAGGTACTTCGAAGCAGTTTCTTCGTATTTCCAAACACGCTAGAACAACTTCTAAGGTGCTCCAAAGCAGTTTCCTCGTATTTCCAAACACGCCAAAACAACTTTTAAGGTGCTCCGAAGCAGTTTCCTCGTATTTCCAAACACGCTAAAGCAACTTCTAAGGTGCTCCGAAGCAGTTTCCTCGTATTTCCAAACACGCTAAAACAACTTCTAAGGTACTTCGAAGCAGTTTCTTCGTATTTCCAAACACGCTAGAACAACTTCTAAGGTGCTCTGAAGCAGTTTCTTCGTATTTCCAAACACGCTAGAACAACTTCTAAGGTGCTTCGAAGCAGTTTCCTCGTATTTCCAAACACGCTAAAACAACTTCTAAGGTACTTCGAAGCAGTTTCCTCGTATTTCCAAACACGCTAAAACAACTTCTAAGGTACTTCGAAACAGTTTTCTCGTATTTCCAAACACGCTAAAGCAACTTCTAAGGTGCTTCGAAGCAGTTTTCTCGTATTTCCAAACACGCTAAAACAACTTCTAAGGTGCTTCGAAGCAGTTTCCTCGTATTTCCAAACACGCTAGAACAACTTCTAAGGTGCTTCGAAGCAGTTTCCTCGTATTTCCAAACACGCTAAAACAACTTCTAAGGTACTTCGAAGCAGTTTCTTCGTATTTCCAAACACGCTAGAACAACTTCTAAGGTGCTCCAAAGCAGTTTCCTCGTATTTCCAAACACGCCAAAACAACTTTTAAGGTACTCCGAAGCAGTTTCCTCGTATTTCCAAACACGCTAAAACAACTTTTAAGGTACTCCGAAGCAGTTTCCTCGTATTTCCAAACACGCTAAAACAACTTCTAAGGTGCTCCGAAGCAGTTTCCTCGTATTTCCAAACACGCTAAAGCAACTTCTAAGGTGCTCCGAAGCAGTTTCCTCGTATTTCCAAACACGCCAAAACAACTTCTAAGGTGCTTCGAAGCAGTTTCCTCGTATTTCCAAAAACGCCAAAACAACTTTTAAGGTACTCCGAAGCAGTTTCCTCGTATTTCCAAACACGCTAAAACAACTTCTAAGGTGCTTCGAAGCAGTTTCCTCGTATTTCCAAACACGCTAAAGCAACTTCTAAGGTGCTTCGAAGCAGTTTCCTCGTATTTCCAAACACGCTAGAACAACTTCTAAGGTGCTCTGAAGCAGTTTCCTCGTATTTCCAAACACGCTAAAACAACTTCTAAGGCACTTCGAAGCAGTTTCTTCGTATTTCCAAACACGCTAGAACAACTTCTAAGGTGCTTCGAAGCAGTTTCCTCGTATTTCCAAACACGCTAAAACAACTTCTAAGGTACTTCGAAGCAGTTTCTTCGTATTTCCAAACACGCTAGAACAACTTCTAAGGTGCTCCAAAGCAGTTTCCTCGTATTTCCAAACACGCCAAAACAACTTTTAAGGTGCTCCGAAGCAGTTTCCTCGTATTTCCAAACACGCTAAAGCAACTTCTAAGGTGCTCCGAAGCAGTTTCCTCGTATTTCCAAACACGCTAAAACAACTTCTAAGGTGCTTCGAAGCAGTTTCCTCGTATTTCCAAAAACGCCAAAACAACTTTTAAGGTACTCCGAAGCAGTTTCCTCGTATTTCCAAACACGCTAAAACAACTTCTAAGGTGCTTCGAAGCAGTTTCCTCGTATTTCCAAACACGCTAAAACAACTTCTAAGGTACTTCGAAGCAGTTTCCTCGTATTTCCAAACACGCTAAAACAACTTCTAAGGTGCTTCGAAGCAGTTTTCTCGTATTTCCAAACACGCTAAAGCAACTTCTAAGGTGCTTCGAAGCAGTTTCCTCGTATTTCCAAACACGCTAAAACAACTTCTAAGGTACTTCGAAGCAGTTTCTTCGTATTTCCAAACACGCTAGAACAACTTCTAAGGTGCTCTGAAGCAGTTTTCTCGTATTTCCAAACACGCTAAAGCAACTTCTAAGGTGCTTCGAAGCAGTTTCCTCGTATTTCCAAACACGCTAAAACAACTTCTAAGGTACTTCGAAGCAGTTTCCTCGTATTTCCAAACACGCTAAAACAACTTCTAAGGTACTTCGAAACAGTTTTCTCGTATTTCCAAACACGCTAAAGCAACTTCTAAGGTGCTTCGAAGCAGTTTTCTCGTATTTCCAAACACGCTAAAACAACTTCTAAGGTGCTTCGAAGCAGTTTCCTCGTATTTCCAAACACGCTAGAACAACTTCTAAGGTGCTTCGAAGCAGTTTCCTCGTATTTCCAAACACGCTAAAACAACTTCTAAGGTACTTCGAAGCAGTTTCTTCGTATTTCCAAACACGCTAGAACAACTTCTAAGGTGCTCCAAAGCAGTTTCCTCGTATTTCCAAACACGCCAAAACAACTTTTAAGGTACTCCGAAGCAGTTTCCTCGTATTTCCAAACACGCTAAAACAACTTTTAAGGTACTCCGAAGCAGTTTCCTCGTATTTCCAAACACGCTAAAACAACTTCTAAGGTGCTCCGAAGCAGTTTCCTCGTATTTCCAAACACGCTAAAGCAACTTCTAAGGTGCTCCGAAGCAGTTTCCTCGTATTTCCAAACACGCTAAAACAACTTCTAAGGTGCTTCGAAGCAGTTTCCTCGTATTTCCAAAAACGCCAAAACAACTTTTAAGGTACTCCGAAGCAGTTTCCTCGTATTTCCAAACACGCTAAAACAACTTCTAAGGTGCTTCGAAGCAGTTTCCTCGTATTTCCAAACACGCTAAAACAACTTCTAAGGTACTTCGAAACAGTTTTCTCGTATTTCCAAACACGCTAAAGCAACTTCTAAGGTGCTCTGAAGCAGTTTCCTCGTATTTCCAAACACGCTAAAGCAACTTCTAAGGTGCTTCGAAGCAGTTTCCTCGTATTTCCAAACACGCTAAAGCAACTTCTAAGGTGCTCCGAAGCAGTTGCCTCGTATTTCCAAACACGCTAGAACAACTTCTAAGGTGCTCTGAAGCAGTTTCCTCGTATTTCCAAACACGCTAAAACAACTTCTAAGGTGCTTCGAAGCAGTTTCCTCGTATTTCCAAACACGCTAAAGCAACTTCTAAGGTGCTTCGAAGCAGTTTTCTCGTATTTCCAAACACGCTAAAGCAACTTCTAAGGTGCTTCGAAGCAGTTTCCTCGCATTTCCAAACACGCTAAAACAACTTCTAAGGTACTTCGAAGCAGTTTCTTCGTATTTCCAAACACGCTAGAACAACTTCTAAGGTGCTCTGAAGCAGTTTTCTCGTATTTCCAAACACGCTAAAGCAACTTCTAAGGTGCTTCGAAGCAGTTTCCTCGTATTTCCAAACACGCTAAAGCAACTTCTAAGGTGCTCCGAAGCAGTTGCCTCGTATTTCCAAACACGCTAGAACAACTTCTAAGGTGCTCTGAAGCAGTTTCCTCGTATTTCCAAACACGCTAAAGCAACTTCTAAGGTGCTTCGAAGCAGTTTCCTCGTATTTCCAAACACGCTAAAACAACTTCTAAGGTACTTCGAAGCAGTTTCCTCGTATTTCCAAACACGCTAAAACAACTTCTAAGGTACTTCGAAACAGTTTTCTCGTATTTCCAAACACGCTAAAGCAACTTCTAAGGTGCTTCGAAGCAGTTTTCTCGTATTTCCAAACACGCTAAAGCAACTTCTAAGGTGCTTCGAAGCAGTTTCCTCGTATTTCCAAACACGCTAGAACAACTTCTAAGGTGCTCTGAAGCAGTTTCCTCGTATTTCCAAACACGCTAAAACAACTTCTAAGGCACTTCGAAGCAGTTTCTTCGTATTTCCAAACACGCTAGAACAACTTCTAAGGTGCTTCGAAGCAGTTTCCTCGTATTTCCAAACACGCTAAAACAACTTCTAAGGTACTTCGAAGCAGTTTCTTCGTATTTCCAAACACGCTAGAACAACTTCTAAGGTGCTCCAAAGCAGTTTCCTCGTATTTCCAAACACGCCAAAACAACTTTTAAGGTACTCCGAAGCAGTTTCCTCGTATTTCCAAACACGCTAAAACAACTTTTAAGGTACTCCGAAGCAGTTTCCTCGTATTTCCAAACACGCTAAAACAACTTTTAAGGTGCTCCGAAGCAGTTTCCTCGTATTTCCAAACACGCTAAAACAACTTTTAAGGTACTCCGAAGCAGTTTCCTCGTATTTCCAAACACGCTAAAACAACTTCTAAGGTACTTCGAAGCAGTTTCTTCGTATTTCCAAACACGCTAGAACAACTTCTAAGGTGCTCCGAAGCAGTTTCCTCGTATTTCCAAACACGCCAAAACAACTTTTAAGGTACTCCGAAGCAGTTTCCTCGTATTTCCAAACACGCTAAAACAACTTCTAAGGTGCTTCGAAGCAGTTTCCTCGTATTTCCAAACACGCTAAAACAACTTCTAAGGTACTTCGAAACAGTTTTCTCGTATTTCCAAACACGCTAAAGCAACTTCTAAGGTGCTTCGAAGCAGTTTTCTCGTATTTCCAAACACGCTAAAGCAACTTCTAAGGTGCTTCGAAGCAGTTTCCTCGTATTTCCAAACACGCTAAAACAACTTCTAAGGTGCTCTGAAGCAGTTTCCTCGTATTTCCAAACACGCTAAAACTACTTCTAAGGTGCTTCGAAGCAGTTTCCTCGTATTTCCAAACACGCTAAAGCAACTTCTAAGGTGCTCCGAAGCAGTTTCTTCGTATTTCCAAACACGCTAGAACAACTTCTAAGGTGCTTCGAAGCAGTTTCCTCGTATTTCCAAACACGCTAAAACAACTTCTAAGGTGCTCCGAAGCAGTTTCCTCGTATTTCCAAACACGCTAAAACAACTTCTAAGGTGCTTCGAAGCAGTTTCCTCGTATTTCCAAACACGCTAAAACAACTTCTAAGGTGCTCCGAAGCAGTTTCCTCGTATTTCCAAACACGCCAAAACAACTTTTAAGGTACTCCGAAGCAGTTTCCTCGTATTTCCAAACACGCTAAAACAACTTCTAAGGTGCTTCGAAGCAGTTTCCTCGTATTTCCAAACACGCTAAAACAACTTCTAAGGTACTTCGAAGCAGTTTCTTCGTATTTCCAAACACGCTAGAACAACTTCTTAGGTGCTCTGAAGCAGTTTTCTCGTATTTCCAAACACGCTAAAGCAACTTCTAAGGTGCTTCGAAGCAGTTTCCTCGTATTTCCAAACACGCTAAAACAACTTCTAAGGTACTTCGAAGCAGTTTCTTCGTATTTCCAAACACGCTAGAACAGCTTCTAAGGTGCTCCGAAGCAGTTTCCTCGTATTTCCAAACACGCCAAAACAACTTTTAAGGTACTCCGAAGCAGTTTCCTCGTATTTCCAAACACGCTAAAACAACTTCTAAGGTGCTTCGAAGCAGTTTCCTCGTATTTCCAAACACGCTAAAACAACTTCTAAGGTACTTCGAAACAGTTTTCTCGTATTTCCAAACACGCTAAAGCAACTTCTAAGGTGCTTCGAAGCAGTTTTCTCGTATTTCCAAACACGCTAAAGCAACTTCTAAGGTGCTTCGAAGCAGTTTCCTCGTATTTCCAAACACGCTAGAACAACTTCTAAGGTGCTCTGAAGCAGTTTCCTCGTATTTCCAAACACGCTAAAACTACTTCTAAGGTGCTTCGAAGCAGTTTCCTCGTATTTCCAAACACGCTAAAGCAACTTCTAAGGTGCTCCGAAGCAGTTTCTTCGTATTTCCAAACACGCTAGAACAACTTCTAAGGTGCTTCGAAGCAGTTTCCTCGTATTTCCAAACACGCTAGAACAACTTCTAAGGTGCTTCGAAGCAGTTTCCTCGTATTTCCAAACACGCTAAAACAACTTCTAAGGCACTTCGAAGCAGTTTCTTCGTATTTCCAAACACGCTAGAACAACTTCTAAGGTGCTTCGAAGCAGTTTCCTCGTATTTCCAAACACGCTAAAACAACTTCTAAGGTACTTCGAAGCAGTTTCTTCGTATTTCCAAACACGCTAGAACAACTTCTAAGGTGCTCCAAAGCAGTTTTCTCGTATTTCCAAACACGCCAAAACAACTTTTAAGGTACTCCGAAGCAGTTTCCTCGTATTTCCAAACACGCTAAAACAACTTTTAAGGTACTCCGAAGCAGTTTCCTCGTATTTCCAAACACGCTAAAACAACTTTTAAGGTGCTCCGAAGCAGTTTCCTCGTATTTCCAAACACGCTAAAACAACTTCTAAGGTGCTCCGAAGCAGTTTCCTCGTATTTCCAAACACGCTAAAACAACTTCTAAGGTACTTCGAAGCAGTTTCTTCGTATTTCCAAACACGCTAGAACAACTTCTAAGGTGCTCCAAAGCAGTTTCCTCGTATTTCCAAACACGCCAAAACAACTTTTAAGGTACTCCGAAGCAGTTTCCTCGTATTTCCAAACACGCTAAAACAACTTTTAAGGTACTCCGAAGCAGTTTCCTCGTATTTCCAAACACGCTAAAACAACTTTTAAGGTGCTCCGAAGCAGTTTCTTCGTATTTCCAAACACGCTAAAACAACTTCTAAGGTACTTCGAAGCAGTTTCTTCGTATTTCCAAACACGCTAAAACAACTTCTAAGGTGCTCCGAAGCAGTTTCCTCGTATTTCCAAACACGCTAAAACAACTTCTAAGGTACTTCGAAGCAGTTTCTTCGTATTTCCAAACACGCTAGAACAACTTCTAAGGTGCTCCAAAGCAGTTTCCTCGTATTTCCAAACACGCCAAAACAACTTTTAAGGTACTCCGAAGCAGTTTCCTCGTATTTCCAAACACGCTAAAACAACTTCTAAGGTGCTTCGAAGCAGTTTCCTCGTATTTCCAAACACGCTAAAACAACTTCTAAGGTGCTCCGAAGCAGTTTCCTCGTATTTCCAAACACGCCAAAACAACTTTTAAGGTACTCCGAAGCAGTTTCCTCGTATTTCCAAACACGCTAAAACAACTTCTAAGGTGCTTCGAAGCAGTTTCCTCGTATTTCCAAACACGCTAAAACAACTTCTAAGGTACTTCGAAGCAGTTTCTTCGTATTTCCAAACACGCTAGAACAACTTCTTAGGTGCTCTGAAGCAGTTTTCTCGTATTTCCAAACACGCTAAAGCAACTTCTAAGGTGCTTCGAAGCAGTTTCCTCGTATTTCCAAACACGCTAAAACAACTTCTAAGGTACTTCGAAGCAGTTTCTTCGTATTTCCAAACACGCTAGAACAACTTCTAAGGTGCTCCGAAGCAGTTTCCTCGTATTTCCAAACACGCCAAAACAACTTTTAAGGTACTCCGAAGCAGTTTCCTCGTATTTCCAAACACGCTAAAACAACTTCTAAGGTGCTTCGAAGCAGTTTCCTCGTATTTCCAAACACGCTAAAACAACTTCTAAGGTACTTCGAAACAGTTTTCTCGTATTTCCAAACACGCTAAAGCAACTTCTAAGGTGCTTCGAAGCAGTTTTCTCGTATTTCCAAACACGCTAAGGCAACTTCTAAGGTGCTTCGAAGCAGTTTCCTCGTATTTCCAAACACGCTAGAACAACTTCTAAGGTGCTCTGAAGCAGTTTCCTCGTATTTCCAAACACGCTAAAACAACTTCTAAGGTGCTCCGAAGCAGTTTCCTCGTATTTCCAAACACGCCAAAACAACTTTTAAGGTACTCCGAAGCAGTTTCCTCGTATTTCCAAACACGCTAAAACAACTTCTAAGGTGCTTCGAAGCAGTTTCCTCGTATTTCCAAACACGCTAAAACAACTTCTAAGGTACTTCGAAGCAGTTTCTTCGTATTTCCAAACACGCTAGAACAACTTCTTAGGTGCTCTGAAGCAGTTTTCTCGTATTTCCAAACACGCTAAAGCAACTTCTAAGGTGCTTCGAAGCAGTTTCCTCGTATTTCCAAACACGCTAAAACAACTTCTAAGGTACTTCGAAGCAGTTTCTTCGTATTTCCAAACACGCTAAAGCAACTTCTAAGGTGCTCCGAAGCAGTTTCCTCGTATTTCCAAACACGCTAGAACAACTTCTAAGGTGCTCTGAAGCAGTTTCCTCGTATTTCCAAACACGCTAAAACAACTTCTAAGGTGCTTCGAAGCAGTTTCCTCGTATTTCCAAACACGCTAAAGCAACTTCTAAGGTGCTCCGAAGCAGTTTCCTCGTATTTCCAAACACGCTAAAACAACTTCTAAGGTGCTTCGAAGCAGTTTCCTCGTATTTCCAAACACGCTAAAACAACTTTTAAGGTACTCCGAAGCAGTTTCCTCGTATTTCCAAACACGCTAAAACAACTTTTAAGGTGCTCCGAAGCAGTTTCCTCGTATTTCCAAACACGCTAAAACAACTTCTAAGGTGCTCCGAAGCAGTTTCCTCGTATTTCCAAACACGCTAAAACAACTTCTAAGGCACTTCGAAGCAGTTTGTTCGTATTTCCAAACACGCTAGAACAACTTCTAAGGTGCTCCGAAGCAGTTTCCTCGTATTTCCAAACACGCCAAAACAACTTTTAAGGTACTCCGAAGCAGTTTCCTCGTATTTCCAAACACGCTAAAACAACTTCTAAGGTGCTTCGAAGCAGTTTCCTCGTATTTCCAAACACGCTAAAACAACTTTTAAGGAGCTATGAAGCAGTTTCCTCGTATTTCCAAACACGCTAGAACAACTTCTAAGGCACTTCGAAGCAGTTTCTTCGTATTTCCAAACACGCTAGAACAACTTCTAAGGTGCTCCGAAGCAGTTTCCTCGTCTTTCCAAACACGCCAAAACAACTTTTAAGGTACTCCGAAGCAGTTTCCTCGTATTTCCAAACACGCTAAAACAATTTTTAAGGTGCTCCGAAGCAGTTTCCTCGTATTTCCAAACACGCTAAAACAACTTCTAAGGTGCTCCGAAGCAGTTTCCTCGTATTTCCAAACACGCTAAAACAACTTCTAAGGCACTTCGAAGCAGTTTCTTCGTATTTCCAAACACGCTAGAACAACTTCTAAGGTGCTCCGAAGCAGTTTCCTCGTATTTCCAAACACGCCAAAACAACTTTTAAGGTACTCCGAAGCAGTTTCCTCGTATTTCCAAACACGCTAAAACAACTTCTAAGGTGCTCCGAAGCAGTTTCCTCGTATTTCCAAACACGCTAAAACAACTTCTAAGGCACTTCGAAGCAGTTTCTTCGTATTTCCAAACACGCTAGAACAACTTCTAAGGTGCTCCGAAGCAGTTTCCTCGTATTTCCAAACACGCCAAAACAACTTTTAAGGTACTCCGAAGCAGTTTCCTCGTATTTCCAAACACGCTAAAACAACTTTTAAGGTGCTCCGAAGCAGTTTCCTCGTATTTCCAAACACGCTAAAACAACTTCTAAGGTGCTCCGAAGCAGTTTCCTCGTATTTCCAAACACGCTAAAACAACTTCTAAGGCACTTCGAAGCAGTTTCTTCGTATTTCCAAACACGCTAGAACAACTTCTAAGGTGCTCCGAAGCAGTTTCCTCGTATTTCCAAACACGCCAAAACAACTTTTAAGGTACTCCGAAGCAGTTTCCTCGTATTTCCAAACACGCTAAAACAACTTCTAAGGTGCTCCGAAGCAGTTTCCTCGTATTTCCAAACACGCTAAAACAACTTCTAAGGCACTTCGAAGCAGTTTCTTCGTATTTCCAAACACGCTAGAACAACTTCTAAGGTGCTCCGAAGCAGTTTCCTCGTATATCCAAACACGCTAAAACAACTTCTAAGGTACTTCGAAACAGTTTTCTCGTATTTCCAAACACGCTAAAGCAACTTCTAAGGTGCTTCGAAGCAGTTTCCTCGTATTTCCAAACACGCTAAAACAACTTCTAAGGTACTTCGAAGCAGTTTCTTCGTATTTCCAAACACGCTAGAACAACTTCTAAGGTGCTCCGAAGCAGTTTCCTCGTATTTCCAAACACGCCAAAACATCTTTTAAGGTACTCCGAAGCAGTTTCCTCGTATTTCCAAACACGCTAAAACAACTTCTAAGGTGCTTCGAAGCAGTTTCCTCGTATTTCCAAACACGCCAAAACATCTTTTAAGGTACTCCGAAGCAGTTTCCTCGTATTTCAAAACACGCTAAAACAACTTCTAAGGTGCTTCGAAGCAGTTTCCTCGTATTTCCAAACACGCTAAAACAACTTCTAAGGTACTTCGAAACAGTTTTCTCGTATTTCCAAACACGCTAAAGCAACTTCTAAGGTGCTTCGAAGCAGTTTCCTCGTATTTCCAAACACGCTAAAACAACTTTTAAGGAGCTATGAAGCAGTTTCCTCGTATTTCCAAACACGCTAAAACAACTTCTAAGGTGCTTCGAAGCAGTTTCCTCGTATTTCCAAACACGCTAAAACAACTTCTAAGGTACTTCGAAACAGTTTTCTCGTATTTCCAAACACGCTAAAGCAACTTCTAAGGTGCTTCGAAGCAGTTTCCTCGTATTTCCAAACACGCTAAAACAACTTTTAAGGAGCTATGAAGCAGTTTCCTCGTATTTCCAAACACGCCAAAACAACTTTTAAGGTACTCCGAAGCAGTTTCCTCGTATTTCCAAACACGCCAAAACAACTTTTAAGGTACTCCGAAGCAGTTTCCTCGTATTTCCAAACACGCTAAAACAACTTCTAAGGTGCTTCGAAGCAGTTTCCTCGTATTTCCAAACACGCTAAAACAACTTCTAAGGTGCTCCGAAGCAGTTTCCTCGTATTTCCAAACACGCCAAAACAACTTTTAAGGTACTCCGAAGCAGTTTCCTCGTATTTCCAAACACGCTAAAACAACTTCTAAGGTGCTTCGAAGCAGTTTCCTCGTATATCCAAACACGCTTAAACAACTTCTAAGGTGCTCCGAAGCAGTTTCCTCGTATTTCCAAACACGCTAAAACAACTTCTAAGGTGCTTCGAAGCAGTTTCCTCGTATTTCCAAACACGCTAAAACAACTTCTAAGGTACTTCGAAACAGTTTTCTCGTATTTCCAAACACGCTAAAGCAACTTCTAAGGTGCTTCGAAGCAGTTTCCTCGTATTTCCAAACACGCTAAAACAACTTCTAAGGTACTTCGAAGCAGTTTCTTCGTATTTCCAAACACGCTAGAACAACTTCTAAGGTGCTCCGAAGCAGTTTCCTCGTATTTCCAAACACGCCAAAACATCTTTTAAGGTACTCCGAAGCAGTTTCCTCGTATTTCCAAACACGCCAAAACAACTTTTAAGGTACTCCGAAGCAGTTTCCTCGTATTTCCAAACACGCTAAAACAACTTCTAAGGTGCTTCGAAGCAGTTTCCTCGTATTCCCAAACACGCTAAAACAACTTCTAAGGTGCTCCGAAGCAGTTTCCTCGTATTTCCAAACACGCCAAAACAACTTTTAAGGTACTCCGAAGCAGTTTCCTCGTATTTCCAAACACGCTAAAACAACTTCTAAGGTGCTTCGAAGCAGTTTCCTCGTATATCCAAACACGCCAAAACATCTTTTAAGGTACTCCGAAGCAGTTTCCTCGTATTTCCAAACACGCTAAAACAACTTCTAAGGTGCTTCGAAGCAGTTTCCTCGTATTTCCAAACACGCTAAAACAACTTCTAAGGTACTTCGAAACAGTTTTCTCGTATTTCCAAACACGCTAAAGCAACTTCTAAGGTACTTCGAAACAGTTTTCTCGTATTTCCAAACACGCTAAAGCAACTTCTAAGGTGCTTCGAAGCAGTTTCCTCGTATTTCCAAACACGCTAAAACAACTTCTAAGGTGCTCCGAAGCAGTTTCCTCGTATTTCCAAACACGCTAAAACAACTTCTAAGGTGCTTCGAAGCAGTTTTCTCGTATTTCCAAACACGCTAAAGCAACTTCTAAGGTGCTTCGAAGCAGTTTCCTCGTATTTCCAAACACGCTAAAACAACTTCTTAGGTGCTCTGAAGCAGTTTCCTCGTATTTCCAAACACGCTAGAACAACTTCTAAGGTGCTCCGAAGCAGTTTCCTCGTATTTCCAAACACGCTAAAACAACTTCTAAGGTGCTTCGAAGCAGTTTTCTCGTATTTCCAAACACGCTAAAGCAACTTCTAAGGTGCTTCGAAGCAGTTTCCTCGTATTTCCAAACACGCTAAAACAACTTCTTAGGTGCTCTGAAGCAGTTTCCTCGTATTTCCAAACACGCTAGAACAACTTCTAAGGTGCTCCGAAGCAGTTTCCTCGTATTTCCAAACACGCTAGAACAACTTCTAAGGTGCTTCGAAGCAGTTTCCTCGTATTTCCAAACACGCTAAAACAACTTCTAAGGTGCTCCGAAGCAGTTTCCTCGTAATTCCAAACACGCTAAAACAACTTTTAAGGTGCTTCGAAGCAGTTTCCTCGTATTTCCAAACACGCTAAAACAACTTTTAAGGTACTCCGAAGCAGTTTCCTCGTATTTCCAAACACGCTAAAACAACTTCTAAGGTGCTTCGAAGCAGTTTCCTCGTATTTCCAAACACGCTAAAACAACTTTTAAGGTACTTCGAAACAGTTTTCTCGTATTTCCAAACACGCTAAAACAACTTCTAAGGTACTTCGAAGCAGTTTCTTCGTATTTCCAAACACGCTAGAACAACTTCTAAGGTGCTTCGAAGCAGTTTCCTCGTATTTCCAAACACGCTAAAACAACTTCTAAAGTACTTCGAAGCAGTTTCTTCGTATTTCCAAACACGCTAGAACAACTTCTAAGGTGCTCCGAAGCAGTTTCCTCGTATTTCCAAACACGCTAGAACAACTTCTAAGGTGCTCCGAAGCAGTTTCTTCGTATTTCCAAACACGCTAAAACAACTTTTAAGGTGCTACGAAGCAGTTTCCTCGTATTTCCAAACACGCTAGAACAACTTCTAAGGTGCTCTGAAGCAGTTTCCTCGTATTTCCAAACACGCTAGAACAACTTCTAAGGTGCTTCGAAGCAGTTTCCTCGTATTTCCAAACACGCTAAAACAACTTTTAAGGTACTTCGAAACAGTTTTCTCGTATTTCCAAACACGCTAAAACAACTTCTAAGGTACTTCGAAGCAGTTTCTTCGTATTTCCAAACACGCTAGAACAACTTCTAAGGTGCTCCGAAGCAGTTTCCTCGTATTTCCAAACACGCTAAAACAACTTCTAAGGTACTTCGAAGCAGTTTCTTCGTATTTCCAAACACGCTAGAACAACTTCTAAGGTGCTTCGAAGCAGTTTCCTCGTATTTCCAAACACGCTAAAACAACTTCTAAAGTACTTCGAAGCAGTTTCTTCGTATTTCCAAACACGCTAGAACAACTTCTAAGGTGCTCCGAAGCAGTTTCCTCGTATTTCCAAACACGCTAAAACAACTTCTAAGGTGCTTCGAAGCAGTTTTCTCGTATTTCCAAACACGCTAAAGCAACTTCTAAGGTGCTTCGAAGCAGTTTCCTCGTATTTCCAAACACGCTAAAACAACTTCTTAGGTGCTCTGAAGCAGTTTCCTCGTATTTCCAAACACGCTAGAACAACTTCTAAGGTGCTTCGAAGCAGTTTCCTCGTATTTCCAAACCCGCTAAAACAACTTTCAAGGTGCTTCGAAGCAGTTTCCTCGTATTTCCAAACACGCTAAAACAACTTTTAAGGAGCTATGAAGCAGTTTCCTCGTATTTCCAAACACGCTAAAACAACTTCTAAGGTGCTCCGAAGCAGTTTCCTCGTAATTCCAAACACGCTAAAACAACTTCTAAGGTACTTCGAAGCAGTTTCCTCGTATTTCCAAACACGCTAAAACAACTTTTAAGGTACTCCGAAGCAGTTTCCTCGTATTTCCAAACACGCTAAAACAACTTCTAAGGTGCTTCGAAGCAGTTTCCTCGTATTTCCAAACACGCTAAAGCAACTTCTAAGGTGCTCCGAAGCAGTTTCCTCGTATTTCCAAACACGCTAGAACAACTTTTAAGGTGCTACGAAGCAGTTTCCTCGTATTTCCAAACACGCTAGAACAACTTCTAAGGTGCTCTGAAGCAGTTTCCTCGTATTTCCAAACACGCTAGAACAACTTCTAAGGTGCTTCGAAGCAGTTTCCTCGTATTTCCAAACACGCTAAAACAACTTCTAAGGTACTTCGAAGCAGTTTCTTCGTATTTCCAAACACGCTAGAACAACTTCTAAGGTGCTTCGAAGCAGTTTCCTCGTATTTCCAAACACGCTAAAACAACTTCTAAGGTACTTCGAAGCAGTTTCTTCGTATTTCCAAACACGCTAGAACAACTTCTAAGGTGCTCCGAAGCAGTTTCCTCGTATTTCCAAACACGCCAAAACAACTTTTAAGGTACTCCGAAGCAGTTTCCTCGTATTTCCAAACACGCTAAAACAACTTCTAAGGTGCTTCGAAGCAGTTTCCTCGTATTTCCAAACACGCTAAAGCAACTTCTAAGGTGCTTCGAAGCAGTTTCCTCGTATTTCCAAACACGCTAAAACAACTTTTAAGGAGCTATGAAGCAGTTTCCTCGTATTTCCAAACACGCCAAAACATGTTTTAAGGTACTCCGAAGCAGTTTCCTCGTATTTCCAAACACGCTAAAACAACTTCTAAGGTGCTTCGAAGCAGTTTCCTCGTATTTCCAAACACGCTAGAACAACTTCTAAGGTGCTTCGAAGCAGTTTCCTCGTATTTCCAAACACGCTAAAACAACTTCTAAGGTACTTCGAAGCAGTTTCTTCGTATTTCCAAACACGCTAGAACAACTTCTAAGGTGCTCCGAAGCAGTTTCCTCGTATTTCCAAACACGCCAAAACATGTTTTAAGGTACTCCGAAGCAGTTTCCTCGTATTTCCAAACACGCTAAAACAACTTCTAAGGTGCTTCGAAGCAGTTTCCTCGTATTTCCAAACACGCTAAAACAACTTCTAAGGTGCTTCGAAGCAGTTTCCTCGTATTTCCAAACACGCTAGAACAACTTCTAAGGTGCTTCGAAGCAGTTTCCTCGTATTTTCAAACACGCTAAAACAACTTTTAAGGTACTTCGAAGCAGTTTCTTCGTATTTCCAAACACGCTAGAACAACTTCTAAGGTGCTCCGAAGCAGTTTCCTCGTATTTCCAAACACGCCAAAACATGTTTTAAGGTACTCCGAAGCAGTTTCCTCGTATTTCCAAACACGCTAAAACAACTTCTAAGGTGCTTCGAAGCAGTTTCCTCGTATTTCCAAACACGCTAAAACAACTTCTAAGGTGCTTCGAAGCAGTTTCCTCGTATTTCCAAACACGCTAGAACAACTTCTAAGGTGCTTCGAAGCAGTTTCCTCGTATTTTCAAACACGCTAAAACAACTTTTAAGGTACTCCGAAGCAGTTTCCTCGTATTTCCAAACACGCTAGAACAACTTCTAAGGTGCTTCGAAGCAGTTTCCTCGTATTTCCAAACACGCTAAAACAACTTCTAAGGTACTTCGAAGCAGTTTCTTCATATTTCCAAACACGCTAGAACAACTTCTAAGTTGCTTCGAAGCAGTTTCCTCGTATTTCCAAACACGCTAAAACAACTTCTAAGGTGCTTCGAAGCAGTTTCCTCGTATTTCCAAACACGCTAGAACAACTTCTAAGGTGCTTCGAAGCAGTTTCCTCGTATTTCCAAACACGCTAAAACAACTTCTAAGGTACTTCGAAGCAGTTTCTTCGTATTTCCAAACACGCTAGAACAACTTCTAAGGTGCTCCGAAGCAGTTTCCTCGTATTTCCAAACACGCCAAAACATGTTTTAAGGTACTCCGAAGCAGTTTCCTCGTATTTCCAAACACGCTAAAACAACTTCTAAGGTGCTTCGAAGCAGTTTCCTCGTATTTCCAAACACGCTAAAACAACTTCTAAGGTGCTTCGAAGCAGTTTCCTCGTATTTCCAAACACGCTAGAACAACTTCTAAGGTGCTTCGAAGCAGTTTCCTCGTATTTTCAAACACGCTAAAACAACTTTTAAGGTACTCCGAAGCAGTTTCCTCGTATTTCCAAACACGCTAGAACAACTTCTAAGGTGCTTCGAAGCAGTTTCCTCGTATTTCCAAACACGCTAAAACAACTTCTAAGGTACTTCGAAGCAGTTTCTTCATATTTCCAAACACGCTAGAACAACTTCTAAGGTGCTTCGAAGCAGTTTCCTCGTATTTCCAAACACGCTAAAACAACTTCTAAGGTGCTTCGAAGCAGTTTCCTCGTATTTCCAAACACGCTAGAACAACTTCTAAGGTGCTTCGAAGCAGTTTCCTCGTATTTCCAAACACGCTAAAACAACTTCTAAGGTACTTCGAAGCAGTTTCTTCGTATTTCCAAACACGCTAGAACAACTTCTAAGGTGCTCCGAAGCAGTTTCCTCGTATTTCCAAACACGCCAAAACATGTTTTAAGGTACTCCGAAGCAGTTTCCTCGTATTTCCAAACACGCTAAAACAACTTCTAAGGTGCTTCGAAGCAGTTTCCTCGTATTTCCAAACACGCTAAAACAACTTCTAAGGTGCTTCGAAGCAGTTTCCTCGTATTTCCAAACACGCTAGAACAACTTCTAAGGTGCTTCGAAGCAGTTTCCTCGTATTTCCAAACACGCTAAAACAACTTCTAAGGTACTTCGAAGCAGTTTCTTCATATTTCCAAACACGCTAGAACAACTTCTAAGGTGCTTCGAAGCAGTTTCCTCGTATTTCCAAACACGCTAAAGCAACTTCTAAGGTGCTTCGAAGCAGTTTTCTCGTATTTCCAAACACGCTAAAGCAACTTCTAAGGTGCTTCGAAGCAGTTTCCTCGTATTTCCAAACACGCTAAAACAACTTCTAAGGTACTTCGAAGCAGTTTCTTCGTATTTCCAAACACGCTAGAACAACTTCTAAGGTGCTCCGAAGCAGTTTCCTCGTATTTCCAAACACGCCAAAACATGTTTTAAGGTACTCCGAAGCAGTTTCCTCGTATTTCCAAACACGCTAAAACAACTTCTAAGGTGCTTCGAAGCAGTTTCCTCGTATTTCCAAACACGCTAGAACAACTTCTAAGGTGCTTCGAAGCAGTTTCCTCGTATTTTCAAACACGCTAAAACAACTTTTAAGGTACTCCGAAGCAGTTTCCTCGTATTTCCAAACACGCTAGAACAACTTCTAAGGTGCTTCGAAGCAGTTTCCTCGTATTTCCAAACACGCTAAAACAACTTCTAAGGTACTTCGAAGAAGTTTCTTCGTATTTCCAAACACGCTAGAACAACTTCTAAGGTGCTCCGAAGCAGTTTCCTCGTATTTCCAAACACGCTAAAACAACTTCTAAGGTACTTCGAAGCAGTTTCTTCGTATTTCCAAACACGCTAGAACAACTTCTAAGGTGCTCCGAAGCAGTTTCCTCGTATTTCCAAACACGCCAAAACAACTTTTAAGGTACTCCGAAGCAGTTTCCTCGTATTTCCAAACACGCTAAAACAACTTCTAAGGTGCTTCGAAGCAGTTTCCTCGTATTTCCAAACACGCTAAAGCAACTTCTAAGGTGCTTCGAAGCAGTTTTCTCGTATTTCCAAACACGCTAAAGCAACTTCTAAGGTGCTTCGAAGCAGTTTCCTCGTATTTCCAAACACGCTAAAACAACTTTTAAGGAGCTATGAAGCAGTTTCCTCGTATTTCCAAACACGCTAAAACAACTTCTAAGGTGCTTCGAAGCAGTTTCCTCGTATTTCCAAACACGCTAAAGCAACTTCTAAGGTGCTTCGAAGCAGTTTTCTCGTATTTCCAAACACGCTAAAGCAACTTCTAAGGTGCTTCGAAGCAGTTTCCTCGTATTTCCAAACACGCTAAAACAACTTCTAAGGTACTTCGAAGCAGTTTCTTCGTATTTCCAAACACGCTAGAACAACTTCTAAGGTGCTCCGAAGCAGTTTCCTCGTATTTCCAAACACGCCAAAACAACTTTTAAGGTACTCCGAAGCAGTTTCCTCGTATTTCCAAACACGCTAAAACAACTTCTAAGGTGCTTCGAAGCAGTTTTCTCGTATTTCCAAACACGCTAAAACAACTTCTAAGGTGCTCCGAAGCAGTTTCCTCGTAATTCCAAACACGCTAAAACAACTTTTAAGGTACTCCGAAGCAGTTTCCTCGTATTTCCAAACACGCTAAAACAACTTCTAAGGTGCTTCGAAGCAGTTTCCTCGTATTTCCAAACACGCTAGAACAACTTCTAAGGTGCTCCGAAGAAATTCCTCGTATTTCCAAACACGCTAGAACAACTTTTAAGGTACTCCGAAGCAGGTTCCTCGTTTTTCCAAACACGCTTAAACAACTTTCAAGGTGCTCCGAAGCAGTTTCCTCGTATTTCAAAACACGCTAATGCAACTTCTAAGGTGCTTCGAAGCAGTTTCCTCGTATTTCTAAACACGCTAAAACAACTTTTAAGGAGCTATGAAGCAGTTTCCTCGTATTTCCAAACACGCTAAAACAACTTCTAAGGTGCTTCGAAGCAGTTTCCTCGTATTTCTAAACACGCTAAAACAACTTTCAAGGTGCTCCGAAGCAGTTTCCTCGTATTTCAAAACACGCTAAAGCAACTTCTAAGGTGCTTCGAAGCAGTTTCCTCGTATTTCCAAACACGCTAAAACAACTTTTAAGGAGCTATGAAGCAGTTTCCTCGTATTTCCAAACACGGTAGAACAACTTTTAAGGTACTCCGAAGCAGTTTCCTCGTATTTCCAAACACGCTAAAACAACTTTTAAGGTGCTTCGAAGCAGTTTCCTCGTATTTCCAAACACGCTAAAGCAACTTCTAAGGTGCTTCGAAGCAGTTTCCTCGTATTTCCAAACACGCTAAAACAACTTTTAAGTAGCTATGAAGCATTTTCCTCGTATTTCCAAACACGCTAGAACAACTTTTAAGGTACTCCGAAGCAGTTTCCTCGTTTTTCCAAACACGCTAAAACAACTTTTAAGGAGCTATGAAGCAGTTTCCTCGTATTTCCAAACACGCTAAAACAACTTCTAAGGTGCTTCGAAGCAGTTTCCTCGTATTTCCAAACACGCTAGAACAACTTCTAAGGTGCTCCGAAGAAATTCCTCGTATTTCCAAACACGCTAAAACAACTTTTAAGGTGCTTCGAAGCAGTTTCCTCGTATTTCCAAACACGCTAAAACAACTTTTAAGGAGCTATGAAGCAGTTTCCTCGTATTTCCAAACACGCTAAAACAACTTCTAAGGTGCTTCGAAGCAGTTTCCTTGTATTTCCAAACACGCTAGAACAACTTCTAAGGTGCTCCGAAGAAATTCCTCGTATTTCCAAACACGCTAAAACAACTTTTAAGGTGCTTCGAAGCAGGTTCCTCGTTTTTCCAAACACGCTTAAAAAACTTTCAAGGTGCTCCGAAGCAGTTTCCTCGTATTTCAAAACACGCTAAAGCAACTTCTAAGGTGCTTCGAAGCAGTTTCCTCGTATTTCTAAACACGCTAAAACAACTTTTAAGGAGCTATGAAGCAGTTTCCTCGTATTTCCAAACACGCTAAAACAACTTCTAAGGTGCTTCGAAGCAGTTTCCTCGTATTTCTAAACACGCTAAAACAACTTTCAAGGTGCTCCGAAGCAGTTTCCTCGTATTTCAAAACACGCTAAAGCAACTTCTAAGGTGCTTCGAAGCAGTTTCCTCGTATTTCCAAACACGCTAAAACAACTTTTAAGGAGCTATGAAGCAGTTTCCTCGTATTTCCAAACACGGTAGAACAACTTTTAAGGTACTCCGAAGCAGTTTCCTCGTATTTCCAAACACGCTAAAACAACTTTTAAGGTGCTTCGAAGCAGTTTCCTCGTATTTCCAAACACGCTAAAGCAACTTCTAAGGTGCTTCGAAGCAGTTTCCTCGTATTTCCAAACACGCTAAAACAACTTTTAAGTAGCTATGAAGCATTTTCCTCGTATTTCCAAACACGCTAGAACAACTTTTAAGGTACTCCGAAGCAGTTTCCTCGTTTTTCCAAACACGCTAAAACAACTTTTAAGGAGCTATGAAGCAGTTTCCTCGTATTTCCAAACACGCTAAAACAACTTCTAAGGTGCTTCGAAGCAGTTTCCTCGTATTTCCAAACACGCTAGAACAACTTCTAAGGTGCTCCGAAGAAATTCCTCGTATTTCCAAACACGCTAAAACAACTTTTAAGGTGCTTCGAAGCAGTTTCCTCGTATTTCCAAACACGCTAAAACAACTTTTAAGGAGCTATGAAGCAGTTTCCTCGTATTTCCAAACACGCTAAAACAACTTCTAAGGTGCTTCGAAGCAGTTTCCTTGTATTTCCAAACACGCTAGAACAACTTCTAAGGTGCTCCGAAGAAATTCCTCGTATTTCCAAACACGCTAAAACAACTTTTAAGGTGCTTCGAAGCAGGTTCCTCGTTTTTCCAAACACGCTTAAAAAACTTTCAAGGTGCTCCGAAGCAGTTTCCTCGTATTTCAAAACACGCTAAAGCAACTTCTAAGGTGCTTCGAAGCAGTTTCCTCGTATTTCTAAACACGCTAAAACAACTTTTAAGGAGCTATGAAGCAGTTTCCTCGTATTTCCAAACACGCTAAAACAACTTCTAAGGTGCTTCGAAGCAGTTTCCTCGTATTTCTAAACACGCTAAAACAACTTTCAAGGTGCTCCGAAGCAGTTTCCTCGTATTTCAAAACACGCTAAAGCAACTTCTAAGGTGCTTCGAAGCAGTTTCCTCGTATTTCCAAACACGCTAAAACAACTTTTAAGGAGCTATGAAGCAGTTTCCTCGTATTTCCAAACACGCTAGAACAACTTTTAAGGTACTCCGAAGCAGTTTCCTCGTATTTCCAAACACGCTAAAACAACTTTTAAGGTGCTTTGAAGCAGTTTCCTCGTATTTCCAAACACGCTAAAGCAACTTCTAAGGTGCTTCGAAGCAGTTTCCTCGTATTTCCAAACACGCTAAAACAACTTTTAAGGAGCTATGAAGCATTTTCCTCGTATTTCCAAACACGCTAGAACAACTTTTAAGGTACTCCGAAGCAGTTTCCTCGTTTTTCCAAACACGCTAAAACAACTTTTAAGGAGCTATGAAGCAGTTTCCTCGTATTTCCAAACACGCTAAAACAACTTCTAAGGTGCTTCGAAGCAGTTTCCTCGTATTTCCAAACACGCTAGAACAACTTCTAAGGTGCTCCGAAGAAATTCCTCGTATTTCCAAACACGCTAGAACAACTTTTAAGGTACTCCGAAGCAGTTTCCTCGTATTTCTAAACACGCTAAAACAACTTTCAAGGTGCTCCGAAGCAGTTTCCTCGTATTTCAAAACACGCTAAAGCAACTTCTAAGGTGCTTCGAAGCAGTTTCCTCGTATTTCCAAACACGCTAAAACAACTTTTAAGGAGCTATGAAGCAGTTTCCTCGTATTTCCAAACACGCTAGAACAACTTTTAAGGTGCTTCGAAGCACTTTTCTCGTACTTCCAACCACTCTGAAACAACATTGAAGGTGCTTCGAAGCACTTTGCTCGTACTTCCAACCACTATGAAACAATTTTGAAGGTGCTTCGAAGCACTTTGCTCGTACTTCCAACCACTCTGAAACAACTTTGAAGGTGCTTCGAAGCACTTTGCTCGTACTTCCAACCACTATGAAACATTTTTGAAGATGCTTCGAAGCACTTTGCTCGTACTTCCAACCACTATGAAACAATTTTGAAGGTGCTTCGAAGCACTTTGCTCGTACTTCCAACCACTCTGAAACAACTTTGAAGGTGCTTCGAAGCACTTTGCTCGTACTTCCAACCACGCTCAAACAACTTTGAAGGTGCTTCGAAGCACTTTGCTCGTACTTCCAACCACGCTCAAACAACTTTGAAGGTGCTTCGAAGCACTTTGCTCGTACTTCCAACCACGCTCAAACAACTTTGAAGGTGCTTGGAAGCACTTTGCTCGTACTTCCAACCACTCTCAAACAACTTTGAAGGTGCTTCGAAGCACTTTGCTCGTACTTCCAACCACTCTGAAACAACTTTGAAGGTGCTTCGAAGCACTTTGCTCGTACTTCCAACCACTATGAAACAACTTTGAAGGTGCTTCGAAGCACTTTGCTCGTACTTCCAACCACTCTCAATAAACTTTAAAGGTGCTTCGAAGCACTTTGCTCGTACTTCCAATCACTCTCAATCAACTTTAAAGGTGCTTCGAAGCACTTTGCTCGTGCTTCCAACCACTCTGAAACAACTTTGAAGGTGCTTCGAAGCACTTTGCTCGTACTTCCAACCACTCTGAAACAAGTTTGAAGGTGCTGCGAAGCACTTTGCTCGTGCTTCCAACCACTCTGAAACAACTTTGAAGGTGCTTCGAAGCACTTCGCTCGTACTTACACCCACTCTGAAACAACTTTGAAGGTGCTTCGAAGCACTTTGCTCGTACTTCCAACCACTCTCAATAAACTTTAAAGGTGCTTCGAAGCACTTTGCTCGTACTTCCAATCACTCTCAATCAACTTTAAAGGTGCTTCGAAGCACTTTGCTCGTGCTTCCAACCACTCTGAAACAACTTTGAAGGTGCTTCGAAGCACTTTGCTCGTACTTCCAACCACTATGAAACAACTTTGAAGGTGCTTCGAAGCACTTTGCTCGTACTTCCAACCACTCTGAAACAACTTTGAAGGTGCTTCGAAGCACTTTGCTCGTACTTCCAACCACTCTGAAACAACTTTGAAGGTGCTTCGAAGCACTTTGCTCGTACTTCCAACCACTCTGAAACAACTTTGAAGGTGCTTGGAAGCACTTTGCTCGTACTTCCAACCACTCTGAAACAACTTTGAAGGTGCTTCGAAGCACTTTGCTCGTACTTCCAACCACTCTCAATAAACTTTAAAGGTGCTTCGAAGCACTTTGCTCGTACTTCCAATCACTCTCAATCAACTTTAAAGGTGCTTCGAAGCACTTTGCTCGTGCTTCCAACCACTCTGAAACAACTTTGAAGGTGCTTCGAAGCACTTTGCTCGTACTTCCAAGCACTCTCAAACAACTTTGAAGGTGCTTCGAAGCACTTTGCTCGTACTTGCAACCACGCTCAAACAACTTTGAAGGTGCTTCGAAGCACTTTGCTCGTACTTGCAACCACGCTCAAACAACTTTGAAGGTGCTTCGAAGCACTTTGCTCGTACTTCCAAGCACTCTCAAACAACTTTGAAGGTGCTTCGAAGCACTTTGCTCTTACTTCCAACCACACTCAAACAACTTTGAAGGTGCTTCGAAGCACTTTGCTCGTACTTCCAAGCACTCTCAAACAACTTTGAAGGTGCTTCGAAGCACTTTGCTCGTACTTCCAACCACTCTGAAACAACTTTGAAGGTGCTTCGAAGCACTTTGCTCGTACTTCCAACCACGCTCAAACAACTTTGAAGGTGCTTCGAAGCACTTTGCTCGTACTTCCAACCACGCTCAAACAACTTTGAAAGTGCTTCAAATCACTTTGCTCGTACTTCCAACCACTCTGAAATAATTTTGAAGGTGCTTCGAAGCACTTTGCTCGTACTTCCAACCACTCTGAAACAATTTTGAAGGTGCTTCGAAGCACTTTGCTCGAACTTCCAACCATGCTCAAGCAATTTTGAAGGTGCTTCGAAGCACTTTGCTCGTACTTCCAACCACGCTCAAACAACTTTGAAGGTGCTTCAAATCACTTTGCTCGTACTTCCAACCACGCTCAAACAATTTTGAAGGTGCTTCGAAGCACTTTGCTCGTACTTCCAACCACGCTCAAACAACTTTGAAGGTGCTTCGAAGCACTTTGCTCGTACTTCCAACCACGCTCAAACAACTTTGAAAGTGCTTCAAATCACTTTGCTCGTACTTCCAACCACTCTGAAACAACTTTGAAGGTGCTTCGAAGCACTTTGCTCGTACTTCCAACCACTCTGAAACAACTTTGAAGGTGCTTCGAAGCACTTTGCTCGTACTTCCAACCACGCTCAAACAACTTTGAAGGTGCTTGGAAGCACTTTGCTCGTACTTCCAACCACTATGAAACAACTTTGAAGGTGCTTCGAAGCACTTTGCTCGTACTTCCAACCACTCTGAAACAATTTTGAAGGTGCTTCGAAGCACTTTGCTCGAACTTCCAACCATGCTCAAGCAATTTTGAAGGTGCTTCGAAGCACTTTGCTCGTACTTCCAACCACGCTCAAACAACTTTGAAGGTGCTTCAAATCACTTTGCTCGTACTTCCAACCACGCTCAAACAATTTTGAAGGTGCTTCGAAGCACTTTGCTCGTACTTCCAACCACGCTCAAACAACTTTGAAGGTGCTTCGAAGCACTTTGCTCGTACTTCCAACCACGCTCAAACAACTTTGAAAGTGCTTCAAATCACTTTGCTCGTACTTCCAACCACTCTGAAACAACTTTGAAGGTGCTTCGAAGCACTTTGCTCGTACTTCCAACCACTCTGAAACAACTTTGAAGGTGCTTCGAAGCACTTTGCTCGTACTTCCAACCACGCTCAAACAACTTTGAAGGTGCTTGGAAGCACTTTGCTCGTACTTCCAACCACTATGAAACAACTTTGAAGGTGCTTCGAAGCACTTTGCTCGTACTTCCAATCACTCTGAAACAACTTTGAAGGTGCTTCGAAGCACTTCGCTCGTACTTACACCCACTCTGAAACAACTTTGAAGGTGCTTCGAAGCACTTTGCTCGTACTTCCAATCACTCTGAAACAACTTTGAAGGTGCTTGGAAGCGCTTTGCTCGTACTTCCAACCACTCAGAAACAACTTTGAAGGTGCTTCGAAGCACTTTGCTCGTACTTCCAACCACTCTGAAACTACTTTGAAGGTGCTTCGAAGCACTTTGCTCGTACTTCCAACCACTATGAAACAACTTTGAAGGTGCTTCGAAGCACTTTGCTCGTACTTCCAACCACGCTCAAACAACTTTGAAAGTGCTTCAAATCACTTTGCTCGTACTTCCAACCACTCTGAAACAACTTTGAAGGTGCTTCGAAGCACTTTGCTCGTACTTCCAACCACTCTGAAACAAGTTTGAAGGTGCTGCGAAGCACTTTGCTCGTACTTCCAACCACTCTGAAACAACTTTGAAGGTGCTTCGAAGCACTTTGCTCGTACTTCCAACCACTCTGAAACAACTTTGAAGGTGCTTCGAAGCACTTCGCTCGTACTTACACCCACTCTGAAACAACTTTGAAGGTGCTTCGAAGCACTTTGCTCGTACTTCAAATCACTCTCAATCAACTTTAAAGGTGCTTCGAAGCACTTTGCTCGTACTTCCAACCACTATGAAACAACTTTGAAGGTGCTTCGAAGCACTTTGCTCGTACTTCCAACCACTCTGAAACAATTTTGAAGGTGCTTCGAAGCACTTTGCTCGTACTTCCAACCACTATGAAACAACTTTGAAGGTGCTTCGAAGCACTTTGCTCGTACTTCCAACCACTATGAAACAAGTTTGAAGGTGCTGCGAAGCACTTTGCTCGTACTTCCAACCACTCTGAAACAACTTTGAAGGTGCTTCGAAGCACTTTGCTCGTACTTCCATACACGCTCAAACAACTTTGAAGGTGCTTCGAAGCACTTTGCTCGTACTTCCAACCACGCTCAAACAACTTTGAAAGTGCTTCAAATCACTTTGCTCGTACTTCCAACCACTCTGAAACAACTTTGAAGGTGCTTCGAAGCACTTTGCTCGTACTTCCAACCACTCTGAAACAAGTTTGAAGGTGCTGCGAAGCACTTTGCTCGTACTTCCAACCACTCTGAAACAACTTTGAAGGTGCTTCGAAGCACTTTGCTCGTACTTCCAACCACTATGAAACAACTTTGAAGGTGCTTCGAAGCACTTTGCTCGTACTTCCAATCACTCTGAAACAACTTTGAAGGTGCTTCGAAGCACTTCGCTCGTACTTACACCCACTCTGAAACAACTTTGAAGGTGCTTCGAAGCACTTTGCTCGTACTTCAAATCACTCTCAATCAACTTTAAAGGTGCTTCGAAGCACTTTGCTCGTACTTCCAACCACTATGAAACAACTTTGAAGGTGCTTCGAAGCACTTTGCTCGTACTTCCAACCACTCTGAAACAATTTTGAAGGTGCTTCGAAGCACTTTGCTCGAACTTCCAACCACGCTCAAGCAATTTTGAAGGTGCTTCGAAGCACTTTGCTCGTACTTCCAACCACTCTGAAACAACTTTGAAGGTGCTTCGAAGCACTTTGCTCGTACTTCCAACCACGCTCAAACAACTTTGAAAGTGCTTCAAATCACTTTGCTCGTACTTCCAACCACTCTGAAACAACTTTGAAGGTGCTTCGAAGCACTTTGCTCGTACTTCCAACCACTCTGAAACAAGTTTGAAGGTGCTGCGAAGCACTTTGCTCGTACTTCCAACCACTCTGAAACAACTTTGAAGGTGCTTCGAAGCACTTTGCTCGTACTTCCAACCACTCTGAAACAACTTTGAAGGTGCTTCGAAGCACTTTGCTCGTACTTCCAACCACTCTGAAACAAGTTTGAAGGTGCTGCGAAGCACTTTGCTCGTACTTCCAACCACTCTGAAACAACTTTGAAGGTGCTTCGAAGCACTTTGCTCGTACTTCCAACCACTCTGAAACAACTTTGAAGGTGCTTCGAAGCACTTTGCTCGTACTTCCAACCACTCTGAAACAACTTTGAAGGTGCTTCGAAGCACTTTGCTCGTACTTCCAACCACTATGAAACAACTTTGAAGGTGCTTCGAAGCACTTTGCTCGTACTTCCAATCACTCTGAAACAACTTTGAAGGTGCTTCGAAGCACTTCGCTCGTACTTACACCCACTCTGAAACAACTTTGAAGGTGCTTCGAAGCACTTTGCTCGTACTTCAAATCACTCTCAATCAACTTTAAAGGTGCTTCGAAGCACTTTGCTCGTACTTCCAACCACTATGAAACAACTTTGAAGGTGCTTCGAAGCACTTTGCTCGTACTTCCAACCACTCTGAAACAATTTTGAAGGTGCTTCGAAGCACTTTGCTCGAACTTCCAACCACGCTCAAGCAATTTTGAAGGTGCTTCGAAGCACTTTGCTCGTACTTCCAACCACTCTGAAACAACTTTGAAGGTGCTTCGAAGCACTTTGCTCGTACTTCCAACCACGCTCAAACAACTTTGAAGGTGCTTCGAAGCACTTTGCTCGTACTTCCAACCACGCTCAAACAACTTTGAAAGTGCTTCAAATCACTTTGCTCGTACTTCCAACCACTCTGAAACAACTTTGAAGGTGCTTCGAAGCACTTTGCTCGTACTTCCAACCACTCTGAAACAAGTTTGAAGGTGCTGCGAAGCACTTTGCTCGTACTTCCAACCACTCTGAAACAACTTTGAAGGTGCTTCGAAGCACTTTGCTCGTACTTCCAACCACTATGAAACAATTTTGAAGGTGCTTCGAAGCACTTTGCTCGTACTTCCAATCACTCTGAAACAACTTTGAAGGTGCTTCGAAGCACTTCGCTCGTACTTACACCCACTCTGAAACAACTTTGAAGGTGCTTCGAAGCACTTTGCTCGTACTTCCAATCACTCTGAAACAACTTTGAAGGTGCTTGGAAGCGCTTTGCTCGTACTTCCAACCACTCAGAAACAACTTTGAAAGTGCTTCGAAGCACTTTGCTCGTACTTCCAACCACTCTGAAACAACTTTGAAGGTGCTTCGAAGCACTTTGCTCGTACTTCCAACCACGCTCAAACAACTTTGAAGGTGCTTCGAAGCACTTTGCTCGTACTTCCAACCACGCTCAAACAACTTTGAAAGTGCTTCAAATCACTTTGCTCGTACTTCCAACCACTCTGAAACAACTTTAAAGGTGCTTCGAAGCACTTTGCTCGTACTTCCAACCACTCTGAAATAATTTTGAAGGTGCTTCGAAGCACTTTGCTCGTACTTCCAACCACTATGAAACATTTTTGAAGATGCTTCGAAGCACTTTGCTCGTACTTCCAACCACGCTCAAACAACTTTGAAGGTGCTTGGAAGCACTTTGCTCGTACTTCCAACCACTATGAAACAACTTTGAAGGTGCTTCGAAGCACTTTGCTCGTACTTCCAATCACTCTGAAACAACTTTGAAGGTGCTTCGAAGCACTTCGCTCGTACTTACACCCACTCTGAAACAACTTTGAAGGTGCTTCGAAGCACTTTGCTCGTACTTCCAATCACTCTGAAACAACTTTGAAGGTGCTTGGAAGCGCTTTGCTCGTACTTCCAACCACTCAGAAACAACTTTGAAGGTGCTTCGAAGCACTTTGCTCGTACTTCCAACCACTCTGAAACAACTTTGAAGGTGCTTCGAAGCACTTTGCTCGTACTTCCAACCACGCTCAAACAACTTTGAAGGTGCTTCGAAGCACTTTGCTCGTACTTCCAACCACGCTCAAACAACTTTGAAAGTGCTTCAAATCACTTTGCTCGTACTTCCAACCACTCTGAAACAACTTTGAAGGTGCTTCGAAGCACTTTGCTCGTACTTCCAACCACTCTGAAACAAGTTTGAAGGTGCTGCGAAGCACTTTGCTCGTACTTCCAACCACTCTGAAACAACTTTGAAGGTGCTTCGAAGCACTTTGCTCGTACTTCCAACCACTATGAAACAACTTTGAAGGTGCTTCGAAGCACTTTGCTCGTACTTCCAATCACTCTGAAACAACTTTGAAGGTGCTTCGAAGCACTTCGCTCGTACTTACACCCACTCTGAAACAACTTTGAAGGTGCTTCGAAGCACTTTGCTCGTACTTCAAATCACTCTCAATCAACTTTAAAGGTGCTTCGAAGCACTTTGCTCGTACTTCCAACCACTATGAAACAACTTTGAAGGTGCTTCGAAGCACTTTGCTCGTACTTCCAACCACTCTGAAACAATTTTGAAGGTGCTTCGAAGCACTTCGCTCGTACTTACACCCACTCTGAAACAACTTTGAAGGTGCTTCGAAGCACTTTGCTCGTACTTCCAACCACTCTGAAACAACTTTGAAGGTGCTTCGAAGCACTTTGCTCGTACTTCCAACCACGCTCAAGCAATTTTGAAGGTGCTTCGAAGCACTTTGCTCGTACTTCCAACCACTCTGAAACAACTTTGAAGGTGCTTCGAAGCACTTTGCTCGTACTTCCAACCACGCTCAAACAACTTTGAAGGTGCTTCGAAGCACTTTGCTCGTACTTCCAACCACGCTCAAACAACTTTGAAAGTGCTTCAAATCACTTTGCTCGTACTTCCAACCACTCTGAAACAACTTTGAAGGTGCTTCAAAGCACTTTGCTCGTACTTCCAACCACTCTGAAACAAGTTTGAAGGTGCTGCGAAGCACTTTGCTCGTACTTCCAACCACTATGAAACAATTTTGAAGGTGCTTCGAAGCACTTTGCTCGTACTTCCAATCACTCTGAAACAACTTTGAAGGTGCTTCGAAGCACTTCGCTCGTACTTACACCCACTCTGAAACAACTTTGAAGGTGCTTCGAAGCACTTTGCTCGTACTTCCAATCACTCTGAAACAACTTTGAAGGTGCTTGGAAGCGCTTTGCTCGTACTTCCAACCACTCAGAAACAACTTTGAAGGTGCTTCGAAGCACTTTGCTCGTACTTCCAACCACTATGAAACAATTTTGAAGGTGCTTCGAAGCACTTTGCTCGTACTTCCAATCACTCTGAAACAACTTTGAAGGTGCTTCGAAGCACTTCGCTCGTACTTACACCCACTCTGAAACAACTTTGAAGGTGCTTCGAAGCACTTTGCTCGTACTTCCAATCACTCTGAAACAACTTTGAAGGTGCTTGGAAGCGCTTTGCTCGTACTTCCAACCACTCAGAAACAACTTTGAAGGTGCTTCGAAGCACTTTGCTCGTACTTCCAACCACTCTGAAACAACTTTGAAGGTGCTTCGAAGCACTTTGCTCGTACTTCCAACCACGCTCAAACAACTTTGAAGGTGCTTCGAAGCACTTTGCTCGTACTTCCAACCACGCTCAAACAACTTTGAAAGTGCTTCAAATCACTTTGCTCGTACTTCCAACCACTCTGAAACAACTTTAAAGGTGCTTCGAAGCACTTTGCTCGTACTTCCAACCACTCTGAAACAATTTTGAAGGTGCTTCGAAGCACTTTGCTCGTACTTCCAACCACGCTCAAACCACTTTGAAGGTGCTTCGAAGCACTTTGCTCGTACTTCCAACCACGCTCAAACAACTTTGAAGGTGCTTCGAAGCACTTTGCTCGTACTTCCAACCACTCTGAAACAACTTTGAAGGTGCTTGGAAGCGCTTTGCTCGTACTTCCAACCACTCAGAAACAACTTTGAAGGTGCTTCGAAGCACTTTGCTCGTACTTCCAACCACTCTGAAACAACTTTGAAGGTGCTTCGAAGCACTTTGCTCGTACTTCCAACCACGCTCAAACAACTTTGAAGGTGCTTCGAAGCACTTTGCTCGTACTTCCAACCACGCTCAAACAACTTTGAAAGTGCTTCAAATCACTTTGCTCGTACTTCCAACCACTCTGAAACAACTTTAAAGGTGCTTCGAAGCACTTTGCTCGTACTTCCAACCACTTTAAAACAACTTTGAAGGTGCTTGGAAGCACTTTGCTCGTACTTCCAACCACGCTCAAACCACTTTGAAGGTGCTTCGAAGCACTTTGCTCGTACTTCCAACCACGCTCAAACAACTTTGAAGGTGCTTCGAAGCACTTTGCTCGTACTTCCAACCACTCTGAAACAACTTTGAAGGTGCTTCGAAGCACTTTGCTCGTACTTCCAACCACTATGAAACAACTTTGAAGGTGCTTCGAAGCACTTTGCTCGTACTTCCAAGCACTCTCAAACAACTTTGAAGGTGCTTCGAAGCACTTTGCTCGTACTTGCAACCACGCTCAAACAACTTTGAAGGTGCTTCGAAGCACTTTGCTCGTACTTGCAACCACGCTCAAACAACTTTGAAGGTGCTTCGAAGCACTTTGCTCGTACTTCCAAGCACTCTCAAACAACTTTGAAGGTGCTTCGAAGCACTTTGCTCTTACTTCCAACCACACTCAAACAACTTTGAAGGTGCTTCGAAGCACTTTGCTCGTACTTCCAAGCACTCTCAAACAACTTTGAAGGTGCTTCGAAGCACTTTGCTCGTACTTCCAACCACTCTGAAACAACTTTGAAGGTGCTTCGAAGCACTTTGCTCGTACTTCCAACCACGCTCAAACAACTTTGAAGGTGCTTCGAAGCACTTTGCTCGTACTTCCAACCACGCTCAAACAACTTTGAAAGTGCTTCAAATCACTTTGCTCGTACTTCCAACCACTCTGAAATAATTTTGAAGGTGCTTCGAAGCACTTTGCTCGTACTTCCAACCACTCTGAAACAATTTTGAAGGTGCTTCGAAGCACTTTGCTCGTACTTCCAACCACTTTAAAACAACTTTGAAGGTGCTTGGAAGCACTTTGCTCGTACTTCCAACCACTCTGAAACAACTTTGAAGGTGCTTCGAAGCACTTTGCTCGTACTTCCAACCACGCTCAAACAACTTTGAAGGTGCTTCGAAGCACTTTGCTCGTACTTCCAACCACGCTCAAACAACTTTGAAAGTGCTTCAAATCACTTTGCTCGTACTTCCAACCACTCTGAAACAACTTTAAAGGTGCTTCGAAGCACTTTGCTCGTACTTCCAACCACTCTGAAACAATTTTGAAGGTGCTTCGAAGCACTTTGCTCGTACTTCCAACCACTTTAAAACAACTTTGAAGGTGCTTGGAAGCACTTTGCTCGTACTTCCAACCACGCTCAAACCACTTTGAAGGTGCTTCGAAGCACTTTGCTCGTACTTCCAACCACGCTCAAACAACTTTGAAGGTGCTTCGAAGCACTTTGCTCGTACTTCCAACCACTCTGAAACAACTTTGAAGGTGCTTCGAAGCACTTTGCTCGTACTTGCAACCACGCTCAAACAACTTTGAAGGTGCTTCGAAGCACTTTGCTCGTACTTCCAACCACTCTCAAACAACTTTGAAGGTGCTTCGAAGCACTTTGCTCGTACTTGCAACCACGCTCAAACAACTTTGAAGGTGCTTCGAAGCACTTTGCTCGTACTTGCAACCACGCTCAAACAACTTTGAAGGTGCTTCGAAGCACTTTGCTCGTACTTCCAAGCACTCTCAAACAACTTTGAAGGTGCTTCGAAGCACTTTGCTCTTACTTCCAACCACACTCAAACAACTTTGAAGGTGCTTCGAAGCACTTTGCTCGTACTTCCAAGCACTCTCAAACAACTTTGAAGGTGCTTCGAAGCACTTTGCTCGTACTTCCAAGCACTCTCAAACAACTTTGAAGGTGCTTCGAAGCACTTTGCTCGTACTTCCAACCACTCTGAAACAACTTTGAAGGTGCTTCGAAGCACTTTGCTCGTACTTCCAACCACGCTCAAACAACTTTGAAGGTGCTTCGAAGCACTTTGCTCGTACTTCCAACCACGCTCAAACAACTTTGAAGGTGCTTCGAAGCACTTTGCTCGTACTTCCAACCACTCTGAAACAACTTTAAAGGTGCTTCGAAGCACTTTGCTCGTACTTCCAACCACTCTGAAACAATTTTGAAGGTGCTTCGAAGCACTTTGCTCGTACTTCCAACCACTTTAAAACAACTTTGAAGGTGCTTCGAAGCACTTTGCTCGTACTTCCAACCACTCTGAAACAACTTTGAAGGTGCTTCGAAGCACTTTGCTCGTACTTCCAACCACGCTCAAACAACTTTGAAGGTGCTTCGAAGCACTTTGCTCGTACTTCCAACCACGCTCAAACAACTTTGAAAGTGCTTCAAATCACTTTGCTCGTACTTCCAACCACTCTGAAACAACTTTAAAGGTGCTTCGAAGCACTTTGCTCGTACTTCCAACCACTCTGAAACAATTTTGAAGGTGCTTCGAAGCACTTTGCTCGTACTTCCAACCACTTTAAAACAACTTTGAAGGTGCTTGGAAGCACTTTGCTCGTACTTCCAACCACGCTCAAACCACTTTGAAGGTGCTTCGAAGCACTTTGCTCGTACTTCCAACCACGCTCAAACAACTTTGAAGGTGCTTCGAAGCACTTTGCTCGTACTTCCAACCACTCTGAAACAACTTTGAAGGTGCTTCGAAGCACTTTGCTCGTACTTCCAACCACTATGAAACAACTTTGAAGGTGCTTCGAAGCACTTTGCTCGTACTTCCAAGCACTCTCAAACAACTTTGAAGGTGCTTCGAAGCACTTTGCTCGTACTTGCAACCACGCTCAAACAACTTTGAAGGTGCTTCGAAGCACTTTGCTCGTACTTGCAACCACGCTCAAACAACTTTGAAGGTGCTTCGAAGCACTTTGCTCGTACTTCCAAGCACTCTCAAACAACTTTGAAGGTGCTTCGAAGCACTTTGCTCTTACTTCCAACCACACTCAAACAACTTTGAAGGTGCTTCGAAGCACTTTGCTCGTACTTCCAAGCACTCTCAAACAACTTTGAAGGTGCTTCGAAGCACTTTGCTCGTACTTCCAAGCACTCTCAAACAACTTTGAAGGTGCTTCGAAGCACTTTGCTCGTACTTCCAACCACTCTGAAACAACTTTGAAGGTGCTTCGAAGCACTTTGCTCGTACTTCCAACCACGCTCAAACAACTTTGAAGGTGCTTCGAAGCACTTTGCTCGTACTTCCAACCACGCTCAAACAACTTTGAAAGTGCTTCAAATCACTTTGCTCGTACTTCCAACCACTCTGAAATAATTTTGAAGGTGCTTCGAAGCACTTTGCTCGTACTTCCAACCACTCTGAAACAATTTTGAAGGTGCTTCGAAGCACTTTGCTCGTACTTCCAACCACTTTAAAACAACTTTGAAGGTGCTTGGAAGCACTTTGCTCGTACTTCCAACCACGCTCAAACCACTTTGAAGGTGCTTCGAAGCACTTTGCTCGTACTTCCAACCACGCTCAAACAACTTTGAAGGTGCTTCGAAGCACTTTGCTCGTACTTCCAACCACTCTGAAACAACTTTGAAGGTGCTTCGAAGCACTTTGCTCGTACTTCCAACCACTATGAAACAACTTTGAAGGTGCTTCGAAGCACTTTGCTCGTACTTCCAAGCACTCTCAAACAACTTTGAAGGTGCTTCGAAGCACTTTGCTCGTACTTGCAACCACGCTCAAACAACTTTGAAGGTGCTTCGAAGCACTTTGCTCGTACTTGCAACCACGCTCAAACAACTTTGAAGGTGCTTCGAAGCACTTTGCTCGTACTTCCAAGCACTCTCAAACAACTTTGAAGGTGCTTCGAAGCACTTTGCTCTTACTTCCAACCACACTCAAACAACTTTGAAGGTGCTTCGAAGCACTTTGCTCGTACTTCCAAGCACTCTCAAACAACTTTGAAGGTGCTTCGAAGCACTTTGCTCGTACTTCCAACCACTCTGAAACAACTTTGAAGGTGCTTCGAAGCACTTTGCTCGAACTTCCAACCACTCTCAAACAACTTTGAAGGTGCTTCGAAGCACTTTGCTCGTACTTCCAACCACTCTGAAACAACTTTGAAGGTGCTTGGAAGCACTTTGCTCGTACTTCCAACCACGCTCAAACCACTTTGAAGGTGCTTCGAAGCACTTTGCTCGTACTTCCAACCACGCTCAAACAACTTTGAAGGTGCTTCGAAGCACTTTGCTCGTACTTCCAACCACTCTGAAACAATTTTGAAGGTGCTTCGAAGCACTTTGCTCGTACTTCCAACCACTTTAAAACAACTTTGAAGGTGCTTGGAAGCACTTTGCTCGTACTTCAAATCACTCTCAATCAACTTTAAAGGTGCTTCGAAGCACTTTGCTCGTACTTCCAACCACTATGAAACAACTTTGAAGGTGCTTCGAAGCACTTTGCTCGTACTTCCAACCACGCTCAAACAACTTTGAAGGTGCTTGGAAGCACTTTGCTCGTACTTCCAACCACGCTCAAACCACTTTGAAGGTGCTTCGAAGCACTTTGCTCGTACTTCCAACCACGCTCAAACAACTTTGAAGGTGCTTCGAAGCACTTTGCTCGTACTTCCAACCACGCTCAAACAACTTTGAAAGTGCTTCAAATCACTTTGCTCGTACTTCCAACCACTCTGAAACAACTTTGAAGGTGCTTCGAAGCACTTTGCTCGTACTTCCAACCACTCTGAAACAAGTTTGAAGGTGCTGCGAAGCACTTTGCTCGTACTTCCAACCACTCTGAAACAACTTTGAAGGTGCTTCGAAGCACTTTGCTCGTACTTCCAACCACTATGAAACAATTTTGAAGGTGCTTCGAAGCACTTTGCTCGTACTTCCAATCACTCTGAAACAACTTTGAAGGTGCTTCGAAGCACTTCGCTCGTACTTACACCCACTCTGAAACAACTTTGAAGGTGCTTCGAAGCACTTTGCTCGTACTTCCAATCACTCTGAAACAACTTTGAAGGTGCTTGGAAGCGCTTTGCTCGTACTTCCAACCACTCAGAAACAACTTTGAAGGTGCTTCGAAGCACTTTGCTCGTACTTCCAACCACTCTGAAACAACTTTGAAGGTGCTTCGAAGCACTTTGCTCGTACTTCCAACCACGCTCAAACAACTTTGAAGGTGCTTCGAAGCACTTTGCTCGTACTTCCAACCACGCTCAAACAACTTTGAAAGTGCTTCAAATCACTTTGCTCGTACTTTCAACCACTCTGAAACAACTTTAAAGGTGCTTCGAAGCACTTTGCTCGTACTTCCAACCACTCTGAAATAATTTTGAAGGTGCTTCGAAGCACTTTGCTCGTACTTCCAACCACTCTGAAACAATTTTGAAGGTGCTTCGAAGCACTTTGCTCGTACTTCCAACCACTTTAAAACAACTTTGAAGGTGCTTGGAAGCACTTTGCTCGTACTTCCAACCACGCTCAAACCACTTTGAAGGTGCTTCGAAGCACTTTGCTCGTACTTCCAACCACGCTCAAACAACTTTGAAGGTGCTTCGAAGCACTTTGCTCGTACTTCCAACCACTCTGAAACAACTTTGAAGGTGCTTCGAAGCACTTTGCTCGTACTTCCAACCACTATGAAACAACTTTGAAGGTGCTTCGAAGCACTTTGCTCGTACTTCCAAGCACTCTCAAACAACTTTGAAGGTGCTTCGAAGCACTTTGCTCGTACTTACAACCACTAAGAAACAACTTTGAAGGTGCTTCGAAGCACTTTGCTCGTACTTCCAACCACTCTGAAACAACTTTGAAGGTGCTTCGAAGCACTTTGCTCGTACTTCCAACCACTCTCAAACAACTTTGAAGGTGCTTCGAAGCACTTTGCTCGTACTTCCAACCACGCTCAAACAACTTTGAAGGTGCTTCGAAGCACTTTGCTCGTACTTCCAACCACTCTCAAACAACTTTGAAGGTGCTTCGAAGCACTTTGCTCGTACTTCCAACCACGCTCAAACAACTTTGAAGGTGCTTCGAAGCACTTTGCTCGTACTTGCAACCACGCTCAAACAACTTTGAAGGTGCTTCGAAGCACTTTGCTCGTACTTCCAAGCACTCTCAAACAACTTTGAAGGTGCTTCGAAGCACTTTGCTCGTACTTCCAAGCACTCTCAAACAACTTTGAAGGTGCTTCGAAGCACTTTGCTCGTACTTACAACCACTAAGAAACAACTTTGAAGGTGCTTCGAAGCACTTCGCTCGTACTTACACCCACTCTGAAACAACTTTGAAGGTGCTTCGAAGCACTTTGCTCGTACTTCCAAGCACTCTCAAACAACTTTGAAGGTGCTTCGAAGCACTTTGCTCGTACTTACAACCACTAAGAAACAACTTTGAAGGTGCTTCGAAGCACTTTGCTCGTACTTCCAACCACTCTGAAACAACTTTGAAGGTGCTTCGAAGCACTTTGCTCGTACTTCCAACCACTCTCAAACAACTTTGAAGGTGCTTCGAAGCACTTTGCTCGTACTTCCAACCACGCTCAAACAACTTTGAAGGTGCTTCGAAGCACTTTGCTCGTACTTCCAACCACTCTCAAACAACTTTGAAGGTGCTTCGAAGCACTTTGCTCGTACTTCCAACCACGCTCAAACAACTTTGAAGGTGCTTCGAAGCACTTTGCTCGTACTTGCAACCACGCTCAAACAACTTTGAAGGTGCTTCGAAGCACTTTGCTCGTACTTCCAAGCACTCTCAAACAACTTTGAAGGTGCTTCGAAGCACTTTGCTCGTACTTCCAAGCACTCTCAAACAACTTTGAAGGTGCTTCGAAGCACTTTGCTCGTACTTACAACCACTAAGAAACAACTTTGAAGGTGCTTCGAAGCACTTCGCTCGTACTTACACCCACTCTGAAACAACTTTGAAGGTGCTTCGAAGCACTTTGCTCGTACTTCCAATCACTCTGAAACAACTTTGAAGGTGCTTGGAAGCGCTTTGCTCGTACTTCCAACCACTCAGAAACAACTTTGAAGGTGCTTCGAAGCACTTTGCTCGTACTTCCAACCACTCTGAAACAACTTTGAAGGTGCTTCGAAGCACTTTGCTCGTACTTCCAACCACGCTCAAACAACTTTGAAGGTGCTTCGAAGCACTTTGCTCGTACTTGCAACCACGCTCAAACAACTTTGAAGGTGCTTCGAAGCACTTTGCTCGTACTTCCAAGCACTCTCAAACAACTTTGAAGGTGCTTCGAAGCACTTTGCTCGTACTTCCAAGCACTCTCAAACAACTTTGAAGGTGCTTCGAAGCACTTTGCTCGTACTTCCAACCACTCTGAAACAACTTTGAAGGTGCTTCGAAGCACTTTGCTCGAACTTCCAACCACTCTCAAACAACTTTGAAGGTGCTTCGAAGCACTTTGCTCGTACTTCCAACCACTCTGAAACAACTTTGAAGGTGCTTGGAAGCACTTTGCTCGTACTTCCAACCACGCTCAAACCACTTTGAAGGTGCTTCGAAGCACTTTGCTCGTACTTCCAACCACTCTGAAACAACTTTGAAGGTGCTTCGAAGCGCTTTGCTCTTACTTCCAACCACTCTCAAACAACTTTGAAGGTGCTTCGAAGCACTTTGCTCGTACTTCCAAGCACTCTCAAACAACTTTGAAGGTGCTTCGAAGCACTTTGCTCGTACTTACAACCACTAAGAAACAACTTTGAAGGTGCTTCGAAGCACTTTGCTCGTACTTCCAACCACTCTCAAACAACTTTGAAGGTGATTCGAAGCACTTTGCTCGTACTTCCAACCACTCTCAAACAACTTTGAAGGTGCTTCGAAGCACTTTGCTCTTACTTCCAACCACACTCAAACAACTTTGAAGGTGCTTCGAAGCACTTTGCTCGTACTTCCAAGCACTCTCAAACAACTTTGAAGGTGCTTCGAAGCACTTTGCTCGTACTTCCAAGCACTCTCAAACAACTTTGAAGGTGCTTCGAAGCACTTTGCTCGTACTTGCAACCACGCTCAAACAACTTTGAAGGTGCTTCGAAGCACTTTGCTCGAACTTCCAACCACTCTCAAACAACTTTGAAGGTGCTTCGAAGCACTTTGCTCGTACTTCCAACCACTCTGAAACAACTTTGAAGGTGCTTGGAAGCACTTTGCTCTTACTTCCAACCACTCTCAAACAACTTTGAAGGTGCTTCGAAGCACTTTGCTCGTACTTCCAACCACGCTCAAACAACTTTGAAGGTGCTTCGAAGCACTTTGCTCGTACTTCCAACCACGCTCAAACAACTTTGAAGGTGCTTCGAAGCACTTTGCTCGTACTTCCAAGCACTCTCAAACAACTTTGAAGGTGCTTCGAAGCACTTTGCTCGTACTTCCAACCACGCTCAAACAACTTTGAAGGTGCTTCGAAGCACTTTGCTCGTACTTCCAACCACTCTCAAACAACTTTGAAGGTGCTTCGAAGCACTTTGCTCGTACTTCCAACCACTCTGAAACAACTTTGAAGGTGCTTGGAAGCACTTTGCTCTTACTTCCAACCACTCTCAAACAACTTTGAAGGTGCTTCGAAGCACTTTGCTCGTACTTCCAACCACTCTGAAACAACTTTGAAGGTGCTTCGAAGCGCTTTGCTCTTACTTCCAACCACTCTCAAACAACTTTGAAGGTGCTTCGAAGCACTTTGCTCGTACTTCCAACCACGCTCAAACAACTTTGAAGGTGCTTCGAAGCACTTTGCTCGTACTTCCAACCACTCTGAAACAACTTTGAAGGTGCTTCGAAGCACTTTGCTCGTACTTCCAACCACTCTCAAACAACTTTGAAGGTGCTTCGAAGCACTTTGCTCGTACTTCCAACCACGCTCAAACAACTTTGAAGGTGCTTCGAAGCACTTTGCTCGTACTTCCAACCACTCTCAAACAACTTTGAAGGTGCTTCGAAGCACTTTGCTCGTACTTCCAACCACTCTGAAACAACTTTAAAGGTGCTTCGAAGCACTTTGCTCGTACTTCCAACCACGCTCAAACAACTTTGAAGGTGCTTCGAAGCACTTTGCTCGTACTTCCAACCACTCTGAAACAACTTTGAAGGTGCTTCGAAGCACTTTGCTCGTACTTCCAAGCACTCTCAAACAACTTTGAAGGTGCTTCGAAGCACTTTGCTCGTACTTCCAATCACGCTCAAACAACTTTGAAGGTGCTTGGAAGCACTTTGCTCGTACTTCCAACCACGCTCAAACAACTTTGAAGGTGCTTCGAAGCACTTTGCTCGTACTTCCAACCACTCTGAAACAACTTTGAAGGTGCTTCGAAGCACTTTGCTCGTACTTCCAACCACTCTCAAACAACTTTGAAGGTGCTTCGAAGCACTTTGCTCGTACTTCCAACCACGCTCAAACAACTTTGAAGGTGCTTCGAAGCACTTTGCTCGTACTTCCAACCACTCTCAAACAACTTTGAAGGTGCTTCGAAGCACTTTGCTCGTACTTCCAAGCACTCTCAAACAACTTTAAAGGTGCTTCGAAGCACTTTGCTCGTACTTCCAACCACGCTCAAACAACTTTGAAGGTGCTTCGAAGCACTTTGCTCGTACTTCCAACCACTCTGAAACAACTTTGAAGGTGCTTCGAAGCACTTTGCTCGTACTTCCAACCACTCTGAAACAACTTTGAAGGTGCTTCGAAGCACTTTGCTCGTACTTCCAACCACTATGAAACAACTTTGAAGGTGCTTCGAAGCACTTTGCTCGTACTTCCAAGCACTCTCAAACAACTTTGAAGGTGCTTCGAAGCACTTTGCTCGTACTTCCAACCACTCTCAAACAACTTTGAAGGTGCTTCGAAGCACTTTGCTCGTACTTCCAACCACTCTAAAACAACTTTGAAGGTGCTTGGAAGCACTTTGCTCGTACTTCCAACCACGCTCAAACCACTTTGAAGGTGCTTCGAAGCACTTTGCTCGTACTTCCAACCACTCTGAAACAACTTTGAAGGTGATTCGAAGCACTTTGCTCGTACTTCCAACCACTCTGAAACAACTTTGAAGGTGCTTCGAAGCACTTTGCTCGTACTTCCAACCACTCTCAAACAACTTTGAAGGTGCTTCGAAGCACTTTGCTCGTACTTCCAACCACGCTCAAACAACTTTGAAGGTGCTTCGAAGCACTTTGCTCGTACTTCCAACCACTCTCAAACAACTTTGAAGGTGCTTCGAAGCACTTTGCTCTTACTTCCAACCACTCTCAAACAACTTTGAAGGTGCTTCGAAGCACTTTGCTCGTACTTCCAACCACGCTCAAACAACTTTGAAGGTGCTTCGAAGCACTTTGCTCGTACTTCCAACCACTCTGAAACAACTTTGAAGGTGCTTCGAAGCACTTTGCTCGTACTTCCAACCACTCTGAAACAACTTTAAAGGTGCTTCGAAGCACTTTGCTCGTACTTCCAACCACGCTCAAACAACTTTGAAGGTGCTTCGAAGCACTTTGCTCGTACTTCCAACCACTCTGAAACAACTTTGAAGGTGCTTCGAAGCACTTTGCTCGTACTTCCAAGCACTCTCAAACAACTTTGAAGGTGCTTCGAAGCACTTTGCTCGTACTTCCAATCACGCTCAAACAACTTTGAAGGTGCTTGGAAGCACTTTGCTCGTACTTCCAACCACGCTCTAACAACTTTGAAGGTGCTTCGAAGCACTTTGCTCGTACTTCCAACCACTCTGAAACAACTTTGAAGGTGCTTCGAAGCACTTTGCTCGTACTTCCAACCACTCTCAAACAACTTTGAAGGTGCTTCGAAGCACTTTGCTCGTACTTCCAACCACGCTCAAACAACTTTGAAGGTGCTTCGAAGCACTTTGCTCGTACTTCCAAGCACTCTCAAACAACTTTGAAGGTGCTTCGAAGCACTTTGCTCGTACTTCCAACCACTCTCAAACAACTTTGAAGGTGCTTCGAAGCACTTTGCTCGTACTTCCAACCACTCTAAAACAACTTTGAAGGTGCTTGGAAGCACTTTGCTCGTACTTCCAACCACGCTCAAACCACTTTGAAGGTGCTTCGAAGCACTTTGCTCGTACTTCCAACCACTCTCAAACAACTTTGAAGGTGATTCGAAGCACTTTGCTCGTACTTCCAACCACTCTCAAACAACTTTGAAGGTGCTTCGAAGCACTTTGCTCTTACTTCCAACCACACTCAAACAACTTTGAAGGTGCTTCGAAGCACTTTGCTCGTACTTCCAAGCACTCTCAAACAACTTTGAAGGTGCTTCGAAGCACTTTGCTCGTACTTCCAAGCACTCTCAAACAACTTTGAAGGTGCTTCGAAGCACTTTGCTCGTACTTCCAACCACTCTGAAACAACTTTGAAGGTGCTTCGAAGCACTTTGCTCGAACTTCCAACCACTCTCAAACAACTTTGAAGGTGCTTCGAAGCACTTTGCTCGTACTTCCAACCACTCTGAAACAACTTTGAAGGTGCTTGGAAGCACTTTGCTCGTACTTCCAACCACGCTCAAACCACTTTGAAGGTGCTTCGAAGCACTTTGCTCGTACTTCCAACCACTCTGAAACAACTTTGAAGGTGCTTCGAAGCGCTTTGCTCTTACTTCCAACCACTCTCAAACAACTTTGAAGGTGCTTCGAAGCACTTTGCTCGTACTTCCAAGCACTCTCAAACAACTTTGAAGGTGCTTCGAAGCACTTTGCTCGTACTTACAACCACGCTCAAACAACTTTGAAGGTGCTTCGAAGCACTTTGCTCGTACTTCCAACCACTCTGAAACAACTTTGAAGGTGCTTGGAAGCACTTTGCTCGTACTTCCAACCACGCTCAAACAACTTTGAAGGTGCTTCGAAGCACTTTGCTCGTACTTCCAACCACTCTGAAACAACTTTGAAGGTGCTTCGAAGCGCTTTGCTCTTACTTCCAACCACTCTCAAACAACTTTGAAGGTGCTTCGAAGCACTTTGCTCGTACTTCCAAGCACTCTCAAACAACTTTGAAGGTGCTTCGAAGCACTTTGCTCGTACTTACAACCACTAAGAAACAACTTTGAAGGTGCTTCGAAGCACTTTGCTCGTACTTCCAACCACTCTCAAACAACTTTGAAGGTGATTCGAAGCACTTTGCTCGTACTTCCAACCACTCTCAAACAACTTTGAAGGTGCTTCGAAGCACTTTGCTCTTACTTCCAACCACACTCAAACAACTTTGAAGGTGCTTCGAAGCACTTTGCTCGTACTTCCAAGCACTCTCAAACAACTTTGAAGGTGCTTCGAAGCACTTTGCTCGTACTTCCAACCACGCTCAAACAACTTTGAAGGTGCTTCGAAGCACTTTGCTCGTACTTCCAACCACTCTCAAACAACTTTGAAGGTGCTTCGAAGCACTTTGCTCGTACTTCCAACCACTCTGAAACAACTTTAAAGGTGCTTCGAAGCACTTTGCTCGTACTTCCAACCACTCTGAAACAACTTTGAAGGTGCTTGGAAGCACTTTGCTCGTACTTCCAACCACGCTCAAACAACTTTGAAGGTGCTTGGAAGCACTTTGCTCGTACTTCCAACCACGCTCAAACAACTTTGAAGGTGCTTCGAAGCACTTTGCTCGTACTTCCAACCACTCTGAAACAACTTTGAAGGTGCTTCGAAGCACTTTGCTCGTACTTCCAACCACTCTCAAACAACTTTGAAGGTGCTTCGAAGCACTTTGCTCGTACTTCCAACCACGCTCAAACAACTTTGAAGGTGCTTCGAAGCACTTTGCTCGTACTTCCAACCACTCTCAAACAACTTTGAAGGTGCTTCGAAGCACTTTGCTCGTACTTCCAACCACTCTGAAACAACTTTAAAGGTGCTTCGAAGCACTTTGCTCGTACTTCCAACCACGCTCAAACAACTTTGAAGGTGCTTCGAAGCACTTTGCTCTTACTTCCAACCACACTCAAACAACTTTGAAGGTGCTTCGAAGCACTTTGCTCGTACTTCCAAGCACTCTCAAACAACTTTGAAGGTGCTTCGAAGCACTTTGCTCGTACTTCCAATCACGCTCAAACAACTTTGAAGGTGCTTGGAAGCACTTTGCTCGTACTTCCAACCACGCTCAAACAACTTTGAAGGTGCTTCGAAGCACTTTGCTCGTACTTCCAACCACTCTGAAACAACTTTGAAGGTGCTTCGAAGCACTTTGCTCGTACTTCCAACCACTCTCAAACAACTTTGAAGGTGCTTCGAAGCACTTTGCTCGTACTTCCAACCACTATGAAACAACTTTGAAGGTGCTTCGAAGCACTTTGCTCGTACTTCCAAGCACTCTCAAACAACTTTGAAGGTGCTTCGAAGCACTTTGCTCGTACTTCCAACCACTCTCAAACAACTTTGAAGGTGCTTCGAAGCACTTTGCTCGTACTTCCAACCACTCTAAAACAACTTTGAAGGTGCTTGGAAGCACTTTGCTCGTACTTCCAACCACGCTCAAACCACTTTGAAGGTGCTTCGAAGCACTTTGCTCGTACTTCCAACCACTCTCAAACAACTTTGAAGGTGATTCGAAGCACTTTGCTCGTACTTCCAACCACTCTCAAACAACTTTGAAGGTGCTTCGAAGCACTTTGCTCTTACTTCCAACCACACTCAAACAACTTTGAAGGTGCTTCGAAGCACTTTGCTCGTACTTCCAAGCACTCTCAAACAACTTTGAAGGTGCTTCGAAGCACTTTGCTCGTACTTCCAAGCACTCTCAAACAACTTTGAAGGTGCTTCGAAGCACTTTGCTCGTACTTACAACCACTAAGAAACAACTTTGAAGGTGCTTCGAAGCACTTTGCTCGTACTTCCAACCACTCTCAAACAACTTTGAAGGTGATTCGAAGCACTTTGCTCGTACTTCCAACCACTCTCAAACAACTTTGAAGGTGCTTCGAAGCACTTTGCTCGTACTTCCAACCACACTCAAACAACTTTGAAGGTGCTTCGAAGCACTTTGCTCGTACTTCCAAGCACTCTCAAACAACTTTGAAGGTGCTTCGAAGCACTTTGCTCGTACTTCCAAGCACTCTCAAACAACTTTGAAGGTGCTTCGAAGCACTTTGCTCGTACTTGCAACCACGCTCAAACAACTTTGAAGGTGCTTCGAAGCACTTTGCTCGAACTTCCAACCACTCTCAAACAACTTTGAAGGTGCTTCGAAGCACTTTGCTCGTACTTCCAACCACTCTGAAACAACTTTGAAGGTGCTTGGAAGCACTTTGCTCGTACTTCCAACCACGCTCAAACAACTTTGAAGGTGCTTCGAAGCACTTTGCTCGTACTTCCAACCACTCTGAAACAACTTTGAAGGTGCTTCGAAGCGCTTTGCTCTTACTTCCAACCACTCTCAAACAACTTTGAAGGTGCTTCGAAGCACTTTGCTCGTACTTCCAACCACTCTCAAACAACTTTGAAGGTGCTTCGAAGCACTTTGCTCGTACTTACAACCACTAAGAAACAACTTTGAAGGTGCTTCGAAGCACTTTGCTCGTACTTCCAACCACTCTCAAACAACTTTGAAGGTGATTCGAAGCACTTTGCTCGTACTTCCAACCACTCTCAAACAACTTTGAAGGTGCTTCGAAGCACTTTGCTCTTACTTCCAACCACACTCAAACAACTTTGAAGGTGCTTCGAAGCACTTTGCTCGTACTTCCAAGCACTCTCAAACAACTTTGAAGGTGCTTCGAAGCACTTTGCTCGTACTTCCAATCACGCTCAAACAACTTTGAAGGTGCTTGGAAGCACTTTGCTCGTACTTCCAACCACGCTCAAACAACTTTGAAGGTGCTTCGAAGCACTTTGCTCGTACTTCCAACCACTCTGAAACAACTTTGAAGGTGCTTCGAAGCACTTTGCTCGTACTTCCAACCACTCTCAAACAACTTTGAAGGTGCTTCGAAGCACTTTGCTCGTACTTCCAACCACGCTCAAACAACTTTGAAGGTGCTTCGAAGCACTTTGCTCGTACTTCCAACCACTCTCAAACAACTTTGAAGGTGCTTCGAAGCACTTTGCTCGTACTTCCAACCACTCTGAAACAACTTTAAAGGTGCTTCGAAGCACTTTGCTCGTACTTCCAACCACGCTCAAACAACTTTGAAGGTGCTTCGAAGCACTTTGCTCTTACTTCCAACCACACTCAAACAACTTTGAAGGTGCTTCGAAGCACTTTGCTCGTACTTCCAAGCACTCTCAAACAACTTTGAAGGTGCTTCGAAGCACTTTGCTCGTACTTCCAATCACGCTCAAACAACTTTGAAGGTGCTTGGAAGCACTTTGCTCGTACTTCCAACCACGCTCAAACAACTTTGAAGGTGCTTCGAAGCACTTTGCTCGTACTTCCAACCACTCTCAAACAACTTTGAAGGTGCTTCGAAGCACTTTGCTCTTACTTCCAAGCACTCTCAAACAACTTTAAAGGTGCTTCGAAGCACTTTGCTCGTACTTCCAACCACGCTCAAACAACTTTGAAGGTGCTTCGAAGCACTTTGCTCGTACTTCCAACCACTCTGAAACAACTTTGAAGGTGCTTCGAAGCACTTTGCTCGTACTTCCAACCACTCTGAAACAACTTTGAAGGTGCTTCGAAGCACTTTGCTCGTACTTCCAACCACGCTCAAACAACTTTGAAGGTGCTTCGAAGCACTTTGCTCGTACTTCCAAGCACTCTCAAACAACTTTGAAGGTGCTTCGAAGCACTTTGCTCGTACTTCCAATCACGCTCAAACAACTTTGAAGGTGCTTGGAAGCACTTTGCTCGTACTTCCAACCACGCTCAAACAACTTTGAAGGTGCTTCGAAGCACTTTGCTCGTACTTCCAACCACTCTGAAACAACTTTGAAGGTGCTTCGAAGCACTTTGCTCGTACTTGCAACCACGCTCAAACAACTTTGAAGGTGCTTCGAAGCACTTTGCTCGTACTTCCAACCACTCTCAAACAACTTTGAAGGTGCTTCGAAGCACTTTGCTCGTACTTCCAACCACTATGAAACAACTTTGAAGGTGCTTCGAAGCACTTTGCTCGTACTTCCAACCACGCTCAAACAACTTTGAAGGTGCTTCGAAGCACTTTGCTCGTACTTCCAAGCACTCTCAAACAACTTTGAAGGTGCTTCGAAGCACTTTGCTCTTACTTCCAAGCACTCTCAAACAACTTTAAAGGTGCTTCGAAGCACTTTGCTCGTACTTCCAACCACGCTCAAACAACTTTGAAGGTGCTTCGAAGCACTTTGCTCTTACTTCCAACCACACTCAAACAACTTTGAAGGTGCTTCGAAGCACTTTGCTCGTACTTCCAAGCACTCTCAAACAACTTTGAAGGTGCTTCGAAGCACTTTGCTCGTACTTCCAACCACGCTCAAACAACTTTGAAGGTGCTTCGAAGCACTTTGCTCGTACTTCCAACCACGCTCAAACAACTTTGAAGGTGCTTCGAAGCACTTTGCTCGTACTTCCAACCACTCTCAAACAACTTTGAAGGTGCTTCGAAGCACTTTGCTCTTACTTCCAAGCACTCTCAAACAACTTTAAAGGTGCTTCGAAGCACTTTGCTCGTACTTCCAACCACGCTCAAACAACTTTGAAGGTGCTTCGAAGCACTTTGCTCGTACTTCCAACCACTCTGAAACAACTTTGAAGGTGCTTCGAAGCACTTTGCTCGTACTTCCAACCACTCTGAAACAACTTTGAAGGTGCTTCGAAGCACTTTGCTCGTACTTCCAACCACGCTCAAACAACTTTGAAGGTGCTTCGAAGCACTTTGCTCGTACTTCCAAGCACTCTCAAACAACTTTGAAGGTGCTTCGAAGCACTTTGCTCGTACTTCCAATCACGCTCAAACAACTTTGAAGGTGCTTGGAAGCACTTTGCTCGTACTTCCAACCACGCTCAAACAACTTTGAAGGTGCTTCGAAGCACTTTGCTTGTACTTCCAACCACTCTGAAACAACTTTGAAGGTGCTTCGAAGCACTTTGCTCGTACTTCCAACCACTCTCAAACAACTTTGAAGGTGCTTCGAAGCACTTTGCTCGTACTTCCAACCACGCTCAAACAACTTTGAAGGTGCTTCGAAGCACTTTGCTCGTACTTCCAACCACTCTCAAACAACTTTGAAGGTGCTTCGAAGCACTTTGCTCTTACTTCCAAGCACTCTCAAACAACTTTAAAGGTGCTTCGAAGCACTTTGCTCGTACTTCCAACCACGCTCAAACAACTTTGAAGGTGCTTCGAAGCACTTTGCTCGTACTTCCAACCACTCTGAAACAACTTTGAAGGTGCTTCGAAGCACTTTGCTCGTACTTCCAACCACTCTGAAACAACTTTGAAGGTGCTTCGAAGCACTTTGCTCGTACTTCCAACCACTATGAAACAACTTTGAAGGTGCTTCGAAGCACTTTGCTCGTACTTCCAAGCACTCTCAAACAACTTTGAAGGTGCTTCGAAGCACTTTGCTCGTACTTCCAACCACTCTCAAACAACTTTGAAGGTGCTTGGAAGCACTTTGCTCGTACTTCCAACCACGCTCAAACCACTTTGAAGGTGCTTCGAAGCACTTTGCTCGTACTTCCAACCACTCTCAAACAACTTTGAAGGTGCTTCGAAGCACTTTGCTCGTACTTCCAACCACTCTCAAACAACTTTGAAGGTGCTTCGAAGCACTTTGCTCTTACTTCCAACGACTCTCAAACAACTTTGAAGGTGCTTCGAAGCACTTTGCTCGTAGTTCCAAGCACTCTCAAACAACTTTGAAGGTGCTTCGAAGCACTTTGCTCGTACTTGCAACCACGCTCAAACAACTTTGAAGGTGCTTCGAAGCACTTTGCTCGTACTTCCAACCACTCTCAAACAACTTTGAAGGTGCTTCGAAGCACTTTGCTCGTACTTCCAACCACTATGAAACAACTTTGAAGGTGCTTCGAAGCACTTTGCTCGTACTTCCAACCACTCTCAAACAACTTTGAAGGTGCTTCGAAGCACTTTGCTCGTACTTCCAACCACTATGAAACAACTTTTTACGTAATTCCAACAGCATCCAAACACCTTTGGAGAACCTTCGAAGCATTTTTTACGTAATTCCAACAACATCCAAACACCTTTAAAGGTGCTTCGAAGCACTTTTTACGTAATTCCAACAACATCCAAACACCTTCGCAGGACCTTCGAAGCACTTTTTACGTATTTCCAACAACATCCAAACACCTTTGGAGGACCTTCGAAGCACTTTTTACGTAATTCTAACAACATCCAAACACCTTCGGAGGACCTTCGAAGCACTTTTTACGTAAATCCAACAACATCCAAACACCTTTGGAGGACCTTCGAAGCCCTTTTTACGTAATTCCAAAAACATCCAAACACCTTTGGAGGACCTTCGAAGCACTTTTTACGTAATTCTTACAACATCCAAACACCTTTAAAGGTGCTTCGAAGCACTTTTTACGTAATTCCAACAACATCCAAACACCTTTGCAGGACCTTCGAAGCAATTTTTACGTATTTCCAACAACATCCAAACACCTTTGGAGGACCTTCGAAAAACTTTTTACGTAATTCCAACAGCATCCAAACACCTTTGGAGGACCTTCGAAGCACTTTTTACGTAATTCCAACAACATCCAAACACCTTCGGAGGACCTTCGAAGCACTTTTTACGTAATTCCAACAACATCCAAACACCTTTGGAGAACCTTCGAAGCACTTTCTACGTAAATCCAACAGCATCCAAACACCTTTGGAGGACCTTCGAAGCATTTTTTACGTAATTCCAACAACATCCAAACACCTTCGGAGGACCTTCGAAGCACTTTTTACGTAATTCCAACAACATCCAAACACCTTTAAAGGTGCTTCGAAGCACTTTATACGTAATTCCAACAACATCCAAACACCTTCGCAGGACCTTCGAAGCACTTTTTACGTATTTCCAACAACATCCAAACACCTTTGGAGGACCTTCGAAGCACTTTTTACGTAAATCCAACAGCATCCAAACACCTTTGGAGGACCTTCGAAGCACTTTTTACGTAATTCCAACAACATCCAAACACCTTTGGAGGACCTTCGAAGCACTTTTTACGTAAATCCAACAGCATCCAAACACCTTCGGAGGACCTTCGAAGCACTTTTTACGTAATTCCAACAACATCCAAACACCTTTGGAGGACCTTCGAAGCACTTTTTACGTAATTCCAACAACATCCAAACACCTTTGGAGGACCTTCGAAGCACTTTTTGCGTAATTCCAACAGCATCCAAACATCTTTGGAGGACCTTCGACGCACGTTTTACGTATTTCCAACAACATCCAAACACCTTTGGAGGACCTTCGAAGCACTTTTTACGTAATTCCAACAACATCCAAACACCTTTGGGGGACCTTCGAAGCACTTTTTACGTAATTCCAACAACATCCAAACACCTTTGGAGTACCTTCGAAGCACGTTTTACGTAATTCCAACAACATCCAAACACCTTTAAAGGTGCTTCGAAGCACTTTTTGCGTAATTCCAACAACATACAAACACTTTCGCAGGACCTTCGAAGCACTTTTTACGTATTTCCAACAACATCCAAACACCTTTGGAGGACCTTCGAAGCTTTTTTTACTTAAATCCAACAGCATCCAAACACCTTTGGAGGACCTTCGAAGCACTTTTTACGTAATTCCAACAACATCCAAACACCTTTGGAGGACCTTCGAAGCACTTTTTACGTAAATCAAACAGCATCCAAACACCTTCGGAGGACCTTCGAAGCACTTTTTACGTAATTCCAACAACATCCAAACACCTTTGGAGGACCTTCGAAGCACTTTTTACGTAATTCGAACAACATCCAAACACCTTTAGAGGACCTTCGAAGCACTTTTTACGTTATTCCTACAACATCCAAACACCTTTAAAGGTGCTTCGAAGCACTTTTTACGTAATTCCAACAACATCCAAACACCTTCGCAGGACCTTCGAAGCACTTTTTACGTAATTCCAACAACATCCAAACACCTTTGGAGGACCTTCGAAGCACTTTTAACGTAATTCCAACAACATCCAAACACCTTTGGAGGACCTTCGAAGCACTTTTTACGTAAATCCAACAGCATCCAAACACATTTGGAGGACCTTCGAAGCACTTTTTACGTAATTCCAACAACATCCAAACACCTTTGGAGGACCTTCGAAGCACTTTTTACGTAATTCCAACAACATTCAAACACCTTTAAAGGTGCTTCGAAGCACTTTTTACGTATTTCCAACAACATCCAAACACCTTCGCAGGACCTTCGAAGCACTTTTTACGTATTTCCAACAACATCCAAACACCTTTGGAGGACCTTCGAAGCACTTTTTACGTTATTCCAACAACATCCAAACACCTTTGGAGGATCTTCGAAGCACTTTTTACGTAATTCCAACAACATCCAAACACCTTTGGAGAACCTTCGAAGCACTTTTTACGTAATTCCAACAACATCCAAACACCTTTGGAGGACCTTCGAAGCACTTTTTACGTAAATCCAACAGCATTCAAACACCTTTAAAGGACCTTCGACGCACTTTTTACGTAATTCCAACAACATCCAAACACCTTTGGAGGACCTTCGAAGCACTTTTTACGTAATTCCAAAAACATCCAAACACCTTTAAAGGACCTTCGACGCACTTTTTACGTATTTCCAAAAACATCCAAACACCTTTGGAGGACCTTCGAAGCACTTTTTACGTAATTCCAACAACAACCAAACACCTTTGGAGGACCTTCGAAGCACTTTTTACGTAATTCCAACATCATCCAAACACCTTTAGAGGACCTTCGAAGCACTTTTTACGTAATTCCCACAACATCCAAACACCTTTTTAGGACCTTCAAAGCACTTTTTACGTAATTCCAACAACATCCAAACACCTTTGGAGGACCTTCGAAGCACTTTTTACGTAAATCCAACAGCATTCAAACACCTTTAAAGGACCTTCGAAGCACTTTTTACGTAATTCCAACAACATCCAAACACCTTTGGAGGACCTTCGAAGCACTTTTTACGTAATTCCAACAACATCCAAACACCTTTGGAGGACCTTCGAAGCACTTTTTACGTAATTCCAACAACATCCAAACACCTTTGGAGGACCTTCGACGCACGTTTTACGTAAATCCAACAGCATCCAAACACCTTTGGAGGACCTTCGAAGCACTTTTTACGTAATTCCAACAACATCCAAACATCTTTGGAGGACCTTCGAAGCACGTTTTACGTATTTCCAACAACATCCAAACACCTTTGGAGGACCTTCGAAGCATTTTTTACGTAATTCCAACAACATCCAAACACCTTCGGAGGACCTTCGAAGCACTTTTTATGTAATTCCAACAACATCCAAACACCGTCGGAGGACCTTCGAAGCACTTTTTACGTAATTCCAACAACATCCAAACACCTTCGGAGGACCTTCGAAGCACTTTTTACGTAATTCCAACAACATCCAAACACCTTTGGAGGACCTTCGAAGCACTTTTTACGTATTTCCAACAACATCCAAACAGCTTTGGAGGACCTTCGAAGCACTTTTTACGTAATTCCAACAACATCCAAACACCTTTGGAGGACCTTCGAAGCACTTTTTACGTAAATCCAACAGCATCCAAACACCTTTGGAAGACCTTCGAAGCACTTTTTACGTAATTCGAACAACATCCAAACACCTTTGGAGGTCCTTCGAAGCACTTTTTACGTAATTCCAACAACATCCAAACACCTTTGGAGGACCTTCGAAGCACTTTTTACGTATTTCCAACAACATCCAAACACCTTTGGAGGACCATCGATGCACTTTTTACGTAATTCCAAAAACATCCAAACACCTTTGGAGGACCTTCGAAGCACGTTTTACGTATTTCCAACATCATCCAAACACCTTTGGAGGACCTTCGAAGCACTTTTTACGTAAATCCAACAGCATCCAAACACCTTCGGAGGACCTCCGACGCACTTTTTACGTAATTCCAAAAACATCCAAACACCTTTGGAGGACCCTCGAAGCACGTTTTACGTATTTTCCAACAACTTCCAAACACCTTTGGAGGACCTTCGAAGCACTTTTCACGTAAATCCAACTGCATCCAAACACCTTTGGAGGACCTTCGAAGCACTTTTTACGTAAATGCAACAACATCCAAACACCTTTGGAGGACCTTCGAAGCACTTTTTACGTAATTTCAACAACATCCAAACACCTTTGGAGGACCTTCGAAGCACTTATAACGTAATACCAACAACATCCAAACACCTTTGGCAGACCTTCGAAGCACTTTTTACGTAAATCCAACAGCATCCAAACACCTTTGGAGGACCTTCGAAGCAATTTTTACGTAATTCCAACAACATCCAAACACCTTTGGAGGACCTTCGAAGCACTTATAACGTTATTCCAACAACATCCAAACACCTTTGGAGGACCTTCGAAGCACTTTTTACGTAATTCCAACCACATCCAAACACCTTTGGAGGACCTTCGAAGCACTTTTTACGTAATTCCAACAACATCCAAACATCTTTGGAGGACCTTCGAAGCACTTTTTACGTAATTCCAACAACATCCAAACACCTTTGGAGGACCTTCGAAGCACTTTTTACGTAATTCCAACAACATCCAAACACCTTTGGAGGACCTTCGAAGCACTTTTTACGTAAATCCAACAGCATCCAAACACCTTTGGAGGACCTTCGAAGCGCTTTTTACGTTATTCCAACAACATCCAAACAACTTTGGAGGACCTTCGAAGCACTTTTTACGTAATTCCAACAACATCCAAACACCTTTGGAGGACCTTCGAAGCACTTTTAACGTAATTCCAACAACATCCAAACACCTTCGGAGGACCTTCGAAGCACTTTTAACGTAATTCCAACAACATCCAAACACCTTCGAAGGACCTTCGAAGCACTTTTTACATAATTCCAACAACATCCAAACACCTTTAGAGGACCTTCGAAGCACTTTTTACGTAATTCCAACAACATCCAAACACCTTCGGAGGACCTTCAAAGCACTTTTTACTTAATTCCAACAACATCCAAACACCTTCGGAGGACCTTCGAAGCACTATTTACGTAATTCCAACAACATCCAAACACCTTTTGAGGACCTTCGAAGCACTTTTTACATAATTCCAACAACATCCAAACACCTTTTGAGGACCTTCGAAACACTTTTTACGTAATTCCAACAACATCGAAACATCTTCGGAGGACCTTCGAAGCACTTTTTACATAATTCCAACAACATTCCAACACCTCCGGAGGACATTCGAAGCACTTTAAACGTAATTCCAACAACATCCAAACACCTTCGGAGGACCTTCGAAGCACTTTTCACGTAATTCCAAAAACATCCAAACACCTTTTGAGGACCTTCGAAGCACTATTTACGTAATTCCAACAACATCCAAACACCTTTTGAGGACCTTCGAAGCACTTTTTACGTAATTCCAACAACATCCAAACACCTTTTGAGGACCTTCGAAGCACTATTTACGTAATTCCAACAACATCCAAACACCTTTTGAGGACCTTCGAAGCACTTTTTACATAATTCCAACAACATCCAAACACCTTTTGAGGACCTTCGAAACACTTTTTACGTAATTCCAACAACATCGAAACATCTTCGGAGGACCTTCGAAGCACTTTTTACATAATTCCAACAACATTCCAACACCTCCGGAGGACATTCGAAGCACTTTAAACGTAATTCCAACAACATCCAAACATCTTCGGAGGACCTTCGAAACACTTTTTACGTAATTCCAACAACATCCAAACACCTTTTGAGGACCTTCGAAGCACTATTTACGTAATTCCAACAACATCCAAACACCTTTTGAGGACCTTCGAAGCACTTTTTACGTAATTCCAACAACATCGAAACATCTTCGGAGGAACTTCGAAGCACTTTTTACGTAATTCCAACAACATCAAAACACCTTTGGAGGACCTTCGAAGTACTTTTTACGTAATTCCAACAACATCCAAACACCTTCGGAGGACCTTCGAAGCACTTTAAACGTAATTCCAACAACATCCAAACAAGTTCGGAAGACCTTCGAAGCACTTTTTACATAATTCCAACAACATCCAAACACCTTCGGAGGACCTTCGAAGCACTTTTTACGTAATTCCAACAGCATCCAAACACCTTTGGAGGACCTTCGAAGTACTTTTTACGTAATTCCAACAACATCCAAACACCTTCGGAGGACCTTCGAAGCACTTTTAACGTAATTCCAACAACATCCAAACACTTTTGGAGGACCTTCGAAGCACTTTTTACGTAATTCCAACAACATCGAAACATCTTCGGAGGACCTTCGAAGCACTTTTTACATAATTCCAACAACATTCCAACACCTCCGGAGGACATTCGAAGCACTTTTAACGTAATTCCAACAACATCCAAACACCTTCGGAGGACCTTCGAAGCACTTTTCACGTAATTCCAAAAACATCCAAACACCTTCGGAGGACCTTCGAAGCACTTTTCTCGTAATTCCAAAAACATCCAAACACCTTTAGAGGACCTTCGAAGAACTTATTACTTAATTCCAACAACATTAAAACACCTTTGGAGGACCTTCGAAGCACTTTTTACGTTATTCCAACAACATCCAAACACCTTCGGAGGACCTTCGAAGCACTTTTTACGTAATTCCAACAACATCCAAACACCTTCGGAGGACCTTCGAAGCACTTTTCTCGTAGTTCCAACAACATCCAAACACCTTCGGAGGACCTTCGAAGCACTTTTTACGTAATTCCAACAACATCCAAACACCTTCGGAGGACCTTCGAAGCACTTTCTACGTAATTCCAACAACATTCAAACACCTTCGGAGGACCTTCGAAGCACTTTTTACGTAATTCCATCAACATCCAAACTCCTTCGGAGGACCTTCGAAGCACTTTTCTCGTAATTCCAAAAACATCCAAACACCTTTAGAGGACCTTCGAAGCACTTATTACTTAATTCCAACAACATTAAAACACTTTTGGAGGACCTTCGAAGCACTTTTTACGTAATTCCAACAACATCGAAACATCTTCGGAGGACCTTCGAAGCACTTTTTACATAATTCCAACAACATTCCAACACCTCCGGAGGAAATTCGAAGCACTTTTAACGTAATTCCAACAACATCCAAACACCTTCGGAGGACCTTCGAAGCACTTTTCACGTAATTCCAAAAACATCCAAACACCTTCGGAGGACCTTCGAAGCACTTTTCTCGTAATTCCAAAAACATCCAAACACCTTTAGAGGACCTTCGAAGAACTTATTACTTAATTCCAACAACATTAAAACACCTTTGGAGGACCTTCGAAGCACTTTTTACGTAATTCCAACAACATCCAAACACCTTCGGAGGACCTTCGAAGCACTTTTTACGTAATTCCAACAACATCCAAACACCTTCGGAGGACCTTCGAAGCACTTTTCTCGTAGTTCCAACAACATCCAAACACCTTCGGAGGACCTTCGAAGCACTTTTTACGTAATTCTAACAACATCCAAACACCTTCGGAGGACCTTCGAAGCACTTTCTACGTAATTCCAACAACATTCAAACACCTTCGGAGGACCTTCGAAGCACTTTTTACGTAATTCCATCAACATCCAAACACCTTCGGAGGACCTTCGAAGCACTTTTCTCGTAATTCCAAAAACATCCAAACACCTTTAGAGGACCTTCGAAGCACTTATTACTTAATTCCAACAACATTAAAACACCTTTGGAGGACCTTCGAAGCACTTTTTACGTAATTCCAACAACATCCAAACACCTTCGGAGGACCTTCGAAGCACTTTTTACGTAATTCCAACAACATCCAAACACCTTCGGAGGACCTTCGAAGCACTTTTTACGTAATTCCAACAACATCCAAACACCTGCGGAAGACCTTCGAAGCACTTTTTACATAATTTCAACAACATCCAAACACCTTCGGAGGACATTCGAAGCACTTTTAACGTAATTCCAACAACATCCAAACACCTTCGGAGGACCTTCGAAGCACTTTTTACGTAATTCCAACAACATCCAAACACCTTTGGAGGACCTTCGAAGCACTTTTCACGTAATTCCAAAAACATCCAAACACCTTCGGAGGACCTTCGAAGCACTTTTCTCGTAATTCCAAAAACATCCAAACACCTTTAGAGGACCTTCGAAGAACTTATTACTTAATTCCAACAACATTAAAACACCTTTGGAGGACCTTCGAAGCACTTTTTACGTTATTCCAACAACATCCAAACACCTTCGGAGGACCTTCGAAGCACTTTTTACGAATTTCCAACAACATCCAAACACCTTCGGAGGACCTTCGAAGCACTTTTCTCGTAGTTCCAACAACATCCAAACACCTTCGGAGGACCTTCGAAGCACTTTTTACGTAATTCCAACAACATCCAAACACCTTCGGAGGACCTTCGAAGCACTTTCTACGTAATTCCAACAACATTCAAACACCTTCGGAGGACCTTCGAAGCACTTTTTACGTAATTCCAACAACATCCAAACACCTTCGGAGGACCTTCGAAGCACTTTTCTCGTAATTCCAAAAACATCCAAACACCTTTAGAGGACCTTCGAAGCACTTATTACTTAATTCCAACAACATTAAAACACCTTTGGAGGACCTTCGAAGCACTTTTTACGTAATTCCAACAACATCCAAACACCTTCGGAGGACCTTCGAAGCACTTTTTACGTAATTCCAACAACATCCAAACACCTTCGGAGGACCTTCGAAGCACTTTTTACGTAATTCCAACAACATCCAAACACCTTCGGAGGACCTTCGAAGCACTTTTTACGTAATTCCAACAACATCCAAACACCTTTGGAGGGCCTTCGAAGCACTTTTTACGTAATTCCAACAACATCCAAACACCTTCGGAGGACCTTCGATGCACTTTTTACGTAATTCCAACAACATTCAAACACCTTCGGAGGACCTTCGAAGCACTTTTTTCGTAATTCCAACAACATCCAAACACCTTTGGAGGACCTTCGAAGCACTTTTCTCGTAATTCCAACTACATCCAAACACCTTTGGAGGACCTTCGAAGCACTTTTGACGTAATTCCAACAACATCCAAACACCTTCGGAGGACCTTCGAAGCACTTTTTACGTAAATCCAACAACATATAAACACCTTTTGAGGACCTTCGAAGCACTTTTTACGTAATTCCAACAGCATCCATATACCTTCGGAGGACCTTCGAAGCACTTTTAACGTTATTCCAGCAACATCCAAACACCTTCGGAGCACCTTCGAAGCTCTTTTTACGTAAATCCAACAACATCTAAACACCTTCGGAGGACCTTCGAAGCACTTTTAACATAATTCCATCAACATCCAAACACCTTCGGAGAACCTTCGAAGCACTTTTTACGTAAATCCAACAACATCTAAACACCTTTTAAGACCTTCGAAGCACTTTTTACGTAATTCTAACAGCATCCAAACACCTTCGGAGGACCTTCGAAGCACTTTTTACGTAATTCCAACAGCATCCAAACATCTTTGGAGGACCTTCGAAGCACTTTTTACGTAATTCCAACAACATCCAAACACCTTCGGAGGACCTTCGAAGCACTTTTTACGTAAATCCAACAACATCTAAACACCTTTTGAGGACCTTCGAAGCACTTTTTACGTAATTCCACAAACATCCAAACACCTTCGGAGGACCTTCGATGCACTTTTTGCGTAATTCCAAAAACATCCAAACACCTTTGGAGGACCTTCGAAGCACTTTTTACGTAATTCCAAAAACATCCAAACACCTTTGGTGGACCTACGAAGCACTTATTACTTAATTCCAACAACATCCAAACATATTCGGAGGACCTTCGAAGCACTTTTTGCGTAATTCCAAAAACATCCAAACACCTTCGGAGGACCTTCGAAGCACTTTTCACGTTATTCCAAAAACATCCAAACACCTTTGGAGGACCTTCGAAGCATTTTTTACGTAATTCCAACAACATCCAAACACCTTCGGAGGACCTTCGAAGCACTTTTTACGTAATTCCAACAACATCCAAACACCTTTGGAGGACCTACGAAGCACTTTTTACGTAATTCCAACAGCATTTAAATAATTTCGGAGGACCTTCGAAGCACTTTTTACGTTATTCCAGCAACATCCAAACACCTTCGGAGGACCTTCGAAGCACTTTTTACGTTATTCCAACAGCATCCAAACACCTTCGGAGGACCTTCGAAGCACTTTTTACGTAATTTCAACAACATCCAAACACATTCGGAGCACCTTCGAAGCACTTTTACGTTATTCCAGCCACATCCAAACACCTTCGGAGGACCTTCGAAGCACTTTTTACGTTATTCCAACAGCATCCAAACACCTTCGGAGGACCTTCGAAGCACTTTTTACGTAATTCCAACAGCATCCAAACACCTTCGGAGGACCATCGAAGCACTTTTAACATAATTCCATCAACATCCAAACACCTTCGGAGGACCTTCGAAGCACTTTTTACGTAATTTCAGCAACATCCAAACACCTTCGGAGGACCTTCGAAGCACTTTTTACGTAATTCCAACAGCATCCAAACATCTTTGGAGGACCTTCGAAGCACTTTTTACGTAATTCCAAAAACATCCAAACACCTTCGGAGGACCTTCAAAGCACTTTTTACGTAAATCCAACAACATCTAAACACCTTTTGAGGACCTTCGAAGCACTTTTTACGTAATTCCACCAACATCCGAACACCTTCGGAGGACCTTCGAAGCACTTTTTGCGTAATTCCAAAAACATCCAAACACCTTTGGAGGACCTTCGAAGCACTTTTTGCGTAATTCCAACAACATCCAAACACCTTCGGAGGACCTTCGAAGCACTTTTCTCGTACTTCCAAAAACATCCAAACACCTTTGGAGGACCTTCGAAGCACTTATTACTTAATTCCAACAACATCCAAACAACTTCGGAGGACCTTCGAAGCACTTTTTTCGTTATTCCAACAACATCCAAACACCTTCGGAGGACCTTCGAAGCACTTTTCACGTTATTCCAAAAACATCCAAACACCTTTGGAGGACCTTCGAAGCACTTTTTGCGTAATTCCAACAACATCCAAACACCTTCGGAGGACCTTCGAAGCACTTTTTACGTAATTCCAACAACATCCAAACACCGTCGGAGGACCTTCGAAGCACTTTTTACGTAATTCCAACAACATCCAAACTCCTTCGGAGGACCTTCGAAGCACTTTTCTCGTACTTCCAAAAACATCCAAACACCTTTGGAGGACCTTCGAAGCACTTTTAACGTAATTCCAACAACATCCAAACACCTTCGGAGGACCTTCGAAGCACTTTTTACGTAATTCCAGCAACATCCAAACACCTTCGGAGGAACTTCGAAGCACTTTTTACGTAATTCCAACAACATCCAAAAACCTTCGGAGGACCTTCGAAGCACTTTTAACGTAATTCCAACAACATCCAAACACCTTTGGTGGACCTTCGAAGCACTTTTTACGTAATTCCAGCAACATCCAAACACCTTCGGAGAACCTTCGAAGCACTTTTTACGTAATTCCAACAACATTCAAACACCTTTGGAGGACCTTCAAAGCACTTTTTGCGTAATTCCAAAAACCTCCAAACACCTTTGGAGGACCTTCGAAGCACTTTTTACGAAATTCCAACAACATCCAAACACCTTCGGAGGACGTTCGAAGCACTTTTCACGTTATTCCAAAACATCCAAACACCTTTGGAGGACCTTCGAAGCACTTTTTACGTAATTCCAACAACATCCAAACACCTTCGGAGGACCTTCGAAGCACTTTTTACGTAATTCCATCAACTTCCAAACAACTTCGGAGGACCTTCGAAGCACTTTTTACGTAATTCCAACAACATCCAAACACCTTCGGAGGACCTTCGAAGCACTTTTCTCGTAATTCCAAAAACATCCAAACACCTTTGGAGGACCTTCGAAGCACTTGTTACTTAATTCCAACAACATCCAAACAACTTCGGAGGACCTTCGAAGCACTTTTTGCGTAATTCCAAAAACACCCAAACACCTTTGGAGGACCTTCGAAGCACTTTTTACGTAATTCCAACAACATCCAAACACCTTTGGAGGACCTTCGAAGCACTTTTTACGTAATTCCAAAAACATCCAAACACCTTTGGAGGACCTTCGAAGCACTTTTTACATAGTTCCAACAACATCAAAACACCTTCGGAGGACCTTCGAAGCACTTTTTACGTAATTATAACAACATTCAAACACCTTCGTTGGACCTTCGAAGCACTTTTTGCGTAGTTCCAAAAACATCCAAACACCTTTGGAGGACCTTCGTAGCACTTTTTGCGTAATTCCAACAACATCCAAACACCTTCGGAGGACCTTCGTAGCACTTTTTGCGTAATTCCAACAACATCCAAAAACCTTCGGAGGACCTTCGAAGCACTTTTTACGTAATTCCAACAACATCCAAACACCTTTGGAGGACCTTCGAAGCACTTTTTGCGTAATTCCAAAAACATCCAAACACCTTTGGAGGACCTTCGAAGCTCTTTTTGCGTAATTCCAAAAACATCCAAAAACCTTTGGAGGACCTTCGAAGCACTTTTTACGTAGTTCCAACAACATCCAAACACCTTCGGAGGACCTTCGAAACACTTTTCACGTAATTCCAAAAACATCCAAACACCTTTGGAGGACCTTCGAAGTACTTGTTACGTAATTCCAACAACATCCAAACACCTTCGGAGGACCTTCGAAGAACTTTTCAGGTAATTCCAAAAACATCCAAACACCTTTGGAGGACCTTCGCAGCACTTTTTACGTAATTCCACCAACATCCAAACACCTTCGGAGGACCTTCGTAGCACTTTTTGCGTAATTCCAACAACATCCAAACACCTTTTGAGGACCTTCGAAGCACTTTTAACGTAATTCCAACAACATCGAAACACCTTCGGAGGACCTTCGAAGCACTTTTAACGTAATTCCAACAACATCCAAAAACCTTTTGAGGACCTTCGAAGCACTTTTTACGTAATTCCAACAACATTAAAACACCTTTTGAGGACCTTCGAAGCACTTTTTACGTAATTCCAACAACATCGAAACACCCTCGGAGGACCTTCGAAGCACTTTTAACGTAATTCCAACAACATCCAAAAACCTTTTGAGGACCTTCGAAGCACTTTTAACGTAATTCCAACAACATCCAAACACCTTTGGAGGACCTTCGAAGCACTTTTTACGTAATTCCAACAGCATCCAAACACCTTCGGGGGACCTTCGAAGCACTTTTAACGTAATTCCAACAACATCCAAAAACCTTTTGAGGACCTTCGAAGCACTTTTAACGTAATTCCAACAACATCCAAACACCTTCGGAGGACCTTCGAAGGACTTTTTACGTAATTCCAACAGCATCCAAACACCTTCGGAGGACCTTCGAAGCACTTTTTACGTAATTCCAACAACAGACAAACACCTTTTGCGGACCTTCGAAGCACTTTTAACGAAATTCCAACAACACCCAAACACCTTTGGAGGACCTTCGAAGCACTTTTAACGTAATTCCAACAACATCGAAACACCTTCGGAGGACCTTTGAAGCACTTTTAACGTAATTCCAACAACATCCAAAAACCTTTTGAGGACCTTTGAAGCACTTTTTACGTAATTCCAACAACATCCAAACACCTTTTGAGGACCTTCGAAGCACTTTTTACGTAATTCCAGCAACATCCAAACACCTTCGGAGGACCTTCGAAGCACTTTTAACGTAATTCCAACAACATCCAAAAACCTTTTGAGGACCTTCGAAGCACTTTTAACGTAATTCCAACAACATCCAAACACCTTTTGAGGACCTTCGAAGCACTTTTTACGTAATTCCAACAACATCGAAACACCCTCGGAGGACCTTCGAAGCACTTTTAACGTAATTCCAACAACATCCAAAAACCTTTTGAGGACCTTCGAAGCACTTTTAACGTAATTCCAACAACATCCAAACACCTTTTGAGGACCTTCGAAGCACTTTTTACGTAATTCCAGCAACATCCAAACACCTTCGGAGGACCTTCGAAGCACTTTTAACGTAATTCCAACAACATCCAAAAACCTTTTGAGGACCTTCGAAGCACTTTTAACGTAATTCCAACAAAATCCAAAAACCTTTTGAGGACCTTCGAAGCACTTTTAACGTAATTCCAACAGCATCCAAACACCTTCGGAGGACCTTCGAAGCACTTTTTACGTAATTCCAGCAACATCCAAACACCTTCGGAGGACGTTCGAAGCACTTTTTACGTAATTCCAACAACATCCAAACACCTTTGGAGGACCTTCGAAGGTCTTTTTACGTAATTCCAACAGCATCCAAACACCTTCGGAGGACCTTCGAAGCACTTTTTACGTAATTCCAACAACAGACAAACACCTTTTGCGGACCTTCGAAGCACTTTTAACGTAATTCCAACAACATCCAAACACCTTCGGAGGACCTTCGAAGCACTTTTAACGTAATTCCAACAACATCCAAAAACCTTTTGAGGACCTTCGAAGCACTTTTAACGTAATTCCAACAACATCCAAACACCTTTTGAGGACCTTCTCAGCACTTTTTACGTAATTCCAACAACAGACAAACACCTTTTGAGGACCTTCGAAGCACTTTTAACGTAATTCCAACAACATCCAAACACCTTTTGAGGACCTTCGAAGCACTTTTTACGTAATTCCAGCAACATCCTAACACCTTCGGAGGACCTTCGAAGCACTTTTTACGTAATTCCAACAACATTAAAACACCTTTTGAGGACCTTCGAAGCACTTTTAACGTAATTCCAACAACATCCAAACACCTTCGGAGGACCTTCGAAGGACTTTTTACGTAATTCCAACAGCATCCAAACACCTTTGGAGGACCTTCGAAGGACTTTTTACGTAATTCCAACAACAGACAAACACCTTTTGCGGACCTTCGAAGCACTTTTAACGTAATTCCAACAACATCCAAACACCTTCGGAGGACCTTCGAAGCACTTTTAACGTAATTCCAACAACATCCAAACACCTTTTGAGGACCTTCTCAGCACTTTTAACGTAATTCCAACAACATCCAAACACCCTCGGAGGACCTTCGAAGCACTTTTAACGTAATTCCAACAACATCCAAAAACCTTTTGAGGACCTTCGAAGCACTTTTAACGTAATTCCAACAACATCCAAACACCTTTTGAGGACCTTCTCAGCACTTTTTACGTAATTCCAACAACAGACAAACACCTTTTGAGGACCTTCGAAGCACTTTTAACGTAATTCCAACAACATCCAAACACCTTTTGAGGACCTTCGAAGCACTTTTTACGTAATTCCAACAGCATCCAAACACCTTCGGAGGACCTTCGAAGCACTTTTTACGTAATTCCAACAACATCCAAACACCTTTTGAGGACCTTCGAAGCACTTTTTACGTAATTCCAGCAACATCCAAACACCTTTGGAGGACCTTCGAAGGACTTTTTACGTAATTCCAACAGCATCCAAACACCTTTGGAGGACCTTCGAAGCACTTTTAACGTTATTCCAACAACATCCAAACACCTTTGGAGGACCTTCGATGCATTTTTTATGTAAATCCAACTACATCCATACTCTTTTGGAGGACCTTCGAAGCACTTTTAACGTTATTCCAACAACATCCAAACACCTTCGGAGGACCTTCGAAGCACTTTTTACGTAATTCCAACAACTTCCAAACTCCTTCGGAGGGCCTTCGAAGCACTTTTTACGTAATTCCAACAACATCCAAACACCTTTGGAGGACCTTCGAAGCACTTTTACCGTTATTCCAACAACATCCAAACACCTTTTGAGGACCTTCGAAGCACTTTTAACGTAATTCCAACAACATCCAAACACCTTCGAAGGACCTTCGAAGCACTTTTTACGTAATTCCAGCAACATCCAAACACCTTCGGAGGACCTTCGAAGCACTTTTACCGTTATTCCAACAACATCCAAACACCTTTTGAGGACCTTCGAAGCACTTTTAACGTAATTCCAACAACATCCAAACGCCTTCGGAGGACCTTCGAAGCACTTTTTACGTAATTCCAACAACATCCAAACACCTTTGGAGGACCTTCGAAGCACTTTTAACGTTATTCCAACAACATCCAAACACCTTTGGAGGACCTTCGAAGCACTTTTTACGTAATTCCAACAACATCCAAACACCTTCGGAGGACCTTCGAAGCACTTTTTACGTAATTCCAACAACATCCAAACACCTTTGGAGGACCTTCGAAGCACTTTTAACGTAATTCCAACAACATCCAAACGCCTTCGGAGGATCTTCGATGCACTTTTTACGTAATTCCAACAACATCCAAACACCTTCGGAGGACCTTCGAAGCACTTTTTACGAAATTCCAACAACATCCAAACACCTTTGGAGGACCTTCGAAGCACTTTTTACGTAATTCCAGCAACATCCAAACACCTTCGGAGGACCTTCGAAGCACTTTTACCGTTATTCCAACAACATCCAAACACCTTTTGAGGACCTTCGAAGCACTTTTAACGTAATTCCAACAACATCCAAACGCCTTCGGAGGACCTTCGAAGCACTTTTTACGTAATTCCAACAACATCCAAACACCTTTGGAGGACCTTCGAAGCACTTTTTACGTAATTCCAACAACATCCAAACACCTTTGGAGGACCTTCGAAGCACTATTAACGTTATTCCAACAACATCCAAACACCTTTGAAGGACCTTCGATGCATTTTTTATGTAAATCCAACTACATCCATACTCTTTTGGAGGACCTTCGAAGCACTTTTTACGTTATTCCAACAACATCCAAACACCTTCGGAGGACCTTCGAAGCACTTTTTCCGTAATTCCAGCAACATCCAAACACCTTTGGAGGACCTTCGAAGCACTTTTTACGTAATTAAAACAACAGACAAACACCTTTGGAGGACCTTCGAAGCGCTTTTTACGTAATTCAAACAACAGACAAACACCTTTGGAGGACCTTCGTAGCATTTTTTATGTAATTCCAACTATATCCATACTCTTTTGGAGGACCTTCGAAGTACTTTTTACGTAATTTCAGCAACATCCAAACACCTTTGGAGGACCTTCGAAGCACTTTTTCCGTAATTCCAACAACATCCAAACACCTTCGGAGGACCTTCGAAGCACTTTTTACGTAATTTCAGCAACATCCAAACACCTTCGGAGGACCTTCGAAGCACGTTTTACGTAATTCCAACAACATCCAAACACCTTCGGAGGACCTTCGAAGCACTTTTAACGTTATTCCAACAACATCCAAACACCTTCGGAGGACCTTCGAAGCATTTTTTATGTAAATCCAACTACATCCATACTTTTTTGGAGGACCTTCGAAGCACTTTTTATGTAATTCCAACAACATCCAAACAACTTTTGAGGACCTTCGAAGCACTTTTAACGTAATTCCAACAACATCCAAACACCTTCGGAGGACCTTCGAAGCACTTTTTACGTAATTCCAACAACATCCAAACGCCTTCGGAGGACCTTCGAAGCACTTTTTACGTAATTCCAACAACATCCAAACACCTTCGGAGGACCTTCGAAGCACTTTTTACGTAATTCCAACAACATCCAAACAACTTTGGAGGACCTTCGAAGCACTTTTAACGTAATTCCAACAACATCCAAACACCTTCGGAGGATCTTCGAAGCACTTTTTACGTAATTCCAACAACATCCAAACACCTTCGGAGGACCTTCGAAGCACTTTTTATGAAATTCCAACAACATCCAAACACCTTTTGAGGACCTTCGAAGCACTTTTAACGTTATTCCAACAACATCCAAACACCTTTGGAGGACCTTCGATGCATTTTTTATGTAAATCCAACTACATCCATACTCTTTTGGAGGACCTTCGAAGCACTTTTAACGTTATTCCAACAACATCCAAACACCTTCGGAGGACCTTCGAAGCACTTTTTACGTAATTCCAACAACATCCAAACTCCTTCGGAGGGCCTTCGAAGCACTTTTTACGTAATTCCAACAACATCCAAACACCTTCGGAGGACCTTCGAAGCACTTTTTACATAATTCCAACAACATCCAAACACCTTCGGAGGACCTTCGAAGCACTTTTTACGTAATTCCAACAACAACCAAACACCTTTGGAGGACCTTCGAAGCACTTTTTACGTAATCCCAACAGCATCCAAACACCTTTGGAGGACCTTCGAAGCATTTTTTATGTAATTCCAACTACATCCATACTCTTTTGGAGGACCTTCGAAGCACTTTTTACGTAATTCCAACAACATCCAAACACCTTTGGAGGACCTTCGAAGCACTTTTTACGTAATTTCAACAACATCCAAACACCTTTGGAGGACCTTCGAAGCACTTTTTACGTAATTCCAACAACATCCAAACACCTTCGGAGGACCTTCGAAGCATTTTTTATGTAATTCCAACTACATCCATACTTTTTTGGAGGACCTTCGAAGCACTTTTTACGTAATTCCAACAACATCCAAACACCTTCGGAGGACCTTCGAAGCACTTTTTACGTAATTCCAACAACATCCAAACGCCTTCGGAGGACCTTCGAAGCACTTTTTACGTAATTCCAACAACATCCAAACACCTTCGGAGGACCTTCGAAGCACTTTTAACGTTATTCCAACAACATCCAAACACCTTTGGAGGACCTTCGAAGCACTTTTAACGTTATTCCAACAACATCCAAACACCTTTGGAGGACCTTCGATGCATTTTTTATGTAAATCCAACTACATCCATACTCTTTTGGAGGACCTTCGAAGCACTTTTAACGTTATTCCAACAACATCCAAACACCTTCGGAGGACCTTCGAAGCACTTTTTACGTAATTCCAACAACATCCAAACTCCTTCGGAGGGCCTTCGAAGCACTTTTTACGTAATTCCAACAACATCCAAACACCTCGAAGCACTTTTTACATAATTCCAACAACATCCAAACACCTTCGGAGGACCTTCGAAGCACTTTTTGCGTAATTCCAACAACAACCAAACACCTTTGGAGGACCTTCGAAGCACTTTTTACGTAATCCCAACAGCATCCAAACACCTTTGGAGGACCTTCGAAGCATTTTTTATGTAATTCCAACTACATCCATACTCTTTTGGAGGACCTTCGAAGCACTTTTTACGTAATTCCAACAACATCCAAACACCTTTGGAGGACCTTCGAAGCACTTTTTACGTAATTCCAACAACATCCAAACACCTTTGGAGGACCTTCGAAGCACTTTTTACGTAATTCCAACAACATCCAAACACCTTCGGAGGACCTTCGAAGCTCTTTTCACGTAATTCCAACAACATCCAAACACCTTCGGAGGACCTTCGAAGCACTTTTTACGTAATTCCAACAACATCCAAACACCTTCGGAGGACCTTCGAAGCACTTTTTACGTAATTCCAACAACATCCAAACACCTTTGGAGGACCTTCGAAGCACTTTTTACATAATTCCAACAACATCCAAACACCTTTGGAGGACCTTCGAAGCACTTTTTACGTAATTCCAACAACATCCAAACACCTTCGGAGGACCTTCGAAGCACTTTTTACGTAATTCCAACAACATCCAAACACCTTCGGAGGACCTTCTAAGCACTTTTTACATAATTCCAACAACATCCAAACACCTTTGGAGGACCTTCGAAGCACTTTTTACATAATTCCAACAACATCCAAACACCTTCGGAGGACCTTCGAAGCACTTTTTACGTAATTCCAACAACAACCAAACACCTTTGGAGGACCTTCGAAGCACTTTTTACGTAATTCCAACAACATCCAAACACCTTCGGAGGACCTTCGAAGCACTTTTTACGTAATTTCAACAACATCCAAACACCTTCGGAGGACCTTCTAAGCACTTTTTACATAATTCCAACAACATCCAAACACCTTTGGAGGACCCTCGAAGCACTTTTTACATAATTCCAACAACATCCAAACACCTTCGGAGGACCTTCGAAGCACTTTTTACGTAATCCCAACAGCATCCAAACACCTTTGGAGGACCTTCGAAGCATTTTTTATGTAATTCCAACTACATCCATACTCTTTTGGAGGACCTTCGAAGCACTTTTTACGTAATTCCAACAACATCCAAACACCTTTGGAGGACCTTCGAAGCACTTTTAACGTTATTCCAACAACATCCAAACACCTTTGGAGGACCTTCGAAGCACTTTTTACGTAATTCCAACAACATCCAAACACCTTTGGAGGACCTTCGAAGCACTTTTAACGTAATTCCAACAACATCCAAACACCTTCGGAGGACCTTCGAAGCTCTTTTTACGTAATTCCAACAACATCCAAACACCTTCGGAGGACCTTCGAAGCACTTTTTACGTAATTCCAACAACATCCAAACACCTTCGGAGGACCTTCGAAGCATTTTTTATGTAATTCCAACTACATGCATACTCTTTGGGAGGACCTTCGAAGCTCTTTTTACGTAATTCCAACAACATCCAAACACCTTCGGAGGACCTTCGAAGCACTTTTTACGTAATTCCATTAACATCCAAACACCTTTGGAGGACCTTCGAAGCACTTTTAACGTAATTCCAACAACATCCAAACGCCTTCGGAGGACCTTCGAAGCTCTTTTTACGTAATTCCAACAACATCCAAATACCTTCGGAGGACCTTCGAAGCACTTTTTACGTAATTCCAACAACAACCAAACACCTTTGGAGGACCTTCGAAGCACTTTTTACGTTATTCCAACAACATCCAAACACCTTTGGAGGACCTTCGAAGCACTTTTTACATAATTCCAACAACATCCAAACACCTTTGGAGGACCTTCGAAGCACTTTTTACATAATCCCAACAGCATCCAAACACCTTTGGAGGACCTTCGAAGCACTTTTTACGTAATTCCAACAACATCCAAACACCTTTAAAGGTGCTTCGAAGCACTTTTTACGTAATTTCAACAAAATCCAAACACCTTCGGAGGACCTTCTAAGCACTTTTAACGTTATTCCAACAACATCCAAACACCTTCGGAGGACCTTCGAAGCACTATTTACGTAATTCCAACAGCAACCAAACACCTTTGGAGGACCTTCGAAGCACTTTTTACGTAATTCCAACAACATCCAAACACCTTTGGAGGACCTTCGAAGCACTTTTTACATAATTCCAACAACATCCAAACACCTTTGGAGGACCTTCGAAGCACTTTTTACGTAATTCAAACAACATCCAAACACCTTTGGAGGACCTTCGTAGCATTTTTTATGTAATTCCAACTACATCCATACTCTTTTGGAGGACCTTCGAAGCACTTTTTACGTAATTTCAACAACATCCAAACACCTTTGGAGGACCTTCGAAGCACTTTTAACGTTATTCCAACAACATCCAAACACCTTCGGAGGACCTTCGAAGCACTTTTTACGTAATTTCAACAAAATCCAAACACCTTCGGAGGACCTTCTAAGCACTTTTTACATAATTCCAACAACATCCAAACACCTTTGGAGGACCTTCGAAGCACTTTTTACATAATTCCAACAACATCCAAACACCTTTGGAGGACCTTCGAAGCACTTTTTACGTAATTCAAACAACATCCAAACACCTTTGGAGGACCTTCGTAGCATTTTTTATGTAATTCCAACTACATCCATACTCTTTTGGAGGACCTTCGAAGCACTTTTTACGTAATTTCAACAACATCCAAACACCTTTGGAGGACCTTCGAAGCACTTTTAACGTTATTCCAACAACTTCCAAACACCTTTGGAGGACCTTCGAAGCACTTTTTACGTAATTCCAACAACATCCAAACACCTTCGGAGGACCTTCGAAGCACTTTTTACGTAATCCCAACAGCATCCAAACACCTTTGGAGGACCTTCGAAGCATTTTTTATGCAAATCCAACTACATCCATACTCTTTTGGAGGACCTTCGAAGCACTTTTTACGTAATTCCAACAACATCCAAACACCTTTGGAGGACCTTCGAAGCACTTTTAACGTTATTCCAACAACATCCAAACACCTTTGGAGGACCTTCGAAGCACTTTTTACGTAATTCCAACAACATCCAAACACCTTCGGAGGACCTTCGAAGCACTTTTTACGTAATTCCAACAACATCCAAACACCTTTGGAGGACCTTCGAAGCACTTTTTAAGTAATTCCAACAACATCCAAACACCTTCGGAGGACCTTCGAAGCACTTTTTACGTAATTCCAACAACAACCAAACACCTTTGGAGGACCTTCGAAGCACTTTTTACGTAATTCCAACAACATCCAAACACCTTCTGAGGACCTTCGAAGCATTTTTTACGTAATTTCAACAAAATCCAAACACCTTTGGAGGACCTTCGAAGCACTTTTTACATAATCCCAACAGCATCCAAACACCTTTGGAGGACCTTCGAAGCACTTTTTACATAATTCCAACAACATCCAAACACCTTTGGAGGACCTTCGAAGCTTTTTTTACGTAATTCCAACAACATCCAAACACCTTTGGAGGACCTTCGAAGCACTTTTTACGTAATTCCAACAACATCCAAACACCTTTGGAGGACCTTCTAAGCACTTTTAACGTTATTAGAACAACATCCAAACACCTTTGGAGGACCTTCGAAGCACTTTTTACGTAATTCCAACAACATCCAAACACCTTTGGAGGACCTTCGAAGCACTTTGTACGTAATTCCAACAACATCCAAACACCTTTGGAGGACCTTCGAAGCACTTTTAACGTTATTCCAACAACATCCAAACACCTTTGGAAGACCTTCGAAGCACTTTTTACGTAATTCCAACAACATCCAAACACCTTTGGAGGACCTTCGAAGCACTTTTTACATAATTCCAACAACATCCAAACACCTTTGGAGGACCTTCGAAGCACTTTTTACATAATTCCAACAACATCCAAACACCTTCGGAGGACCTTTGAAGCACTTTTTACATAATCCCAACAGCATCCAAACACCTTTGGAGGACCTTCGTAGCATTTTTTACATAATTCCAACAATATCCAAACACCTTCGGAGGACCTTCGAAGCACTTTTTACGTAATTTCAACAAAATCCAAACACCTTCGGAGGACCTTCGAAGCACTTTTTACGTATTTCCAACAACATCCAAACACCTTTGGAGGACCTTCGAAGCACTTTTAACGTTATTCCAACAACATCCAAACACCTTTGGAGGACCTTCGAAGCACTTTTAACATAATTCCAACAACATCCAAACACCTTTGGAGGACCTTCGAAGCACTTTTTACATAATTCCAACAACATCCAAACACCTTCGGAGGACCTTCGAAGCACTTTTTACGTAATTTCAACAAAATCCAAACACCTTCGGAGGACCTTCGAAGCATTTTTTATGTAATTCCAACTACATCCATACTCTTTTGGAGGACCTTCGAAGCACTTTTTACGTAATTCCAACAACATCCAAACACCTTTGGAGGACCTTCGAAGCACTTTTAACGTTATTCCAACAACATCCAAACACCTTTGGAGGACCTTCGAAGCACTTTTAACGTTATTCCAACAACATCCAAACACCTTTGGAGGACCTGCGATGCATTTTTTATGTAAATCCAACTACATCCATACTCTTTTGGAGGACCTTCGAAGCACTTTTTACGTAATTCCAACAACATCCAAACACCTTCGGAGGACCTTCGAAGCACTTTTTACGTAATTCCAACAACATCCAAACACCTTTGGAGGACCTTCGAAGCACTTTTAACGTAATTCCAACAACATCCAAACACCTTCGGAGGACCTTCGAAGCACTTTTTACGTAATTCCAACAACAACCAAACACCTTTGGAGGACCTTCGAAGCACTTTTTACATAATCCCAACAGCATCCAAACACCTTTGGAGGACCTTCGTAGCATTTTTTATGTAATTCCAACTACATCCATACTCTTTTGGAGGACCTTCGAAGCACTTTTTACGTAATTCCAACAACAACCAAACACCTTTGGAGGACCTTCGAAGCACTTTTTACGTAATTCCAACACCAACCAAACACCTTCGGAGGACCTTCGAAGCACTTTTTACGTAATTCCAACACCAACCAAACACCTTTGGAGGACCTTCGAAGCACTTTTTACGTAATTCCAACAACAACAAAACACCTTTGGAGGACCTTCGAAGCACTTTTTACGTAATTCCAACAACATCCAAACACCTTCGGAGGACCTTCGAAGCACTTTTTACGTAATTCCAACAACATCCAAACACCTTCGGAGGACCTTCGAAGCACTTTTTACATAATTCCAACAACACCCAAACACCTTTGGAGGACCTTCGAAGCACTTTTTACATAATTCCAACAACATCCAAACACCTTCGGAGGACCTTCGAAGCACTTTTTACGTAATTCCAACAACAACCAAACACCTTTGGAGGACCTTCGAAGCACTTTTTACGTAATTCCAACACCAACCAAACACCTTCGGAGGACCTTCGAAGCACTTTTTACATAATTCCAACAACATCCAAACACCTTTGGAGGACCTTCGAAGCACTTTTTACATAATCCCAACAGCATCCAAACACCTTTGGAGGACCTTCGTAGCATTTTTTATGTAATTCCAACTACATCCATACTCTTTTGGAGGACCTTCGAAGCACTTTTTACGTAATTCCAACAACATCCAAACACCTTTGGAGGACCTTCGAAGCACTTTTTACGTAATTTCAACAAAATCCAAACACCTTCGGAGGACCTTCTAAGCACTTTTTACGTAATTCCAACAACATCCAAACACCTTCGGAGGACCTTCGAAGCACTTTTTACGTAATTCCAACAACATCCAAACACCTTTGGAGGACCTTCGAAGCACTTTTTACGTAATTCCAACAACATCCAAACACCTTCGGAGGACCTTCGAAGCACTTTTTACGTAATTCCAACAACAACAAAACACCTTTGGAGGACCTTCGAAGCACTTTTTACGTAATTCCAACAACATCCAAACACCTTCTGAGGACCTTCGAAGCACTTTTTACGTAATTTCAACAAAATCCAAACACCTTCGGAGGACCTTCTAAGCACTTTTTACATAATTCCAACAACATCCAAACACCTTTGGAGGACCTTCGAAGCACTTTTTACATAATTCCAACAACATCCAAACACCTTTGGAGGACCTTCGAAGCACTTTTTACGTAATTCCAACAACATCCAAACACCTTTGGAGGACCTTCGAAGCACTTTTTACGTAATTCCAACAACATCCAAACACCTTTGGAGGACCTTCGAAGCACTTTTAACGTTATTCCAACAACATCCAAACACCTTTGGAGGACCTTCGAAGCACTTTTTACGTAATTCCAACAACATCCAAACACCTTTGGAGGACCTTCGAAGCACTTTTTACATAATTCCAACAACATCCAAACACCTTTGGAGGACCTTCGAAGCACTTTTTACATAATTCCAACAACATCCAAACACCTTTGGAGGACCTTTGAAGCACTTTTTACATAATCCCAACAGCATCCAAACACCTTTGGAGGACCTTCGTAGCATTTTTTATGTAATTCCAACTACATCCATACTCTTTTGGAGGACCTTCGAAGCACTTTTTACATAATTCCAACAACATCCAAACACCTTCGGAGGACCTTCGAAGCACTTTTTACGTAATTTCAACAAAATCCAAACACCTTCGGAGGACCTTCGTAGCATTTTTTATGTAATTCCAACTACATCCATACTCTTTTGGAGGACCTTCGAAGCACTTTTTACGTAATTCCAACAACATCCAAACACCTTTGGAGGACCTTCGAAGCACTTTTAACGTTATTCCAACAACATCCAAACACCTTTGGAGGACCTTCGAAGCACTTTTAACGTTATTCCAACAACATCCAAACACCTTTGGAGGACCTTCGATGCATTTTTTATGTAAATCCAACTACATCCATACTCTTTTGGAGGACCTTCGAAGCACTTTTTTCGTAATTCCAACAACATCCAAACACCTTCGGAGGACCTTCGAAGCACTTTTTACGTAATTCCAACAGCATCCAAACACCTTTGGAGGACCTTCGAAGCACTTTGTACGTAATTCCAACAACATCCAAACACCTTTGGAGGACCTTCGAAGCACATTTTACGTAATTCCAACAGCATCCAAACACCTTAGGAGGACATTCGAAGAACTTTTTACGTAATTCCAACAGCATCCAAATATCTTCGGAGGACCTTCGAAGCACTTTTAACGTTATTCCAACAACATCCAAACACCTTCGGAGGACCTTCGAAGCACTTTTTACGTAATTCCAAAAACATCCAAACACCTTTGGAGGACCTTCGAAGCACTTTTTACGTAATTCCAACAACATCCAAACACCTTCGGAGGACCTTCGAAGCATTTTTTACGTAATTCCAACAGCATCCAAACACCTTCGGAGGACCTTCGAAGCACTTTTTACGTAATTTCAACAGCATTTAAACACCTTTGGAGGACCTTCGAAGCACTAAACTTTTTACGTAATTCCAACAGCATCCAAACACCTTTGGAGGACCTTCGAAGCACTTTTTACGTAATTTCAACCGCATCCAAACACCTTCGGAGGACCTTCGAAGCACTTTTTACGTAATTCCAACAGCATCCAAATATCTTCGGAGGACCTTCGAAGCACTTTAAAACGTAATTCCAACAGCATCCAAACACCTTTGGAGGACCTTCGAAGCACTTTTTACGTAATTTCAACAGCATCCAAATATCTTCGGAGGACCTTCGAAGCACTTTTCACGTAATTCCAACAACATCCAAACACCTTTGGCGGACCTTCGAAGCACATTTTACGTAATTCCAACAGCATCCAAACACCTTAGGAGGACATTCGAAGAACTTTTTACGTAATTCCAACAGCATCCAAATATCTTCGGAGGACCTTCGAAGCACTTTTAACGTTATTCCAACAACATCCAAACACCTTCGGAGGACCTTCGAAGCACTTTTTACGTAATTCCAAAAACATCCAAACACCTTTGGAGGACCTTCGAAGCACTTTTTACGTAATTCCAACAACATCCAAACACCTTCGGAGGACCTTCGAAGCATTTTTTACGTAATTCCAACAGCATCCAAACACCTTTGGAGGACCTTCGAAGCACTTTTTACGTAATTCCAACAGTATCCAAACACCTTTGGAGGACCTTCGAAGCACTTTTTACGTAATTTCAACAGCATCCAAACACCTTTGGAGGACCTTCGAAGCACTTTTTACGTAATTTCAACAGCATCCAAACACCTTTGGAGGACCTTCGAAGCACTTTTAACGTTATTCCAACAACATCCAAACACCTTCGGAGGACCTTCGAAGTACTTTTTACGTAATTCCAACAGCATCCAAACACCTTCGGAGGACCTTCGAAGCACTTTTTACGTAATTCCAACAGCATCCAAATATCTTCGGAGGACCTTCGAAGCACTTTAAACGTAATTCCAACAGCATCCAAACACCTTTGGAGGACCTTCGAAGCACTTTTTACGTAATTTCAACAGCATCCAAACACCTTTGGAGGACCTTCGAAGCACTTTTTACGTAATTTCAACAGCATCCAAACACCTTTGGAGGACCTTCGAAGCACTTTTTACGTAATTCCAACAGCATCCAAACACCTTTGGAGGACCTTCGAAGCACTTTTTACGTAATTTCAACAGCATCCAAACACCTTTGGAGGACCTTCGAAGCACTTTTTACGTAATTCCAACAACATCCAAACACCTTTGGAGGACCTTTGAAGCACTTTTAACGTTATTCCAACAACATCCAAACACCTTCGGAGGACCTTCGAAGCACTTTTTACGTAATTCCAACAGCATCCAAACACCTTCGGAGGACCTTCGAAGTTCTTTTTACGTAATTCCAACAGCATCCAAACACCTTTGGAGGACCTTCGAAGCACTTTTAACGTTATTCCAACAACATCCAAACACCTTCGGAGGACCTTCGAAGCACTTTTTACTTAATTCCAACAGCATCCAAACACCTTCGGAGGACCTTCGAAGTACTTTTTACGTAATTCCAACAGCATCCAAACACCTTTGGAGGACCTTCGAAGCACTTTTTACGTAATTTCAACAGCATCCAAACACCTTTGGAGGACCTTCGAAGCACTTTTTACGTAATTTCAACAGCATCCAAACACCTTTGGAGGACCTTCGAAGCACTTTTTACGTAATTCCAACAGCATCCAAACACCTTTGGAGGACCTTCGAAGCACTTTTTACGTAATTTTAACAGCATCCAAACACCCTTGGAGGACCTTCGAAGCACTTTTTACGTAATTCCAACAACATCCAAACACCTTCGAAGCAGTTTTTACGTAATTCCAACAGCATCCAAATATCTTCGGAGGACCTTCGAAGCACTTTTAACGTTATTCCAACAACATCCAAACACCTTTGGAGGACCTTCGAAGCACTTTTTACATAATTCCAACAGCATCCAAACACCTTTGGAGGACCTTCGAAGCACTTTTTACGTAATTCCAACAACATCCAAACACCTTCGGAGGACCTTCGAAGCACTTTTAACGTAATTCCAACAACATCCAAACACCTTTGGAGGACCTTCAAAGCACTTTTTACGTAATTTCAACAACATCCAAACACCTTCGGAGGACCTTCGAAGCACTTTTTACGTAATTTCAACAGCATCCAAACACCTTTGGAGGACCTTCGAAGCACTTTTTACGTAATTCCAACAACATCCAAACACCTTTGGAGGACCTTCGAAGCACTTTTTACGTTATTTCAACAGAATCCAAACACATTCGGAAGACCTTCGAAGCACTTTTCACGTAATTCCAACAGCATCCAAACACCTTTGGAGGACCTTCGAAGCACTTTTTACGTAATTTCAACAACATCCAAACACCTTCGGAGGACCTTCGAAGCACTTTTTACGTAATTTCAACAGCATCCAAACACCTTTGGAGGACCTTCGAAGCACTTTTCACGTAATTCCAACAACATCCAAACACCTTTGGAGGACCTTCGAAGCACTTTTTACGTTATTTCAACAGAATCCAAACACATTCGGAAGACCTTCGAAGCACTTTTCACGTAATTCCAACAGCATCCAACACCTTTGGAGGACCTTCGAAGCACTTTTTACGTAATTCCAACAGCATCCAAACACCTTTGGAGGACCTTCGAAGCACTTTTTACGTAATTCCAACAACATCCAAACACCTTCGGAGGACCTTCGAAGCACTTTTAACGTAATTCCAACAACATCCAAACACCTTTGGAGGACCTTCAAAGCACTTTTTACGTAATTTCAACAACATCCAAACACCTTCGGAGGACCTTCGAAGCACTTTTTACGTAATTTCAACAGCATCCAAACACCTTTGGAGGACCTTCGAAGCACTTTTTACGTAATTCCAACAACATCCAAACACCTTTGGAGGACCTTCGAAGCACTTTTTACGTAATTCCAACAGCATCCTAACACCTTTGGAGGACCTTCGAAGCACTTTTAACGTTATTTCAACAACATCCAAACACCTTCGAAGGACCTTCAAAGCAGTTTTTACGTAGTTCCAACAGCATCCAAATATCTTCGGAGGACCTTCGAAGCACTTTTTACGTAATTCCAACAGCATCCAAACACCTTCGGAGGACCTTCGAAGCACTTTTTACGTAATTCCAACAGCATCCAAACACCTTTGGAGGACCTTCGAAGCACTTTTTACGTAATTCCAACAGCATCCAAATATCTTCGGAGGACCTTCGAAGCACTTTTAACGTAATTCCAACAACATCCAAACACCTTCGAAGCACTTTTTACGTTATTCCAACAGCATCCAAATATCTTTGGAGGACCTTCGAAGCACTTTTTAACGTTATTTCAACAACATCCAAACACCTTCGAAGGACCTTCAAAGCAGTTTTTACGTAGTTCCAACAGCATCCAAATATCTTCGGAGGACCTTCGAAGCACTTTTCACGTAATTCCAACAGCATCCAAACACCTTTGGAGGACCTTCGAAGCACTTTTTACGTAATTCCAACAGCATCCAAATATCTTCGGAGGACCTTCGAAGCACTTTTTACGTAATTTCAACAACATCCAAACACCATCGGAGGACCTTCGAAGCACTTTTTACGTAATTACAACAGCATCCAAACACCTTTGGAGGACCTTCGAAGCACTTTTTACGTAATTCCAACAACATCCAAACACCTTTGGAGGACCTTCGAAGCACTTTTAACGTTATTCCAACAACATCCAAACACCTTCGGAGGACCTTCGAAGCACTTTTTACGTAATTCCAACAGCATCCAAATATCTTCGGAGGACCTTCGAAGCACTTTTTACGTAATTCCAACAGCATCCAAATATCTTCGGAGGACCTTCGAAGCACTTTAAACGTAATTCCAACAGCATCCAAACACCTTTGGAGGACCTTCGAAGCACTTTTTACGTAATTTCAACAGCATCCAAACACCTTTGGAGGACCTTCGAAGCACTTTTTACGTAATTCCAACAGCATCCAAACACCTTTGGAGGACCTTCGAAGCACTTTTTACGTAATTTCAACAGCATCCAAACACCTTTGGAGGACCTTCGAAGCACTTTTTACGTAATTCCAACAACATCCAAACACCTTTGGAGGACCTTTGAAGCACTTTTTACGTTATTCCAACAACATCCAAACACCTTCGAAGCAGTTTTTACGTCATTCCAACAGCATCCAAATATCTTTGGAGGACCTTCGAAGCATTTTTAACGTTATTCCAACAACATCCAAACACCTTCGAAGGACCTTCAAAGCAGTTTTTACGTAATTCCAACAGCATCCAAATATCTTCGGAGGACCTTCGAAGCACTTTTTACGTAATTCCAACAGCACCCAAACACCTTCGGAGGACCTTCGAAGCACTTTTCACGTAATTCCAACAGCATCCAAACACCTTTGGAGGACCTTCGAAGCACTTTTTACGTAATTTCAACAGCATCCAAACACCATCGGAGGACCTTCGAAGCACTTTTTACGTAATTCCAACAACATCCAAACACCTTTGGAGGACCTTCGAAGCACTTTTTACGTAATTTCAACAGCATCCAAACACCTTTGGAGGACCTTCGAAGCACTTTTTACGTAATTCCAACAACATCCAAACACCTTTGGAGGACCTTCGAAGCGCTTTTAACGTTATTCCAACAACATCCAAACACCTTCGGAGGACCTTCGAAGCACTTTTTACATAATTCCAACAGCATCCAAACACCTTTGGAGGACCTTCGAAGCACTTTTTACGTAATTTCAACAACATCCAAACACCTTCGGAGGACCTTCGAAGCACTTTTTACGTAATTTCAACAGCATCCAAACACCTTTGGAGGACCTTCGAAGCACATTTTACGTAATTTCAACAGCATCCAAACACCTTAGGAGGACATTCGAAGAACTTTTTACGTAATTCCAACAGCATCCAAACACCTTCGGAGGACCTTCGAAGCACTTTTTACGTAATTCCAACAGCACTCAAACACCTTCGGAGGACCTTCGAAGCACTTTTCACGTAATTCCAACAGCATCCAAACACCTTTGGAGGACCTTCGAAGCACTTTTTACGTAATTTCAACAGCATCCAAACACCTTTGGAGGACCTTTGAAGCACTTTTAACGTTATTCCAACAACATCCAAACACCTTCGAAGCAGTTTTTACGTCATTCCAACAGCATCCAAATATCTTTGGAGGACCTTCGAAGCACTTTTAACGTTATTCCAACAACATCCAAACACCTTCGAAGGACCTTCAAAGCAGTTTTTACGTAATTCCAACAGCATCCAAATATCTTCGGAGGACCTTCGAAGCACTTTTTACGTAATTCCAACAGCACCCAAACACCTTCGGAGGACCTTCGAAGCACTTTTCACGTAATTCCAACAGCATCCAAACACCTTTGGAGGACCTTCGAAGCACTTTTTACGTAATTTCAACAGCATCAAAACACCTTTGGAGGACCTTCGAAGCACTTTTTACGTAATTCCAACAACATCCAAACACCTTCGGAGGACCTTCGAAGCACTTTTTACATAATTCCAACAGCATCCAAACACCTTTGGAGGACCTTCGAAGCACTTTTTACGTAATTTCAACAACATCCAAACACCTTCGGAGGACCTTCGAAGCACTTTTTACGTAATTTCAACAGCATCCAAACACCTTTGGAGGACCTTCGAAGCACTTTGTACGTAATTTCAACAACATCCAAACACCTTTGGAGGACCTTCGAAGCACATTTTACGTAATTTCAACAGCATCCAAACACCTTAGGAGGACATTCGAAGAACTTTTTACGTAATTCCAACAGCATCCAAACACCTTCGGAGGACCTTCGAAGCACTTTTTACGTAATTCCAACAGCACCCAAACACCTTGGAGGACCTTCGAAGCACTTTTTACGTAATTTCAACAGCATCCAAACACCTTTGGAGGACCTTCGAAGCACTTTTTACGTAATTCCAACAACATCCAAACACCTTTGGAGGACCTTCGAAGCGCTTTTAACGTTATTCCAACAACATCCAAACACCTTCGGAGGACCTTCGAAGCACTTTTTACATAATTCCAACAGCATCCAAATATCTTCGGAGGACCTTCGAAGCACTTTTAACGTAATTCCAAAAACATCCAAACACCTTTGGAGGACCTTCGAAGCACTTTTTACGTAATTCCAACAACATCCAAACACCTTCGGAGGACCTTCGAAGCACTTTTTACGTAATTTCAACAGCATTTAAACACCTTTGGAGGACCTTCGAAGCACTTTTTACGTAATTCCAACAGTATCCAAACACCTTTGGAGGACCTTCGAAGCACTTTTTACGTAATTTCAACAGCATCCAAACACCTTTGGAGGACCTTCGAAGCACTTTTTACGTAATTTCAACAGCATCCAAACACCTTTGGAGGACCTTCGAAGCACATTTTACGTAATTTCAACAGCATCCAAACACCTTAGGAGGACATTCGAAGAACTTTTTACGTAATTCCAACAGCATCCAAATATCTTCGGAGGACCTTCGAAGCACTTTTTACGTAATTCCAACAGCACCCAAACACCTTCGGAGGACCTTCGAAGCACTTTTCACGTAATTCCAACAGCATCCAAATATCTTCGGAGGACCTTCGAAGCACTTTAAACGTAATTCCAACAGCATCCAAACACCTTTGGAGGACCTTCGAAGCACTTTTTACGTAATTTCAACAGCATCCAAACACCTTTGGAGGACCTTCGAAGCACTTTTTACGTAATTTCAACAGCATCCAAACACCTTTGGAGGACCTTCGAAGCACTTTTTACGTAATTTCAACAACATCCAAACACCTTCGGAGGACCTTCGAAGCACTTTTCACGTAATTCCAACAGCATCCAAACACCTTTGGAGGACCTTCGAAGCACTTTTTACGTAATTTCAACAACATCCAAACACCTTTGGAGGACCTTCGAAGCACTTTTTACGTAATTCCAACAACATCCAAACACCTTCGGAGGACCTTCGAAGCATTTTTTACGTAATTCCAACAGCATCCAAACACCTTCGGAGGACCTTCGAAGCACTTTTTACGTAATTTCAACAGCATTTAAACACCTTTGGAGGACCTTCGAAGCACTAAACTTTTTACGTAATTCCAACAGCATCCAAACACCTTTGGAGGACCTTCGAAGCACTTTGTACGTAATTCCAACAACATCCAAACACCTTTGGAGGACCTTCGAAGCACATTTTACGTAATTCCAACAGCATCCAAACACCTTAGGAGGACCTTCGAAGCACTTTTAACGTAATTCCAAAAACATCCAAACACCTTTGGAGGACCTTCGAAGCACTTTTTACGTAATTTCAACAGCATCCAAACACCTTTGGAGGACCTTCGAAGCACTTTTTACGTAATTTCAACAACATCCAAACACCTTCGGAGGACCTTCGAAGCACTTTTTACGTAATTTCAACAGCATCCAAACACCTTTGGAGGACCTTCGAAGCACTTTGTACGTAATTCCATCAACATCCAAACACCTTCGGAGGACCTTCGAAGCACTTTTTACGTAATTTCAACAACATCCAAACACCTTAGGAGGACATTCGAAGAACTTTTTACGTAATTCCAACAGCATCCAAATATCTTCGGAGGACCTTCGAAGCACTTTTTACGTAATTTCAACAGCATCCAAACACCTTTGGAGGACCTTCGAAGCACTTTTTACGTAATTTCAACAGCATCCAAACACCTTTGGAGGACCTTCGAAGCACTTTTTACGTAATTTCAACAACATCCAAACACCTTAGGAGGACATTCGAAGAACTTTTTACGTAATTCCAACAGCATCCAAATATCTTCGGAGGACCTTCGAAGCACTTTGTACGTAATTCCATCAACATCCAAACACCTTTGGAGGACCTTCGAAGCACTTTTTACGTAATTCCAACAACATCCAAACACCTTCGTAGGACCTTCGAAGCATTTTTTACGTAATTCAAACAGCATCCAAACACCTTCGGAGGACCTTCGAAGCACTTTTTACGTTTTTTCAACAGCATTTAAACACCTTTGGAGGACCTTCGAAGCACTTTTTACGTAATTCCAACAGTATCCAAACACCTTTGGAGGACCTTCGAAGCACTTTTTACGTACTTTCAACAGCATCCAAACACCTTAGGAGGACATTCGAAGAACTTTTTACTTAATTCCAACAGCATCCAAATATCTTCGGAGGACCTTCGAAGCACTTTTAACGTAATTCCAACAACATCCAAACACCTTCGGAGGACCTTCGAAGCACTTTTTACGTAATTCCAAAAACATCCAAACACCTTTGGAGGACCTTCGAAGCACTTTTTACGTAATTTCAACAGCATCCAAACACCTTTGGAGGACCTTCGAAGCACTTTTTACGTAATTTCAACAGCATCCAAACACCTTTGGAGGACCTTCGAAGCACTTTTTACGTAATTTCAACAACATCCAAACACCTTAGGAGGACATTCGAAGAACTTTTTACGTAATTCCAACAGCATCCAAATATCTTCGGAGGACCTTCGAAGCACTTTGTACGTAATTCCAACAACATCCAAACACCTTCGGAGGACCTTCGAAGCACTTTTTACGTAATTTCAACAGCATCCAAACACCTTTGGAGGACCTTCGAAGCACTTTTTACGTAATTCCAAAAACATCCAAACACCTTTGGAGGACCTTCGAAGCACTTTTTACGTAATTCCAACAACATCCAAACACCTTCGGAGGACCTTCGAAGCATTTTTTACGTAATTCCAACAGCATCCAAACACCTTTGGAGGACCTTCGAAGCACTTTTTACGTTATTTCAACAGCATTTAAACACCTTTGGAGGACCTTCGAAGCACTTTTTACGTAATTCCAACAGTATCCAAACACCTTTGGAGGACCTTCGAAGCACTTTTTACGTACTTTCAACAGCATCCAAACACCTTAGGAGGACATTCGAAGAACTTTTTCCTTAATTCCAACAGCATCCAAATATCTTCGGAGGACCTTCGAAGCACTTTTAACGTAATTCCAACAACATCCAAACACCTTCGGAGGACCTTCGAAGCACTTTTTACGTAATTCCAAAAACATCCAAACACCTTTGGAGGACCTTCGAAGCACTTTTTACGTAATTTCAACAGCATCCAAACACCTTTGGAGGACCTTCGAAGCACTTTTTACGTAATTTCAACAGCATCCAAACACCTTTGGAGGACCTTCGAAGCACTTTTTACGTAATTTCAACAACATCCAAACACCTTAGGAGGACATTCGAAGAACTTTTTACGTAATTCCAACAGCATCCAAATATCTTCGGAGGACCTTCGAAGCACTTTGTACGTAATTCCATCAACATCCAAACACCTTTGGAGGACCTTCGAAGCACTTTTTACGTAATTCCAACAACATCCAAACACCTTCGGAGGACCTTCGAAGCATTTTTTACGTAATTCCAACAGCATCCAAACACCTTCGGAGGACCTTCGAAGCACTTTTTACGTTTTTTCAACAGCATTTAAACACCTTTGGAGGACCTTCGAAGCACTTTTTACGTAATTCCAACAGTATCCAAACACCTTTGGAGGACCTTCGAAGCACTTTTTACGTACTTTCAACAGCATCCAAACACCTTAGGAGGACATTCGAAGAACTTTTTACTTAATTCCAACAGCATCCAAATATCTTCGGAGGACCTTCGAAGCACTTTTAACGTAATTCCAACAACATCCAAACACCTTCGGAGGACCTTCGAAGCACTTTGTACGTAATTCCAACAACATCCAAACACCTTCGGAGGACCTTCGAAGCACTTTTCACGTAATTCCAACAGCATCCAAACACCTTTGGAGGACCTTCGAAGCACTTTTTACGTAATTTCAACAGCATCCAAACACCTTTGGAGGACCTTCGAAGCACTTTTTACGTAATTCCAACAACATCCAAACACCTTTGGAGGACCTTCGAAGCACTTTTTACGTAATTTCAACAACATCCAAACACCTTCGGAGGACCTTCGAAGCACTTTTTACGTAATTTCAACAGCATCCAAACACCTTTGGAGGACCTTCGAAGCACTTTGTACGTAATTCCATCAACATCCAAACACCTTCGGAGGACCTTCGAAGCACTTTTTACGTAATTTCAACAACATCCAAACACCTTTGGAGGACCTTCGAAGCACTTTTTACGTAATTCCAACAACATCCAAACACCTTTGGAGGACCTTCGAAGCATTTTTTACGTAATTCCAACAACATCCAAACACCTTTGGAGGACCTTCGAAGCACTTTTTACTTAATTCCAACAGCATTTAAACACCTTTGGAGGACCTTCGAAGCACTTTTTACGTAATTCCAACAGTATCCAAACACCTTTGGAGGACCTTCGAAGCACTTTTTACGTACTTTCAACAGCATCCAAACACCTTAGGAGGACATTCGAAGAACTTTTTACTTAATTCCAACAGCATCCAAATATCTTCGGAGGACCTTCGAAGCACTTTTAACGTAATTCCAACAACATCCAAACACCTTCGGAGGACCTTCGAAGCACTTTGTACGTAATTCCAACAACATCCAAACACCTTCGGAGGACCTTCGAAGCACTTTTCACGTAATTCCAACAGCATCCAAACACCTTTGGAGGACCTTCGAAGCACTTTTTACGTAATTTCAACAGCATCCAAACACCTTTGGAGGACCTTCGAAGCACTTTTTACGTAATTCCAACAACATCCAAACACCTTTGGAGGACCTTCGAAGCACTTTTTACGTAATTTCAACAACATCCAAACACCTTCGGAGGACCTTCGAAGCACTTTTTACGTAATTTCAACAGCATCCAAACACCTTTGGAGGACCTTCGAAGCACTTTGTACGTAATTCCATCAACATCCAAACACCTTCGGAGGACCTTCGAAGCACTTTTTACGTAATTTCAACAACATCCAAACACCTTTGGAGGACCTTCGAAGCACTTTTTACGTAATTCCAACAACATCCAAACACCTTTGGAGGACCTTCGAAGCATTTTTTACGTAATTCCAACAACATCCAAACACCTTTGGAGGACCTTCGAAGCACTTTTTACGTAATTTCAACAGCATCCAAACACCTTTGGAGGACCTTCGAAGCACTTTTTACGTAATTTCAACAACATCCAAACACCTTCGGAGGACCTTCGAAGCACTTTTTACGTAATTTCAACAGCATCCAAACACCTTTGGAGGACCTTCGAAGCACTTTTTACGTAATTTCAACAGCATCCAAACACCTTTGGAGGACCTTCGAAGCACTTTTTACGTAATTTCAACAACATCCAAACACCTTAGGAGGACATTCGAAGAACTTTTTACGTAATTCCAACAGCATCCAAATATCTTCGGAGGACCTTCGAAGCACTTTGTACGTAATTCCATCAACATCCAAACACCTTTGGAGGACCTTCGAAGCACTTTTTACGTAATTCCAACAACATCCAAACACCTTCGGAGGACCTTCGAAGCATTTTTTACGTAATTCCAACAGCATCCAAACACCTTCGGAGGACCTTCGAAGCACTTTTTACGTTTTTTCAACAGCATTTAAACACCTTTGGAGGACCTTCGAAGCACTTTTTACGTAATTCCAACAGTATCCAAACACCTTTGGAGGACCTTCGAAGCACTTTTTACGTAATTTCAACAACATCCAAACACCTTCGGAGGACCTTCGAAGCACTTTTTACGTAATTTCAACAGCATCCAAACACCTTTGGAGGACCTTCGAAGCACTTTGTACGTAATTCCATCAACATCCAAACACCTTTGGAGGACCTTCGAAGCACTTTTTACGTAATTTCAACAGCATCCAAACACCTTTGGAGGACCTTCGAAGCACTTTTTACGTAATTTCAACAGCATCCAAACACCTTTGGAGGACCTTCGAAGCACTTTTTACGTAATTCCAACAACATCCAAACACCTTCGGAGGACCTTCGAAGCATTTTTTACGTAATTCCAACAGCATCCAAACACCTTTGGAGGACCTTCGAAGCACTTTTTACGTTATTTCAACAGCATTTAAACACCTTTGGAGGACCTTCGAAGCACTTTTTACGTAATTCCAACAGTATCCAAACACCTTTGGAGGACCTTCGAAGCACTTTTTACGTACTTTCAACAGCATCCAAACACCTTAGGAGGACATTCGAAGAACTTTTTACTTAATTCCAACAGCATCCAAATATCTTCGGAGGACCTTCGAAGCACTTTTAACGTAATTCCAACAACATCCAAACACCTTCGGAGGACCTTCGAAGCACTTTTTACGTAATTCCAAAAACATCCAAACACCTTTGGAGGACCTTCGAAGCACTTTTTACGTAATTCCAACAACATCCAAACACCTTTGGAGGACCTTCGAAGCACTATTAACGTTATTCCAACAACATCCAAACACCTTCGGAGGACCTTCGAAGCACTTTTTACGTAATTCCAAAAACATCCAAACACCTTTGGAGGACCTTCGAAGCACTTTTTACGTAATTCCAACAGCATCCAAACACCTTTGGAGGACCTTCGAAGCACTTTTTACGTAATTTCAACAGCATCCAAACACCTTCGGAGGACCTTCGAAGCACTTTTTACGTAATTCCAAAAACATCCAAACACCTTTGGAGGACCTTCGAAGCACTTTTTACGTAATTTCAACAGCATCCAAACACCTTTGGAGGACCTTCGAAGCACTTTTTACGTAATTTCAACAGCATCCAAACACCTTCGGAGGACCTTCGAAGCACTTTTTACGTAATTCCAAAAACATCCAAACACCTTTGGAGGACCTTCGAAGCACTTTTTACGTAATTCCAACAACATCCAAACACCTTCGGAGGACCTTCGAAGCACTTTTTACGTAATTCCAAAAACATCCAAACACCTTCGGAGGACCTTCGAAGCACTTTTTACGTAATTCCAAAAACATCCAAACACCTTTGGAGGACCTTCGAAGCACTTTTTACGTAATTCCAACAGCATCCAAACACCTTTGGAGGACCTTCGAAGCACTTTTTACGTAATTTCAACAGCATCCAAACACCTTCGGAGGACCTTCGAAGCACTTTTTACGTAATTCCAAAAACATCCAAACACCTTTGGAGGACCTTCGAAGCACTTTTTACGTAATTTCAACAGCATCCAAACACCTTTGGAGGACCTTCGAAGCACTTTTTACGTAATTTCAACAGCATCCAAACACCTTTGGAGGACCTTCGAAGCACTTTTTACGTAATTCCAACAACATCCAAACACCTTCGGAGGACCTTCGAAGCATTTTTTACGTAATTCCAACAGCATCCAAACACCTTCGGAGGACCTTCGAAGCACTTTTTACGTAATTTCAACAGCATTTAAACACCTTTGGAGGACCTTCGAAGCACTTTTTACGTAATTCCAACAGTATCCAAACACCTTTGGAGGACCTTCGAAGCACTTTTTACGTACTTTCAACAGCATCCAAACACCTTAGGAGGACATTCGAAGAACTTTTTACTTAATTCCAACAGCATCCAAATATCTTCGGAGGACCTTCGAAGCACTTTTAACGTAATTCCAACAACATCCAAACACCTTCGGAGGACCTTCGAAGCATTTTTTACGTAATTCCAACAGCATCCAAACACCTTTGGAGGACCTTCGAAGCACTTTTTACGTTATTTCAACAGCATTTAAACACCTTTGGAGGACCTTCGAAGCACTTTTTACGTAATTCCAACAGTATCCAAACACCTTTGGAGGACCTTCGAAGCACTTTTTACGTACTTTCAACAGCATCCAAACACCTTAGGAGGACATTCGAAGAACTTTTTACTTAATTCCAACAGCATCCAAATATCTTCGGAGGACCTTCGAAGCACTTTTAACGTAATTCCAACAACATCCAAACACCTTCGGAGGACCTTCGAAGCACTTTTTACGTAATTCCAAAAACATCCAAACACCTTTGGAGGACCTTCGAAGCACTTTTTACGTAATTTCAACAGCATCCAAACACCTTTGGAGGACCTTCGAAGCACTTTTTACGTAATTTCAACAACATCCAAACACCTTCGGAGGACCTTCGAAGCACTTTTTACGTAATTTCAACAGCATCCAAACACCTTTGGAGGACCTTCGAAGCACTTTGTACGTAATTCCATCAACATCCAAACACCTTTGGAGGACCTTCGAAGCACATTTTACGTAATTCCAACAGCATCCAAACACCTTAGGAGGACATTCGAAGAACTTTTTACGTAATTCCAACAGCATCCAAATATCTTCGGAGGACCTTCGAAGCACTTTTAACGTAATTCCAACAACATCCAAACACCTTCGGAGGACCTTCGAAGCACTTTTTACGTAATTCCAAAAACATCCAAACACCTTTGGAGGACCTTCGAAGCACTTTTTACGTAATTCCAACAACATCCAAACACCTTCGGAGGACCTTCGAAGCATTTTTTACGTAATTCCAACAGCATCCAAACACCTTCGGAGGACCTTCGAAGCACTTTTTACGTAATTTCAACAGCATTTAAACACCTTTGGAGGACCTTCGAAGCACTTTTTACGTAATTCCAACAGTATCCAAACACCTTTGGAGGACCTTCGAAGCACTTTTTACGTACTTTCAACAGCATCCAAACACCTTTGGAGGACCTTCGAAGCACTTTTTACGTAATTTCAACAACATCCAAACACCTTTGGAGGACCTTCGAAGCACTTTTAACGTTATTCCAACAACATCCAAACACCTTCGGAGGACCTTCGAAGCACTTTTTACGTAATTCCAACAGCATCCAAACACCTTCGGAGGACCTTCGAAGCACTTTTTACGTAATTCCAACAGCATCCAAATATCTTCAGAGGACCTTCGAAGCACTTTAAACGTAATTCCAACAGCATCCAAACACCTTTGGAGGACCTTCGAAGCACTTTTTACGTAATTTCAACAGCATCCAAACACCTTTGGAGGACCTTCGAAGCACTTTTTACGTAATTTCAACAGCATCCAAACACCTTTGGAGGACCTTCGAAGCACTTTTTACGTAATTCCAACAACATCCAAACACCTTTGGAGGACCTTTGAAGCACTTTTAACGTTATTCCGACAACATCCAAACACCTTCGCAGCAGTTTTTACGTAATTCCAACAGCATCCAAATATCTTTGGAGGACCTTCGAAGCACTTTTAACGTTATTCCAACAACATCCAAACACCTTCGAAGGACCTTCAAAGCAGTTTTTACGTAATTCCAACAGCATCCAAATATCTTCGGAGGACCTTCGAAGCACTTTTTACGTAATTCCAACAGCACCCAAACACCTTCGGAGGACCTTCGAAGCACTTTTCACGTAATTCCAACAGCATCCAAACACCTTTGGAGGACCTTCGAAGCACTTTTTACGTAATTTCAACAGCATCCAAACACCTTTGGAGGACCTTTGAAGCACTTTAAACGTAATTCCAACAGCATCCAAACACCTTCGGAGGACCTTCGAAGCACTTTTTACGTAATTCCAACAGCATCCAAATATCTTCAGAGGACCTTCGAAGCACTTTTTACGTAATTTCAACAGCATCCAAACACCTTTGGAGGACCTTCGAAGCACTTTTTACGTAATTTCAACAGCATCCAAACACCTTTGGAGGACCTTCGAAGCACTTTTTACGTAATTCCAACAACATCCAAACACCTTTGGAGGACCTTCGAAGCACTTTTAACGTTATTCCAACAACATCCAAACACCTTCGGAGGACCTTCGAAGCACTAAACTTTTTACGTAATTCCAACAGCATCCAAATATCTTCGGAGGACCTTCGAAGCACTTTAAACGTAATTCCAACAGCATCCAAACATCTTTGGAGGACCTTCGAAGCACTTTTTACGTAATTTCAACAACATCCAAACACCTTCGGAGGACCTTCGAAGCACTTTGTACGTAATTCCAACAACATCCAAACACCTTTGGAGGACCTTCGAAGCACATTTTACGTAATTCCAACAGCATCCAAACACCTTCGGAGGACCTTCGAAGCACTTTTTACATAATTCCAACAGCATCCAAACACCTTTGGAGGACCTTCGAAGCACTTTTTACGTAATTTCAACAACATCCAAACACCTTCGGAGGACCTTCGAAGCACTTTTTACGTAATTTCAACAGCATCCAAACACCTTTGGAGGACCTTCGAAGCACATTTTACGTAATTCCAACAGCATCCAAACACCTTAGGAGGACATTCGAAGAACTTTTTACGTAATTCCAACAGCATCCAAATATCTTCGGAGGACCTTCGAAGCACTTTTAACGTAATTCCAACAACATCCAAACACCTTCGGAGGACCTTCGAAGCACTTTTTACGTAATTCCAAAAACATCCAAACACCTTTGGAGGACCTTCGAAGCACTTTTTTCGTAATTCCAACAACATCCAAACACCTTCGGAGGACCTTCGAAGCATTTTTTACGTAATTCCAACAGCATCCAAACACCTTCGGAGGACCTTCGAAGCACTTTTTACGTAATTTCAACAGCATTTAAACACGTTTGGAGGACCTTCGAAGCACTTTTTACGTAATTCCAACAGTATCCAAACACCTTTGGAGGACCTTCGAAGCACTTTTTACGTAATTTCAACAGCATCCAAACACCTTCGGAGGACCTTCGAAGCACTTTTTACGTAATTCCAACAGCATCCAAATATCTTCGGAGGACCTTCGAAGCACTTTAAACGTAATTCCAACAGCATAAAAACACCTTTGGAGGACCTTCGAAGCACTTTTTACGTAATTTCAGCAGCATCCAAACACCTTTGGAGGACCTTCGAAGCACTTTTTACGTAATTTCAACAGCATCCAAACACCTTTGGAGGACCTTCGAAGCACTTTTTACGTAATTCCAACAGCATCCAAACACCTTTGGAGGACCTTCGAAGCACTTTTTACGTAATTTCAACAGCATCCAAACACCTTTGGAGGACCTTCGAAGCACTTTTAACGTTATTCCAACAACATCCAAACACCTTCGGAGGACCTTCGAAGCACTTTTTACGTAATTCCAACAACATCCAAACACCTTCGGAGGACCTTCGAAGCATTTTTTACGTAATTCCAACAGCATCCAAACACCTTCGGAGGACCTTCGAAGCACTTTTTACGTAATTTCAACAGCATTTAAACACCTTTGGAGGACCTTCGAAGCACTAAACTTTTTACGTAATTCCAACAGCATCCAAACACCTTTGGAGGACCTTCGAAGCACTTTTTACGTAATTTCAACAGCATCCAAACACCTTCGGAGGACCTTCGAAGCACTTTTTACGTAATTCCAACAGCATCCAAATATCTTCGGAGGACCTTCGAAGCACTTTTTACGTAATTTCAACAGCATCCAAACACCTTTGGAGGACCTTCGAAGCACTTTTTATGTAATTCCAACAGCATCCAAACACCTTCGGAGGACCTTCGAAGCACTTTTTACGTAATTCCAACAGCATCCAAATATCTTCGGAGGACCTTCGAAGCACTTTTTACGTAATTCCAACAGCATCCAAACACCTTTGGAGGACCTTCGAAGCACTTTTTACGTAATTTCAACAACATCCAAACACCTTCGGAGGACCTTCGAAGCACTTTTTACGTAATTTCAACAGCATCCAAACACCTTTGGAGGACCTTCGAAGCACTTTGTACGTAATTCCAACAACATCCAAACACCTTTGGAGGACCTTCGAAGCACATTTTACGTAATTCCAACAGCATCCAAACACCTTCGGAGGACCTTCGAAGCACTTTTTACGTAATTCCAAAAACATCCAAACACCTTTGGAGGACCTTCGAAGCACATTTTACGTAATTCCAACAGCATCCAAATATCTTCGGAGGACCTTCGAAGCACTTTTTACGTAATTTCAACAGCATCCAAACACCTTTGGAGGACCTTCGAAGCACTTTTTATGTAATTCCAACAGCATCCAAACACCTTCGGAGGACCTTCGAAGCACTTTTTACGTAATTCCAACAGCATCCAAATATCTTCGGAGGACCTTCGAAGCACTTTTTACGTAATTCCAACAGCATCCAAACACCTTTGGAGGACCTTCGAAGCACTTTTTACGTAATTTCAACAACATCCAAACACCTTCGGAGGACCTTCGAAGCACTTTTTACGTAATTTCAACAGCATCCAAACACCTTTGGAGGACCTTCGAAGCACTTTTTACGTAATTTCAACAACATCCAAACACCTTCGGAGGACCTTCGAAGCACTTTTTACGTAATTCCAACAGCATCCAAACACCTTCGGAGGACCTTCGAAGCACTTTTTACGTAATTCCAAAAACATCCAAACACCTTTGGAGGACCTTCGAAGCACTTTTTACGTAATTCCAACAACATCCAAACACCTTCGGAGGACCTTCGAAGCATTTTTTACGTAATTCCAACAGCATCCAAACACCTTCGGAGGACCTTCGAAGCACTTTTTACGTAATTTCAACAGCATTTAAACACCTTTGGAGGACCTTCGAAGCACTAAACTTTTTACGTAATTCCAACAGCATCCAAACACCTTTGGAGGACCTTCGAAGCACTTTTTACGTAATTTCAACAGCATCCAAACACCTTCGGAGGACCTTCGAAGCACTTTTTACGTAATTCCAACAGCATCCAAATATCTTCGGAGGACCTTCGAAGCACTTTAAAACGTAATTCCAACAGCATCCAAACACCTTTGGAGGACCTTCGAAGCACTTTTTACGTAATTTCAACAGCATCCAAACACCTTTGGAGGACCTTCGAAGCACTTTTTATGTAATTCCAACAGTATCCAAACACCTTTGGAGGACCTTCGAAGCACTTTTTACGTAATTTCAACAGCATCCAAACACCTTTGGAGGACCTTCGAAGCACTTTTTACGTAATTTCAACAGCATCCAAACACCTTTGGAGGACCTTCGAAGAACTTTTTACGTAATTCCAACAGCATCCAAATATCTTCGGAGGACCTTCGAAGCACTTTTAACGTTATTCCAACAACATCCAAACACCTTCGGAGGACCTTCGAAGCACTTTTTACGTAATTCCAAAAACATCCAAACACCTTTGGAGGACCTTCGAAGCACTTTTTACGTAATTCCAACAACATCCAAACACCTTCGGAGGACCTTCGAAGCATTTTTTACGTAATTCCAACAGCATCCAAACACCTTTGGAGGACCTTCGAAGCACTTTTTACGTAATTTCAACAGCATTTAAACACCTTTGGAGGACCTTCGAAGCACTAAACTTTTTACGTAATTCCAACAGCATCCAAACACCTTTGGAGGACCTTCGAAGCACTTTTTACGTAATTTCAACAGCATCCAAACACCTTCGGAGGACCTTCGAAGCACTTTTTACGTAATTCCAACAGCATCCAAATATCTTCGGAGGACCTTCGAAGCACTTTAAAACGTAATTCCAACAGCATCCAAACACCTTTGGAGGACCTTCGAAGCACTTTTTACGTAATTTCAACAGCATCCAAACACCTTTGGAGGACCTTCGAAGCACTTTTTATGTAATTCCAACAGTATCCAAACACCTTTGGAGGACCTTCGAAGCACTTTTTACGTAATTTCAACAGCATCCAAACACCTTTGGAGGACCTTCAAAGCACTTTTTACGTAATTTCAACAGCATCCAAACACCTTTGGAGGACCTTCGAAGCACTTTTAACGTTATTCCAACAACATCCAAACACCTTCGGAGGACCTTCGAAGTACTTTTTACGTAATTCCAACAGCATCCAAACACCTTCGGAGGACCTTCGAAGCACTTTTTACGTAATTCCAACAGCATCCAAATATCTTCGGAGGACCTTCGAAGCACTTTAAACGTAATTCCAACAGCATCCAAACACCTTTGGAGGACCTTCGAAGCACTTTTTACGTAATTTCAACAGCATCCAAACACCTTTGGAGGACCTTCGAAGCACTTTTTACGTAATTTCAACAGCATCCAAACACCTTTGGAGGACCTTCGAAGCACTTTTTACGTAATTCCAACAGCATCCAAACACCTTTGGAGGACCTTCGAAGCACTTTTTACGTAATTTCAACAGCATCCAAACACCTTTGGAGGACCTTCGAAGCACTTTTTACGTAATTCCAACAACATCCAAACACCTTTGGAGGACCTTTGAAGCACTTTTAACGTTATTCCAACAACATCCAAACACCTTCGGAGGACCTTCGAAGCACTTTTTACGTAATTCCAACAGCATCCAAACACCTTCGGAGGACCTTCGAAGTTCTTTTTACGTAATTTCAACAGCATCCAAACACCTTTGGAGGACCTTCGAAGCACTTTTAACGTTATTCCAACAACATCCAAACACCTTCGGAGGACCTTCGAAGCACTTTTTACTTAATTCCAACAGCATCCAAACACCTTCGGAGGACCTTCGAAGTACTTTTTACGTAATTCCAACAGCATCCAAACACCTTTGGAGGACCTTCGAAGCACTTTTTACGTAATTTCAACAGCATCCAAACACCTTTGGAGGACCTTCGAAGCACTTTTTACGTAATTCCAACAGCATCCAAACACCTTTGGAGGACCTTCGAAGCACTTTTTACGTAATTTCAACAGCATCCAAACACCTTTGGAGGACCTTCGAAGCACTTTTTACGTAATTCCAACAACATCCAAACACCTTTGGAGGACCTTTGAAGCACTTTTAACGTTATTCCAACAACATCCAAACACCTTCGGAGGACCTTCGAAGCACTTTTTACGTAATTCCAACAGCATCCAAACACCTTCGGAGGACCTTCGAAGTTCTTTTTACGTAATTTCAACAGCATCCAAACACCTTTGGAGGACCTTCGAAGCACTTTTAACGTTATTCCAACAACATCCAAACACCTTCGGAGGACCTTCGAAGCACTTTTTACTTAATTACAACAGCATCCAAACACCTTCGGAGGACCTTCGAAGTACTTTTTACGTAATTCCAACAGCATCCAAACACCTTTGGAGGACCTTCGAAGCACTTTTTACGTAATTTCAACAGCATCCAAACACCTTTGGAGGACCTTCGAAGCACTTTTTACTTAATTCCAACAGCATCCAAACACCTTCGGAGGACCTTCGAAGTACTTTTTACGTAATTTCAACAGCATCCAAACACCTTTGGAGGACCTTCGAAGCACTTTTTACGTAATTTCAACAGCATCCAAACACCTTTGGAAGACCTTCGAAGCACTTTTTACGTAATTCCAACAGCATCCAAACACCTTTGGAGGACCTTCGAAGCACTTTTTACGTAATTTCAACAGCATCCAAACACCCTTGGAGGACCTTCGAAGCACTTTTTACGTTATTCCAACAACATCCAAACACCTTCGAAGCAGTTTTTACGTAATTCCAACAGCATCCAAACACCTTCGGAGGACCTTCGAAGCACTTTTTACATAATTCCTACAACATCCAATCACCTTTGGAGGTTCTTCGAAGCACTTTTAACGTAATTCCAACAACATCCAAACACCTTTGGAGGACCTTCGAAGCACTTTTTACGTAATTCCAACAACATCTAAACACCTTTGGAGGACCTTCGAAGCACTTTTTACGTAATTCCAACAGCATCCAAACACCTTTGGAGGACCTTCGAAGCACTTTTTACGTAATTTCAACAGCATCCAAACACCCTTGGAGGACCTTCGAAGCACTTTTTACGTTATTCCAACAACATCCAAACACCTTCGAAGCACTTTTTACGTAATTTCAACAACATCCAAACACCTTCGGAGGACCTTCGAAGCACTTTTTACATAATTCCTACAACATCCAATCACCTTTGGAGGTTCTTCGAAGCACTTTTAACGTTATTCCAACAACATCCAAACACCTTTGGAGGACCTTCGAAGCACTTTTTACATAATTCCAACAGCATCCAAACACCTTTGGAGGACCTTCGAAGCACTTTTTACGTAATTCCAACAGCATCCAAATATCTTCGGAGGACCTTCGAAGCACTTTAAACGTAATTCCAACAGCATCCAAACACCTTTGGAGGACCTTCGAAGCACTTTTTACGTAATTCCAACAACATCCAAACACCTTCGGAGGACCTTCGAAGCACTTTTAACGTAATTCCAACAACATCCAAACACCTTTGGAGGACCTTCAAAGCACTTTTTACGTAATTTCAACAACATCCAAACACCTTCGGAGGACCTTCGAAGCACTTTTTACGTAATTTCAACAGCATCCAAACACCTTTGGAGGACCTTCGAAGCACTTTTTACGTAATTCCAACAACATCCAAACACCTTTGGAGGACCTTCGAAGCACTTTTTACGTTATTTCAACAGAATCCAAACACATTCGGAAGACCTTCGAAGCACTTTTCACGTAATTCCAACAGCATCCAAACACCTTTGGAGGACCTTCGAAGCACTTTTTACGTAATTTCAACAACATCCAAACACCTTCGGAGGACCTTCGAAGCACTTTTTACGTAATTTCAACAGCATCCCAACACCTTTGGAGGACCTTCGAAGCACTTTTTACGTAATTCCAACAACATCCAAACACCTTTGGAGGACCTTCGAAGCACTTTTTACGTAATTCCAACAGCATCCAAACACCTTTGGAGGACCTTCGAAGCACTTTTTACGTAATTCCAACAACATCCAAACACCTTCGGAGGACCTTCGAAGCACTTTTAACGTAATTCCAACAACATCCAAACACCTTTGGAGGACCTTCAAAGCACTTTTTACGTAATTTCAACAACATCCAAACACCTTCGGAGGACCTTCGAAGCACTTTTTACGTAATTTCAACAGCATCCAAACACCTTTGGAGGACCTTCGAAGCACTTTTTACGTAATTCCAACAACATCCAAACACCTTTGGAGGACCTTCGAAGCACTTTTTACGTAATTCCAACAGCATCCTAACACCTTTGGAGGACCTTCGAAGCACTTTTTACGTAATTCCAACAGCATCCAAATATCTTCGGAGGACCTTCGAAGCACTTTTAACGTAATTCCAACAACATCCAAACACCTTCGAAGCACTTTTTACGTAATTCCAACAGCATCCAAATATCTTTGGAGGACCTTCGAAGCACTTTTAACGTTATTTCAACAACATCCAAACACCTTTGAAGGACCTTCAAAGCAGTTTTTACGTAGTTCCAACAGCATCCACATATCTTCGGAGGACCTTCGAAGCACTTTTTACGTAATTCCAACAGCATCCAAACACCTTTGGAGGACCTTCGAAGCACTTTTCACGTAATTCCAACAGCATCCAAACACCTTTGGAGGACCTTCGAAGCACTTTTTACGTAATTCCAACAGCATCCAAATATCTTCGGAGGACCTTCGAAGCACTTTTTACGTAATTTCAACAACATCCAAACACCATCGGAGGACCTTCGAAGCACTTTTTACGTAATTCCAACAACATCCAAACACCTTTGGAGGACCTTCGAAGCACTTTTTACGTAATTCCAACAACATCCAAACACCTTTGGAGGACCTTCGAAGCACTTTTAACGTTATTCCAACAACATCCAAACACCTTCGGAGGACCTTCGAAGCACTTTTTACGTAATTCCAACAGCATCCAAACACCTTCGGAGGACCTTCGAAGCACTTTTTACGTAATTCCAACAGCATCCAAATATCTTCGGAGTACCTTCGAAGCACTTTAAACGTAATTCCAACAGCATCCAAACACCTTTGGAGGACCTTCGAAGCACTTTTTACGTAATTTCAACAGCATCCAAACACCTTTGGAGGACCTTCAAAGCACTTTTTACGTAATTCCAACAGCATCCAAACACCTTTGGAGGACCTTCGAAGCACTTTTTACGTAATTTCAACAGCATCCAAACACCTTTGGAGGACCTTCGAAGCACTTTTTACGTAATTCCAACAACATCCAAACACCTTTGGAGGACCTTTGAAGCACTTTTAACGTTATTCCAACAACATCCAAACACCTTCGAAGCAGTTTTTACGTCATTCCAACAGCATCCAAATATCTTTGGAGGACCTTCGAAGCACTTTTAACGTTATTCCAACAACATCCAAACATCTTCGAGGACCTTCGAAGCACTTTTCACGTAATTCCAACAACATCCAAACACCTTTGGAGGACCTTCGAAGCACTTTTTACGTAATTCCAACAACATCCAAACACCTTTGGAGGACCTTCGAAGCACTTTTTACGTAATTCCAACAGCATCCAAACACCTTTGGAGGACCTTCGAAGCACTTTTTACGTAACTTCAACAGCATCCAAACACCTTTGGAGGACCTGTGAAGCACTTTTTACGTAATTTCAACAGCATCCCAACACCTTTGGAGGACCTTCGAAGCACTTTTTACGTAATTCCAACAGCATCCAAACACCTTTGGAGGACCTTCGAAGCACTTTTTACGTAATTTCAACAGCATCCTAACACCTTTGGAGGACCTTCGAAGCACTTTTTACGTAATTCCAACAACATCCAAACACCTTTGGAGGACCTTCGAAGCACTTTTTACGTAATTCCAACAGCATCCAAACAAATTTGGAGGACCTTCGAAGCACTTTTTACGTAATTTCAACAACATCCAAACACCATCGGAGGACCTTCGAAGCACTTTTTACGTAATTTCAACAGCATCCCAACACCTTTTGAGGACCTTCGAAGCACTTTTAACGTAATTCAAACAACATCCAAACACCTTTGGAGGACCTTCGAAGCACTTTTTACGTAATTTCAACAACATCCAAACACCTTTGGAGGACCTTCGAAGCACTTTTTACGTAATTCCAACAACAACCAAACACCTTCGAGGACCTTCGAAGCACTTTTCACGTAATTCCAACAACATCCAAACACCTTTGGAGGACCTTCGAAGCACTTTTTACGTAATTCCAACAACATCCAAACACCTTTGGAGGACCTTCGAAGCACTTTTTACGTAATTCCAACAGCATCCAAACACCTTTGGAGGACCTTCGAAGCACTTTTTACGTAATTCCAACAGCATCCAAACACCTTCGGAGGACCTTCGAAGCACTTTTCACGTAATTTCAACAGCATCCCAACACCATCGAAGGACCTTCAAAGCAGTTTTTACGTAATTCCAACAGCATCCAAATATCTTCGGAGGACCTTCGAAGCACTTTTCACGTAATTCCAACAACATCCAGACACCTTCGGAGGACCTTCGAAGCACTTTTCACGTAATTCCAACAGCATCCAAACACCTTTGGAGGACCTTCGAAGCACTTTTTACGTAATTTCAACAGCATCCCAACACCTTTGGAGGACCTTCGAAGCACTTTTTACGTAATTCCAACAGCATCCAAACACCTTTGGAGGACCTTCGAAGCACTTTTCACGTAATTCCAACAACATCCAGACACCTTCGGAGGACCTTCGAAGCACTTTTTACGTAATTCCAACAGCATCCAAACACCTTCGGAGGACCTTCGAAGCACTTTTCACGTAATTCCAACAACATCCAAACACCTTTGGAGGACCTTCGAAGCACTTTTTACGTAATTCCAACAGCATCCAAATATCTTCGGAGGACCTTCAAAGCACTTTTTACGTCATTTCAACAACATCCAAACACCTTCGGAGGACCTTCGAAGCACTTTTTACGTAATTCCAACAGCATCCAAATATCTTCGGAGGACCTTCGAAGCACTTTTAACGTAATTCCAACAACATCCAAACACCTTCGAAGCACTTTTTACGTAATTCCAACAGCATCCAAATATCTTTGGAGGACCTTCGAAGCACTTTTAACGTTATTTCAACAACATCCAAACACCTTCGAAGGACCTTCAAAGCAGTTTTTACGTAATTCCAACAGCATCCAAATATCTTCGGAGGACCTTCGAAGCACTTTTTACGTAATTCCAACAGCATCCAAACACCTTCGGAGGACCTTCGAAGCACTTTTCACGTAATTCCAACAGCATCCAAACACCTTTGGAGGACCTTCGAAGCACTTTTTACGTAATTTCAACAGCATCCCAACACCTTTGGAGGACCTTCGAAGCACTTTTTACGTAATTCCAACAGCATCCAAACACCTTTGGAGGACCTTCGAAGCACTTTTCACGTAATTCCAACAACATCCAAACACCTTCGGAGGACCTTCGAAGCACTTTTTACGTAATTCCAACAGCATCCAAACACCTTCGGAGGACCTTCGAAGCACTTTTCACGTAATTCCAACAACATCCAAACACCTTTGGAGGACCTTCGAAGCACTTTTTACGTAATTCCAACAGCATCCAAATATCTTCGGAGGACCTTCAAAGCACTTTTTACGTCATTTCAACAACATCCAAACACCTTCGGAGGACCTTCGAAGCACTTTTTACGTAATTTCAACAGCATCCAAACACCTTTGGAGGACCTTCGAAGCACTTTTTACGTAATTCCAACAACATCCAAACACCTTTGGAGGACCTTCGAAGCACTTTTTACGTAATTCCAACAACAACCAAACACCTTTGGAGGACCTTCGAAGCACTTTTTACGTAATTCCAACAGCATCCAAACACCTTCGAGGACCTTCGAAGCACTTTTCACGTAATTCCAACAACATCCAAACACCTTTGGAGGACCTTCGAAGCACTTTTTACGTAATTCCAACAGCATCCAAATATCTTCGGAGGACCTTCGAAGCACTTTTAACGTAATTCCAACAACATCTAAACACCTTCGAAGCAGTTTTTACGTAATTCCAACAGCATCCAAATATCTTTGGAGGACCTGCGAAGCACTTTTAACGTTATTCCAACAACATCCAAACACCTTCGAAGGACCTTCAAAGCAGTTTTTACGTAATTCCAACAGCATCCAAATATCTTCGGAGGACCTTCGAAGCACTTTTTACGTAATTCCAACAGCATCCAAACACCTTCGGAGGACCTTCGAAGCACTTTTCACGAAATTCCAACAGCATCCACACACCTTCGGAGGACCTTCGAAGCACTTTTTACGTAATTCCAACAACATCCAAACACCTTCGTAGCACTTTTTACGTAATTCCAACAGCATCCAAACACCTTTGGAGGACCTTCGAAGCACTTTTTACGTAATTCCAACAGCATCCAAATATCTTCGGAGGACCTTCGAAGCACTATTAACGTAATTCCAACAACATCCAAACACCTTCGAAGCACTTTTTACGTAATTCCAACAGCATCCAAACACCTTCGGAGGACCTTCGAAGCACTTTTTACGTAATTCCAACAACATCCAAACACCTTCGGAGGACCTTCGAAGCACTTGTAACGTAATTTAAACAACATCCAAACACCTTCGGAGGACCTTCGAAGCACTTTTTACGTAATTTCAACAGCATCCCAACACCTTTGGAGGACCTTCGAAGCACTTTTTACGTAATTCCAACAACATCCAAACACCTTTGGAGGACCTTCGAAGCACTTTTTACGTAATTCCAACAGCATCCAAACACCTTTGGAGGACCTTCGAAGCTCTTTTAACGTAATTCCAACAACATCCAAACACCTTTGGAGGACCTTCAAAGCACTTTTTACGTAATTTCAACAACATCCAAACACCTTTGGAGGACCTTCGAAGCTCTTTTAACGTAATTCCAACAACATCCAAACACCTTCGGAGGACCTTCGAAGCACTTTTTACGTTATCTCAACAGCATCCAAACACCTTTGGAGGACCTACGAAGCACTTTTTACGTAATTCCAACAACAACCAAACACCTTCGGAGGACCTTCGAAGCACTTTTTACGTAATTCCAACAGCATCCCAACACCTTTGGAGGACCTTCGAAGCACTTTTTACGTAATTCCAACAACATCCAAACACCTTTGGAGGACCTTCGAAGCACTTTTTACGTAATTTCAACAGCATCCCAACACCTTTGGAGGACCTTCGAAGCACTTTTTACGTAGTTCCAACAACATCCAAACACCTTTGGAGGACCTTCGAAGCACTTTTTACGTAATTCCAACAGCATCCAAACACCTTTGGAGGACCTTCGAAGCTCTTTTAACGTAATTCCAACAACATCCAAACACCTTCGGAGGACCTTCGAAGCACTTTTTACGTTATCTCAACAGCATCCAAACACCTTTGGAGGACCTACGAAGCACTTTTTACGTAATTCCAACAACATCCAAACACCTTTGGAGGACCTACGAAGCACTTTTTACGTAATTCCAACAACAACCAAACACCTTCGGAGGACCTTCGAAGCACTTTTTACGTAATTCCAACAACATCCAAACACCTTCGGAGGACCTTCCAAGCACTTTTTACGTAATTCCAACAACATCCAAACACCTTTGGAGGACCTTCGAAGCACTTTTTTTGTAATTTCAACAACATCCAAACACCTTCGGAGGACCTTCGAAGCACTTTTTACGTAATTCCAACAACATCCAAACACCTTTGGAGGACCTTCGAAGCACTTTTTACGTAATTCAAACAACATCCAAACACCTTCGGAGGACCTTCGAAGCTCTTTTTACGTAAATCCAACAGCATCCAAACACCTTTGGAGGACCTTCAAAGCACTTTTTACGTAATTCAAACAACATCCAAACACCTTCGGAAGACCTTCGAAGCACTTTTTACGTAATTCCAACAACATCCAAACACCTTTGGAGGACCTTCGACGCACGTTTTACGTATTTCCAACAACATCCAAACACCTTTGGAGGACCTTCGAAGAACTTTTTACGTAATTCCAACAGCATCCAAACACCTTTGGAGGACCTTCGAAGCACTTTTTACGTAATTCCAACAACATCCAAACACCTTCGGAGGACCTTCCAAGCACTTTTTACGTAATTCCAACAACATCCAAACACCTTTGGAGGACCTTCGAAGCACTTTTTTTGTAATTTCAACAACATCCAAACACCTTCGGAGGACCTTCGAAGCACTTTTTACGTTATTCCAACAGCATCCAAACACCTTTGGAGGACCTTCGAAGCACTTTTTACGTAATTCCAACAACATCCAAACACATTTGGAGGACCTTCGAAGCACTTTTTACGTTATTCCAACAACATCCAAACACTTTCGGAGGACCTTCGAAGCACTTTTTACGTAATTCCAACAACATCCAAACACCTTCGGAGGACCTTCGAAGCACTTTTTACGTAAATCCAACAACATCCAAACACATTTGGAGGAACTTCGAAGCACTTCTAACGTAATTCCAAAAACATCCAAACACCTTTGGAGGACCTTCGAGGCACTTTTTACGTAATTCCAACAACATCCAAACACCTTTGGAGGACCTTCGAAGCTCTTTTTACGTAATTCCAACAACATCCAAACACATTTGGAGGACCTTCGAAGCACTTTTTACGTTATTCCAACAACATCCAAACACTTTCGGAGGACCTTCGAAGCACTTTTTACGTAATTCCAACAACATCCAAACACCTTTGGAGGACCTTCGAAGTACTTTTTACGTAATTCCAAAAACATCCAAACACCTTCGGAGGACCTTCGAGGCACTTTTTACGTAATTCCAACAACATCCAAACACCTTTGGAGGACCTTCGAAGCTCTTTTTACGTAATTCCAACAACATCCAAACACCTTTGGAGGACCTTCGAAGCTCTTTTTACGTAGCTCCAACAACATCCAAACACATTTGGAGGAACTTCGAAGCACTTTTAATGAAATTCCAACAACATCCAAACACTTTCGGAGGACCTTCGAAGCTCTTTTTACGTAATTCCAAAAACATCCAAACACCTTTGGAGGACCTTCGAAGCACTTTTTTTGTAATTCCAACAACATCCAAACACATTTGGAGGACCTTCGAAGCACTTTTTACGTTATTCCAACAACATCCAAACACTTTCGGAGGACCTTCGAAGCACTTTTTACGTAATTCCAACAACATCCAAACACCTTTGGAGGACCTTCGAAGTACTTTTTACGTAATTCCAAAAACATCCAAACACCTTCGGAGGACCTTCGAGTCACTTTTTACGTAATTCCAACAACATCCAAACACCTTTGGAGGACCTTCGAAGCTCTTTTTACGTAATTCCAACAACATCCAAACACCTTTGGAGGACCTTCGAAGCTCTTTTTACGTAATTCCAACAACATCCAAACACATTTGGAGGAACTTCGAAGCACTTTTAATGTAATTCCAACAACATCCAAACACCTTCGGAGGACCTTCGAAGCACTTTTTACGTAATTCCAACAACATCCAAACACCTTTGGAGTACCTTCGAAGTACTTTTTATGTAATTCCAACAACATTCAAACACCTTCGGAGGACCTTCGAAGCACTTTTTACGTAATTCCAAAAACATCCAAACACCTTCGGAGGACCTTCGAAGCACTTTTAACGTAATTCCAAAAACATCCACACACCTTCGGAGGACCTTCGAAGCACTTTTTACGTAATTCCAACAACATCCAAACACCTTTGGAGGACCATTGAAGCACTTTTTACGTAATTCCAAAAACATCCAAACACCTTTGGAGGACCTTCGAAGCACTTTTTACGTAATTCCAAAAACATCCAAACACCTTTGGAGGACCCTCGAAGCACTTTTTACGAAATTCTAACAACATTCAAACACCTTTGGAGGAACTTCGAAGCACTTCTAACGTAATTCCAACAACATCCAAACCCCTTTGGAGGACCTTCGAAGCACTTTTTACGTAATTCCAACAACATCCAAACACTTTTGGAGGACCTTCGAAGCACTTTTTAAGTAATTCCAACAACATCCAAACACCTTCGGAGGACCTTCGATGCACTTTTTATTTAATTCCAACAACATTCAAACACCTTCGGAGGACCTTCGAAGCTCTTCTAACGTAATTCCAACAACATCCAAACACCTCCGGAGGACCTTCGAAGCACTTTTAACGTAATTCCAACAACATCCAAACACCTTCGGAGGACCTTCGAAGCACTTTTTACGTAATTCCAACAACATCCAAACACCTTCGGAGGACCTTCGAAGCACTTTTTACGTAATTCTAACAAGATTCAAACACCTTTGGAGGACCTTCGAAGCACTTTTTACGTAATTCCAAAAACATCCAAACACCTTCGGAGGACCTTCGAAGCACTTTTTACGTAATTCCAACAACATCCAAACACATTTGAAGGACCTTCGAAGTACTTTTTACGTTATTCCAACAACATCCAAACACTTTCGGAGGACCTTCGAAGCACTTTTTACGTAATTCCAACAACATCCAAACACCTTCGGAGGACCTTCGAAGCACTTTTTACGTAATTCCAACAACATCCAAACACTTTTGGAGGACCTTCGAAGCACTTTTTAAGTAATTCCAACAACATCCAAACACCTTCGGAGGACCTTCGATGCACTTTTTATTTAATTCCAACAACATTCAAACACCTTCGGAGGACCTTCGAAGCTCTTCTAACGTAATTCCAACAACATCCAAACACCTCCGGAGGACCTTCGAAGCACTTTTAACGTAATTCCAACAACATCCAAACACCTTCGGAGGACCTTCGAAGCACTTTTTTTGTAATTCCAACAACATCCAAACACCTTTGGAGGACCTTCGAAGCACTTTTAACGTAATTCTAACAAGATTCAAACACCTTTGGAGGACCTTCGAAGCACTTTTTACGTAATTCCAAAAACATCCAAACACCTTCGGAGGACCTTCGAAGCACTTTTTACGTAATTCCAACAACATCCAAACACATTTGAAGGACCTTCGAAGTACTTTTTACGTTATTCCAACAACATCCAAACACTTTCGGAGGACCTTCGAAGCACTTTTTACGTAATTCCAACAACATCCAAACACCTTCGGAGGACCTTCGAAGCACTTTTTACGTAATTCCAACAACATCCAAACACCTTCGGAGTACCTTCGAAGCACTTTTTACGTTATTCCAAAAACATCCAAACACCTTTGGAGGACCTTCGAAGTACTTTTTACGTAATTCCAAAAACATCCAAACACCTTTTGAGGACCTTCGAAGCACTTTTTACGTAATTCCAACAACATCCAAACACCTTCGGAGGACCTTCGAAGCACTTTTTACGTAATTCCAACAACATTCAAACACCTATGGAGGACCTTCGAAGCACTTTTTGCGTAATTCCAAAAACATCCAAACACCTTTGGAGGACCTTCGAGGCACTTTTTACGTAATTCCAACAACATCCAAACACCTTCGGAGGCCCTTCGATGCACTTTTTGCGTAATTCCAAAAACATCCAAACACCTTTGGAGGACCTTCGAAGCACTTTTTGCGTTATTCCAAAAACATCCAAACACCTTTGGAGGACCTTCGAAGCACTTTTTGCGTAATTCCAACAACATCCAAACACCTTCGGAGGACCTTCGATGCACTTTTTATTTAATTCCAACAACATTCAAACACCTTCGGAGGACCTTCGAAGCACTTTTCTCGTAATTCCAACAACATCGAAACACCTTTGGAGGACCTTCGAAGCACTTTTAACGTAATTCCAACAACATCCAAAATCCTTCGGAGGACCATCGAAGCACTTTTAACGTGATTCCAACAACATACAAACTCCTTTGGAGTAAATTCGAAGCACTTTTCACGTAATTCCAACAGCATCCAAACACCTTTGGGAGACCTTCGAAGCACTTTTCACGTAATTCCAACAGCATCCAAACACATTTGAAGGACCTTCGAAGCACTTTTTACGTAATTCCAACAACATCCAAACACCTTTGGAGTACCTTCGAAGCACTTTTTACGTTACTCCAAAAACATCCAAACACCTTTGGAGGACCTTCGAAGCACTTTTTTTGTAATTCCAACAACATCCAAACACATTTGGAGGACCTTCGAAGCACTTTTTACGTTATTCCAACAACATCCGAACACCTTTGGAGGACCTTCGAAGCACTTTTTACGTAATTCCAACAACATCCAAACACATTTGGAAGAATTTCGAAGCACTTTTTACGTTATTCCAACAACATCCAAACACTTTGGGAGGACCTTCGATGCACTTTTTACGTAATTCCAACAACATCCAAACACCTTTGGAGGACCTTCGAAGCACTTTTTACGTTATTCCAACAACATCCAAACACTTTCGGAGGACCTTCGAAGCACTTTTTACGTAATTCCAACAACATCCAAACACATTTGGAAGAATTTCGAAGCACTTTTAACGTAATTCCAACAACATCCAAATACCTGTGGAGGACCTTCGAAGCTTTTTTTACGTAATTCCAACAACATCCGAACACCTTTGGAGGACCTTCGAAGCACTTTTTACGTAATTCTAACAACATTCAAACACCTTTGGAGGACCTTCGAAGCACTTTTTAAGAAATTCCAACAACATCCGAACACCTTTGCAGGACCTTCGAAGCCTTTTTAACGTAATTCCAACAACATCCAAACACCTTCGGAGGACCTTCGAAGCACTTTTTGCGTTATTCCAACAACATCCAAACACATTTGGAGGACCTTCGAAGCACTTTTTACGTTATTCCAACAACATCCAAACACCTTCGGAGGACCTTCGAAGCACTTTTTACGTAATTCCAACAACATCCAAACACCTTCGGAGGACCTTCGAAGCACTTTTTACGTAATTATAATAGCATCCAAACACCTTTGGAGGAGCTTCGAAGCACTTTTTACGTAATTCTAACAACATTCAAACACCGTCGGAGGACCTTCGAAGCACTTCTAACGTAATTCCAACAACATTAAAACACCTTTGGGGGACCTTCGAAGCTCTTTTTACGTAATTCCAACAACATCCAAACACATTTGGAGGAACTTCTAAGCACTTTTAATGTAATTCCAACAACATCCAAACACCTATGGAGGACTTTCGAAGCACTTTTTACGTAATTCCAACAACATCCGAACGCCTTTGTAGCACCTTCGATGCACTTTTTACGTAATTCCAACAACATCCGAACACCTTTGGAGGACCTTCGAAGCACTTTTTAAGTAATTTCAACAACATCCAAACACCTTTGGAGGACCTTCGAAGCACTTTTTAAGTTATTCCAAAAACATCCAAACACCTTTGGAGGACCTTCGAAGCACTTTTTTTGTAATTCCAACAACATCCAAACACATTTGGAGGACCTTCGAAGCACTTTTTACGTTATTTCAACAACATCCGAACACCTTTGGAGGACCTTCGAAGCACTTTTTACGTAATTCCAACAACATTCAAACACCTTTGAAGGACCTTCGAAGCACTTTTTACGTAATTCCAACAACATCCAAACACCTTTGGAGGACCTTCGAAGCACTTTTTAAGTAATTCCAAAAACATCCAAACACCTTTGGAGGACCTTCGAAGCACTTTTTTTGTAATTCCAACAACATCCAAACACATTTGGAGGACCTTCGAAGCACTTTTTCCGTTATTCCAATAACTTCCGAACACCTTTGGAGGACCTTCGAAGCACTTTTTACGTAATTCTAACAACATTCAAACTCCTTTGGAGGACCTTCGAAGCACTTTTTACGTAATACCAACAACATAAAAACACCTTCGGAGGACCTTCGAAGCACTTTTTAAGTAATTCCAACAGCATCCAAACACCTTTGGAGGATCTTCGAAGCACTTTTTACGTAATTCTAACAACATTCAAACACCTTTGGAGGACCTTCGAAGCACTTTTTACGTAATTCCCACAACATCCAAACACCTTTGGAGGACCTTCCAAGCACTTTTTTTGTATATCCAACAACATCCAAACACATTTGGAGGACCTTCGAGACACTTTTTACGTAATTATAATAGCATCCAAACACCTTCGGAGGACCTTCGAAGCACTTTTTACGTAATACCAACAACATCCAAAGACCTTCGGAGGACCTTCGAAGCACTTTTTTTGTAATTCCAACAACATCCAAACACATTTGGAGGACCTTCGAAGCACTTTTTTTGTAATTCCAACAACATCCAAACACATTTGGAGGACCTTCGAAGCACTTTTAACGAAATTCCAACAACATCCGAACCCCTTTGGAGGACCTTCGAAGCACCTTTTACGTAGTTCCAACAACATTCAAACACCTTCGGAGGACCTTCGAAGCACGTTTTTTGTAATTCAAACAACATCCATACACCTTCGGAGGACCTTCGAAGCACATTTAACGTAATTCCAACAACATCCAAACACCTTCGGAGGCCCTTCGAAGCACTTTTTACGTAATTTCAGCAACATCTAAACACCTTCGGAGGTCCTTCGAAGCTGTTTTTACGTAATTCCAACAACATCCAAACACCTTCGGAGGACCTTCGAAGCACTTTTTACGTAATTCCAACAACATCCAAACACCTTTGGAGGACCTTCGAAGCGTTTTTACGTAATTCCAAAAACATCCAAACACCTTTGAAGGACCTTCGAAGCACTTTTTACGTAATTCCAACAACATCCAAACACCTTTGGAGGACCTTCGAAGCACTTTTCACGTAATTCCAACAACATCCAAACACATTTGGAGGACCTCCGAAGCACTTTTTACGTAATTATAATAGCATCCAAACACCTTTGAAGGACCTTCGAAGCACTTTTTACGTAATTCCAACAACATCCAAACACTTTCGGAGGACCTTCGAAGCACTTTTTACGTAAATCCAACAACATCCAAACACATTTGGAGGACCTTCGAAGCACTTTTTACGTTATTCCAACAACATCCAAACACCTACGGAGGACCTTCGAAGCACTTTTAACGTAATTTTAATAGCATCCAAACAAATTTGGAGGACCTTCGAAGCACTTTTTACGTACTTCCAACAACATCCAAACACCTACGGAGGACCTTCGAAGCACTTTTTACGTAATTCCAACAACATCCAAACACCTTCGGAGGACCTTCGAAGCACTTTTCTCGTAATTCCAACAATATCCAAACAACTTCGGAGGACCTTCGAAGCACTTTTTACGTACTTCCAACAACATCCAAACACCTTTGGAGGACCTTCGAAGCACTTTTTACGTAATTCCAACAACATCCAAACACCTCCGGAGTACCTTCGAAGCACTTTTTACGTTATTCCAACAACATCCAAACACATTTGGAGGACCTTCGAAGCACTTTTTACGTAATTCCAACAACATCCAAACACCTTTGGAGGACCTTCGAAGCACTTTTCTCGTAATTCCAACAACATCCAAACACCTTTGGAGGACCTTCGAAGTACTTTTTACGTAATTCAAACAACATCCAAACACCTTCGGAGGACCTTCGAAGCACTTTTTACGTACTTCCAACAACATCCAAACACCTTTGGAGGACCTTCGAAGCACTTTTTACGTAATTCCAACAACATCCAAACACCTCCGGAGGACCTTCGAAGCACTTTTTACGTAATTCCAACAACATCCAAACACCTTTGGAGGACCTTCGAAGCACTTTTAACGTAATTCCAACAACATCCAAACACCTTCGGAGTACCTTCGAAGCACTTTTTAAGTAATTCCAACAACATCCAAACACCTTCGGAGGACCTTCGAAGCACTTTTTTTGTAATTCCAACAACATCCAAACACATTCGGAGGACCTTCGAAGCACTTTTAACGTAATTCCAACAACATCCGAACACCTTTGGAGGACCTTCGAAGCGTTTTTACGTAATTCCAAAAACATCCAAACACCTTTGAAGGACCTTCGAAGCACTTTTTACGTAATTCCAACAACATCCAAACACCTTTGGATGACCTTCGAAGCACTTTTCACGTAATTCCAACAACATCCAAACACATTTGGAGGACCTCCGAAGCACTTTTTACGTAATTATAATAGCATCCAAACACCTTTGAAGGACCTTCGAAGCACTTTTTACGTAATTTCAACAACATCCAAACACTTTCGGAGGACCTTCGAAGCACTTTTTACGTAAATCCAACAACATCCAAACACATTTGGAGGACCTTCGAAGCACTTTTTACGTAATACCAACAACATCCAAAGACCTTCGGAGGACCTTCGAAGCACTTTTTTTGTAATTCCAACAACATCCAAACACATTTGGAGGACCTTCGAAGCACTTTTTTTGTAATTCCAACAACATCCAAACACATTTGGAGGACCTTCGAAGCACTTTTAACGTAATTCCAACAACATCCGAACCCCTTTGGAGGACCTTCGAAGCACCTTTTACGTAGTTCCAACAACATTCAAACACCTTCGGAGGACCTTCGAAGCACGTTTTTTGTAATTCAAACAACATCCATACACCTTCGGAGGACCTTCGAAGCACATTTAACGTAATTCCAACAACATCCAAACACCTTCGGAGGCCCTTCGAAGCACTTTTTATGTAATTTCAGCAACATCTAAACACCTTCGGAGGTCCTTCGAAGCTGTTTTTACGTAATTCCAACAACATCCAAACACCTTCGGAGGACCTTCGAAGCACTTTTTACGTAATTCCAACAACATCCAAACACCTTTGGAGGACCTTCGAAGCGTTTTTACGTAATTCCAAAAACATCCAAACACCTTTGAAGGACCTTCGAAGCACTTTTTACGTAATTCCAACAACATCCAAACACCTTTGGAGGACCTTCGAAGCACTTTTCACGTAATTCCAACAACATCCAAACACATTTGGAGGACCTCCGAAGCACTTTTTACGTAATTATAATAGCATCCAAACACCTTTGAAGGACCTTCGAAGCACTTTTTACGTAATTCCAACAACATCCAAACACTTTCGGAGGACCTTCGAAGCACTTTTTACGTAAATCCAACAACATCCAAACACATTTGGAGGACCTTCGAAGCTCTTTTTACGTTATTCCAACAACATCCAAACACCTACGGAGGACCTTCGAAGCACTTTTAACGTAATTTTAATAGCATCCAAACAAATTTGGAGGACCTTCGAAGCACTTTTTACGTACTTCCAACAACATCCAAACACCTACGGAGGACCTTCGAAGCACTTTTTACGTAATTCCAACAACATCCAAACACCTTCGGAGGACCTTCGAAGCACTTTTCTCGTAATTCCAACAACATCCAAACACCTTCGGAGGACCTTCGAAGCACTTTTTACGTACTTCCAACAACATCCAAACACCTTTGGAGGACCTTCGAAGCACTTTTTACGTAATTCCAACAACATCCAAACACCTCCGGAGTACCTTCGAAGCACTTTTTACGTTATTCCAACAACATCCAAACACATTTGGAGGACCTTCGAAGCACTTTTTACGTAATTATAATAGCATCCAAACACCTTTGGAGGAACTTCGAAGCACTTTTTACGTACTTCCAACAACATCCAAACACCTTTGGAGGACCTTCGAAGCACTTTTTACGTAATTCCAACAACATCCAAACACCTCCGGAGTACCTTCGAAGCACTTTTTACGTTATTCCAACAACATCCAAACACCTTTGGAGGACCTTCGAAGCACTTTTTACGTAATTCCAACAACATCCAAACACCTTTGGAGGACCTTCGAAGCACTTTTCACGTAATTCCAACAACATCCAAACACCTTTGAAGGACCTTCGAAGCACTTTTTACGTAATTCCAACAACATCCAAACACCTTTGGAGGACCTTCGAAGCACTTTTCACGTAATTCCAACAACATCCAAACACATTTGGAGGACCTCCGAAGCACTTTTTACGTAATTATAATAGCATCCAAACACCTTTGAAGGACCTTCGAAGCACTTTTTACGTAATTCCAACAACATCCAAACACTTTCGGAGGACCTTCGAAGCACTTTTTACGTAAATCCAACAACATCCAAACACATTTGGAGGACCTTCGAAGCACTTTTTACGTTATTCCAACAACATCCAAACACCTTCGGAGGACCTTCGAAGCACTTTTCTCGTTATTCCAACAACATCCAAACACCTTCGGAGGACCTTCGAAGCACTTTTTACGTACTTCCAACAACATCCAAACACCTTTGGAGGACCTTCGAAGCACTTTTTACGTAATTCCAACAACATCCAAACACCTCCGGAGGACCTTCGAAGCACTTTTTACCTAATTCCAACAACATCCAAACACCTCCGGAGTACCTTCGAAGCACTTTTTACGTAATTCCAACAACATCCAAACACCTTCGGAGGACCTTCGAAGCACTTTTTTTGTAATTCCAACAACATCCAAACACATTCGGAGGACCTTCGAAGCACTTTTTACGTACTTCCAACAACATCCAAACACCTTTGGAGGACCTTCGAAGCACTTTTTACGTAATTCCAACAACATCCAAACACCTCCGGAGTACCTTCGAAGCACTTTTTACGTTATTCCAACAACATCCAAACACATTTGGAGGACCTTCGAAGCACTTTTTACGTAATTATAATAGCATCCAAACACCTTTGGAGGAACTTCGAAGCACTTTTTACGTACTTCCAACAACATCCAAACACCTTTGGAGGACCTTCGAAGCACTTTTTACGTAATTCCAACAACATCCAAACACCTCCGGAGTACCTTCGAAGCACTTTTTACGTTATTCCAACAACATCCAAACACATTTGGAGGACCTTCGAAGCACTTTTTACGTAATTCCAACAACATCCAAACACCTTTGGAGGACCTTCGAAGCACTTTTCACGTAATTCCAACAACATCCAAACACCTTTGAAGGACCTTCGAAGCACTTTTTACGTAATTCCAACAACATCCAAACACCTTTGGAGGACCTTCGAAGCACTTTTCACGTAATTCCAACAACATCCAAACACATTTGGAGGACCTCCGAAGCACTTTTTACGTAATTATAATAGCATCCAAACACCTTTGAAGGACCTTCGAAGCACTTTTTACGTAATTCCAACAACATCCAAACACCTTTGGAGGACCTTCGAAGCACTTTTTACGTAAATCCAACAACATCCAAACACATTTGGAGGACCTTCGAAGCACTTTTTACGTTATTCCAACAACATCCAAACACCTACGGAGGACCTTCGAAGCACTTTTAACGTAATTTTAATAGCATCCAAACAAATTTGGAGGACCTTCGAAGCACTTTTTACGTACTTCCAACAACATCCAAACACCTACGGAGGACCTTCGAAGCACTTTTTACGTAATTCCAACAACATCCAAACACCTTCGGAGGACCTTCGAAGCACTTTTCTCGTAATTCCAACAACATCCAAACACCTTCGGAGGACCTTCGAAGCACTTTTTACGTACTTCCAACAACATCCAAACACCTTTGGAGGACCTTCGAAGCACTTTTTACGTAATTCCAACAACATCCAAACACCTCCGGAGGACCTTCGAAGCACTTTTTACCTAATTCCAACAACATCCAAACACCTCCGGAGTACCTTCGAAGCACTTTTTACGTAATTCCAACAACATCGTAACACCTTTTGAGGACCTTCGAAGCACTTTTTACGTAATTCCAACAACATCCAAACACCTCCGGAGTACCTTCGAAGCACTTTTTACGTTATTCCAACAACATCCAAACACATTTGGAGGACCTTCGAAGCACTTTTTACGTAATTCCAACAACATCCAAACACCTTTGGAGGACCTTCGAAGCACTTTTCACGTAATTCCAACAACATCCAAACACCTTTGAAGGACCTTCGAAGCACTTTTTACGTAATTCCAACAACATCCAAACACCTTTGGAGGACCTTCGAAGCACTTTTCACGTAATTCCAACAACATCCAAACACATTTGGAGGACCTCCGAAGCACTTTTTACGTAATTATAATAGCATCCAAACACCTTTGAAGGACCTTCGAAGCACTTTTTACGTAATTCCAACAACATCCAAACACTTTCGGAGGACCTTCGAAGCACTTTTTACGTAAATCCAACAACATCCAAACACATTTGGAGGACCTTCGAAGCACTTTTTACGTTATTCCAACAACATCCAAACACCTACGGAGGACCTTCGAAGCACTTTTAACGTAATTTTAATAGCATCCAAACAAATTTGGAGGACCTTCGAAGCACTTTTTACGTACTTCCAACAACATCCAAACACCTACGGAGGACCTTCGAAGCACTTTTTACGTAATTCCAACAACATCCAAACACCTTCGGAGGACCTTCGAAGCACTTTTCTCGTAATTCCAACAACATCCAAACACCTTCGGAGGACCTTCGAAGCACTTTTTACGTACTTCCAACAACATCCAAACACCTTTGGAGGACCTTCGAAGCACTTTTTACGTAATTCCAACAACATCCAAACACCTCCGGAGGACCTTCGAAGCACTTTTTACCTAATTCCAACAACATCCAAACACCTCCGGAGTACCTTCGAAGCACTTTTTACGTAATTCCAACAACATCCAAACACCTTCGGAGGACCTTCGAAGCACTTTTTTTGTAATTCCAACAACATCCAAACACATTCGGAGGACCGTCGAAGCACTTTTAACGTAATTCCAACAACATCCGAACACCTTTGGAGGACCTTCGAAGCACTTTTTACGTAATTCCAACAACATCCAAACACCTCCGGAGTACCTTCGAAACACTTTTTACGTTATTCCAACAACATCCAAACACATTTGGAGGACCTTCGAAGCACTTTTTTCGTAATTCCAACAACATCCAAACACCTTTGGAGGACCTTCGAAGCACTTTTCTCGTAATTCCAACAACATCCAAACACCTTCGGAGGACCTTCGAAGCACTTTTTACGTACTTCCAACAACATCCAAACACCTCCGGAGTACCTTCGAAGCACTTTTTACGTAATTCCAACAACATCCAAACACCTCCGGAGGACCTTCGAAGCACTTTTTACCTAATTCCAACAACATCCAAACACCTCCGGAGTACCTTCGAAGCACTTTTTACGTAATTCCAACAACATCCAAACACCTTCGGAGGACCTTCGAAGCACTTTTTTTGTAATTCCAACAACATCCAAACACATTCGGAGGACCTTCGAAGCACTTTTAACGTAATTCCAACAACATCCGAACACCTTCGGAGGACCTTCGAAGCGTTTTTACGTAATTCCAAAAACATCCAAACACCTTTGAAGGACCTTCGAAGCACTTTTTACGTAATTCCAACAACATCCAAACACCTTTGGATGACCTTCGAAGCACTTTTCACGTAATTCCAACAACATCCAAACACATTTGGAGGACCTCCGAAGCACTTTTTACGTAATTATAATAGCATCCAAACACCTTTGAAGGACCTTCGAAGCACTTTTTACGTAATTCCAACAACATCCAAACACTTTCGGAGGACCTTCGAAGCACTTTTTACGTAAATCCAACAACATCCAAACACATTTGGAGGACCTTCGAAGCACTTTTTACGTACTTCCAACAACATCCAAACACCTTTGGAGGACCTTCGAAGCACTTTTAACGTAATTCCAACAACATCCAAACACCTTCGGAGGTCCTTCGAAGCACTTTTTACGTACTTCCAACAACATCCAAACACCTTTGGAGGACCTTCGAAGCACTTTTTACGTAATTCCAACAACATCCAAACACCTCCGGAGTACCTTCGAAGCACTTTTTACGTAATTCCAACAACATCCAAACACCTCCGGAGTACCTTCGAAGCACGTTTTACGTAATTCCAACAACATCCAAACACATTTGGAGGACCTTCGAAGCACTTTTTACGTACTTCCAACAACATCCAAACACCTTCGGAGGACCTTCGAAGCACTTTTCTCGTAATTCCAACAACATCCAAACACCTTCGGAGGACCTTCGAAGCACTTTTTACGTACTTCCAACAACATCCAAACACCTTTGGAGGACCTTCGAAGCACTTTTTACGTAATTCCAACAACATCCAAACACCTCCGGAGTACCTTCGAAGCACTTTTTACGTAATTCCAACAACATCCAAACACCTCCGGAGTACCTTCGAAGCACTTTTTACGTAATTCCAACAACATCCAAACACCTTCGGAGGACCTTCGAAGCACTTTTTTTGTAATTCCAACAACATCCAAACACATTCGAAGGACCTTCGAAGCACTTTTAACGTAATTCCAACAACATCCGAACACCTTTGGAGGACCTTCGAAGCGTTTTTACGTAATTCCAAAAACATCCAAACACCTTTGAAGGACCTTCGAAGCACTTTTTACGTAATTCCAACAACATCCAAACACCTTTGGATGACCTTCGAAGCACTTTTCACGTAATTCCAACAACATCCAAACACATTTGGAGGACCTCCGAAGCACTTTTTACGTAATTATAATAGCATCCAAACACCTTTGAAGGACCTTCGAAGCACTTTTTACGTAATTCCAACAACATCCAAACACTTTCGGAGGACCTTCGAAGCACTTTTTACGTAAATCCAACAACATCCAAACACATTTGGAGGACCTTCGAAGCACTTTTTACGTACTTCCAACAACATCCAAACACCTTTGGAGGACCTTCGAAGCACTTTTTACGTACTTCCAACAACATCCAAACACCTACGGAGGACCTTCGAAGCACTTTTTACCTAATTCCAACAACATCCAAACACCTTCGGAGGACCTTCGAAGCACTTTTTACGTACTTCCAACAACATCTTAACACCTACGGAGGACCTTCGAAGCACTTTTTACGTAATTCCAACAACATCCAAACACCTTCGGAGGACCTTCGAAGCACTTTTCTCGTAATTCCAACAACATCCAAACACCATTGGAGGACCTTCGAAGCACTTTTAACGTAATTCCAACAACATCCAAACACATTTGGAGGTCCTTCGAAGCACTTTTTACGTAATTTCAACAACATCCAAACACCTTCGGAGGACCTTCGAAGCACTTTTAACGTAATTCCAACAACATCCAAACACCATTGGAGGACCTTCGAAGCACTTTTAACGTAATTCCAACAACATCCAAACACCTTCGGAGGTCCTTCGAAGCTGTTTTTACGTAATTCCAACAACATCCAAACACCTTCGGAGGACCTTCGAAGCACTTTTTACGTAATTCCAACAACATCCAAACACCTTTGGAGGACCTTCGAAGCACCTTTTACGTAATTCCCAAAACATCCAAACACCTGCGGAGGACCTTCGAAGCACTTTTTACGTAATTCCAACAACATCCAAACACCTTCGGAGGACCTTCGAAGCACGTTTTTTGTAATTCAAACAACATCCATACACCTTTGGAGGACCTTCGAAGCGTTTTTACGTAAATACAAAAACATCCAAATACCTTCGGAGGACCTTCGAAGCACTTTTAACGTAATTCCAACAACATCCAAAAACATTTGGAGGACCTTCGAAGCACTTTTTACGTTATTCCAGCAACATCCAAACACCTTCGGAGGACCTTCGAAGTACCTTTTTTGTAATTCCAACAACATCCAAACTCATTTGGAGGACCTTCGAAGCACTTTTTACGTGATTATAATAGCATCCAAACACCTTTGGAGGACCTTCGAAGCACTTTTCACGTAATTCCAACAACATCCAAACACCTTTGGAGGACCTTCGAATCACTTTTTACGTAATTCCAACAATATCCAAACACATTTGGAGGAACTTCGAAGCACTTCTAACGTAATTCCAACAACATCCAAACACCTTTGGGGGACCTTCGAAGCTCTTTTTACGTAATTCCAACAACATCCAAATACATTTGGAGGAACTTCTAAGCTTTTTTAATGTAATTCCAACAACATCCAAACACCTATGGAGGACCTTCGAAGCACTTTTTACGTAATTCCAACAACATCCGAACACCTTTGGAGGACCTTCGAAGCACTTTTTACGTAATTCCAACAACATCCGAACACCTTTGGAAGACCTTCGAAGTACTTTTTAAGTAATTCCAACAACATCCAAACTCCTTTGGAGGACCTTCGAAGCACTTTTTAAGTAATTCCAAAAACATCCAAACACCTTTGGAGGACCTTCGAAGCACTTTTTTTGTAATTCCAACAACATCCAAACACATTTGGAGGACCTTCGAAGCACTTTTTACGTTATTCCAACAACATCCGAACACCTTTGGAGGACCTTCGAAGCACTTTTTACGTAATTCCAACAACATCCAAACACGTTCGGAGGACCTTCAATGCACTTTTTACGTAATTCCAACAACATCCAAACACCTTCGGAGAACCTTCGAAGCACTTTTTTTGTAATTCCAACAACATCCAAAGACCTTCGGAGGACCTTCAAAGCACTTTTTAAGTGATTCCAACAACATCCAAACACCTTCGGAAGACCTTCGAAGCACTTTTTACGTAATTCCAACAACATCCAAACACCTTCGGAGGACCTTCGAAGCACTTTTTACGTAATTCCAACAACATCCAAACACCTTTGGAGGACCTTCCAAGCACTTTTTTTGTATATCCAACAACATCCAAACACATTTGGAGGACCTTCGAAGCACTTTTTACGTTTTTCCAACAACATCCGAACACCTTTGGAGGACCTTCGAAGCACTTTTTACGTAATTCCAACAGCATCCAAACACCTTTGGAGGACCTTCGAAGCACTTTTTACGTAATTATAATAGCATCCAAACACCTTTGGAGGACCTTCGAAGCACTTTTTACGTAATTCTAACAACATTCAAACACCTTCGGAGGACCTTCGAAGCACTTTTTACGAAATTCCAACAACATCCAAACACATTTGGAGGAGCTTCGAAGCACTTTTAACGTAATTCCAACAACATCCAAACACCTTTGGAGCACCTTCGAAGCACTTTTTACGTAATTCCAACAACATCCGAACACCTTTGGAGGAGCTTCGAAGCACTTTTTACGTAATTCCAACAACATCCAAACACATTTGGAGGACCTCCGAAGCACTTTTTACGTAATTTTAATAGTATCCAAACACCTTTGGAGGACCTTCGAAGCACTATTAACGTAATTCCAACAACATTCAAACACCTTCGGAGGACCTTCGAAGCACTTTTTACGTTATTCCAACAACATCAAAACTACTTTGGAGGACAATCGAAGCACTTTTAACGTAATTCCAACAACATCCAAAGACCTTTGGAGGACCTTCGAAGCACTTTTTACGTAATTCCTACAGCATCAAAACACCTTTGGAGGACCTTCGAAGCACTTTTAACGTAATTCCAACAACATTCAAACACCTTCGGAGGACCTTCGAAGCACTTTTCACGTAACTCTTATAATATCCAAACACATTTGGAGCACCTTCGAAGCACTTTTTACGAATTTCCAACAACATCCAAACACCTTTGGTGGTGCTTCGAAGCACTTTTTACGTAATTCCTACAACATCCAATCATCTTTAGAGGTGCTTCGAAGCACTTTTTACGTAATTCCTACAACATCCAATCATCTTTAGAGGTGCTTCGAAGCACTTTTAACGTAATTCCAACAACATTCAAACACCTTCGGAGGACCTTCGAAGCACTTTTCACGTAACTCTTATAATATCCAAACACATTTGGAGCACCTTCGAAGCACTTTTTACGAATTTCCAACAACATCCAAACACCTTTGGTGGTGCTACGAAGCACTTTTTATGTAATTCCTACAACATCAAATCACCTTGAGAGGTGCTTCGAAGCACTTTTTACGTAATTCCTACAACATCCAATCACCTTTGGAGGACCTTCGAAGCACTTTTTACGTAATTCCAACAGCATCGTTACACCTTCGGAGAACCTTCGAAGCACTTTTAACGTAATTCCAACAACATCCAAACACCTTCGGAGGACCTTCGAAGCACTTTTTACGTAATTCCAACAACATCCAAACACCTTCGGAGGACCTTCGAAGCACTTTGCACGAAATTCCAACAACATCCAAAAACCTTTGGAGGACCTTCGAAGCACTTTTTACGTTATTCCAATAACATCCAAACACCTTTGGAAAACCTTCGAAGCACTTTTTACGTAATTCCAACAACAGACAAACACCTTCGGAGGACCTTCGAAGCACTTTTTACGTAATTCCAACAACATCCAAACACCTTCGGAGGACCTTCGAAGCACTTTTTACGTAAATCCAACAGCATCCAAACACCTTCGGAGGACCTTCGAAGCACTTTTTACGTAATTCCAACAACAGACAAACACCTTCGGAGGACCTTCGAAGCACGTTTCACGTAAATCCAACAACATACAAACACCTTTTGAGGACCTTCGAAGCACTTTTTACGTAATTCCAACAACATCCAAACACCTTTAGAGGACCTTCAAATCACTTTTTACGTAAATCCAACAACATCCAAACACCTTTTGAGGACCTTCGAAGCACTTTTAACGTAATTCCAACAACAGACAAACACCTTCGGAGGACCTTCGAAGCACTTTTTACGTAATTCCAACAACATCCAAACACCTTCGGAGGACCTTCGAAGCACTTTTTACGTAATTTCAACAGCATCGTAACACCTTCGGAGGACCTTCGAAGCACTTTTCACGTAATTCCAACAACATCCAAACACCTTCGGAGGACCTTCGAAGCACTTTTTACGTAATTCCAACAACATCCAAACACCTTCGGAGGACCTTCGAAGCACTTTGCACGAAATTCCAACAACATCCAAAAACCTTTGGAGGACCTTCGAAGCACTTTTTACGTTATTCCAACAACATCCAAACACCTTTGGAAAACCTTCGAAGCACTTTTTACGTAATTCCAACAACAGACAAACACCTTCGGAGGACCTTCGAAGCACTTTTTACGTAATTCCAACAACATCCAAACACCTTCGGAGGACCTTCGAAGCACTTTTTACGTAAATCCAACAGCATCCAAACACCTTCGGAGGACCTTCGAAGCACTTTTTACGTAATTCCAACAACAGACAAACACCTTCGGAGGACCTTCGAAGCACGTTTCACGTAAATCCAACAACATCCAAACACCTTTAGAGGACCTTCGAAGCACTTTTTACGTAATTCCAACAACATCCAAACTCCTTTAGAGGACCTTCGAATCACTTTTTACGTAATTCCAACAACATCCAAACACCTTTGGAGGACCTTCGAAGCACTTTTCACGTAATTCCAACAACATCCAAACACCTTTAGAGGACCTTCGAATCACTTTTTACGTAAATCCAACAACATCCAAACACCTTTTGAGGACTTTCGAAGCACTTTTAATGTAATTCCAACAACAGACAAACACCTTCGGAGGACCTTCGAAGCACTTTTTACGTAATTCCAACAACATCCAAACACCTTCGGAGGACCTTCGAAGCACTTTTTACGTAATTTCAACAGCATCGTAACACCTTCGGAGGACCTTCGAAGCACTTTTCACGTAATTCCAACAACATCCAAACACCTTCGGAGGACCTTCGAAGCACTTTTTACGTAATTCCAACAGCATCGTTACACCTTCGTAGGACCTTCGAAGCACTTTTAACGTAATTCCAACAACATCCAAACACCTTCGGAGGACCTTCGAAGCACTTTTTACGTAATTCCAACAACATCCAAACACCTTCGGAGGACCTTCGAAGCGCTTTTTACGTAATTCCAGCAACATCCAAACACCTTTGGAGGACCTTCGAAGCACTTTTTACGTAATTCCAACAACATCCAAACACCTTCGGAGGACCTTCGAAGCCCTTTTTACGTAATTCCAACAACATCCAAACACCTTCGAAGGACCTTTCGAAGCACTTTTTACGTAATTCCAACAACATCCAAACACCTTTTGAGGACCTTCGAAGCACTTTTAACGTAATTCCAACAGCATCCAAACACCTTCGGAGGACCTTCGAAGCACTTTTTACGTAATTCCAACAACATCCAAACACCTTCGAAGGACCTTCGAAGCACTTTTTACGTACTTCCAACAACATCCAAACACCTTTGGAGGACCTTCGAAGCACTTTTTACGTACTTCCAACAACATCCAAACACCTACGGAGGACTTTCGAAGCACTTTTTACGTAATTCCAACAGCATTCAAACACCTTTGGAGGACCGTCGAAGCACTTTTTACGTAATTCCAACAGCATCGTAACACCTTCGGAGGACCTTCGAAGCACTTTTCACGTAATTCCAACAACATCCAAACACCTTCGGAGGACCTTCGAAGCACTTTTTACGTAATTCCAACAACATCCAAACATCTTCGGAGGACCTTCGAAGCACTTTTTACGTAATTCCAACAACATCCAAACACCTTCGGAGGACCTTCGAAGCACTTTTAACGTAATTCCAACAACATCCAAACACCTTCGGAGGCCCTTCGAAGCACTTTTTACGTAATTTCAGCAACATCTAAACACCTTTTGAGGACCTTCGAAGCACTTTTAACGTAATTCCAACAACATCCAAACACCTTTGGAGGACCTTCGAAGCACTTTTTACGTAAATCCAAAAACATCCAAACACCTTTTGAGGACTTTCGAAGCACTTTTTACGTATTTCCAACAGCATTCAAACACCTTCGGCGGACCTTCGAAGCACTTTCTACGTAATTCCAACAGCATCCAAACATCTTCGGAGGACCTTCGAAGCACTTTTAACGTAATTCCAACAACATCGAAACACCTTTGGAGGACCGTCGAAGCACTTTTTACGTAATTCCAACAACATCCAAACACCTTTTGAGGACCTTCGAAGCACGTTTTACGTAAATCCAGCGACATCCAAACACCTTCGGAGGACCTTCGAAGCACTTTTTACGTAATTCCAACAGCATCCAAACACCTTCAAAGGACCTTCGAAGTACTTTTTACGTAATTCCAGCAACATCCAAACACCTTTGGAGGAACTTCGAAGCACTTTTTACGTAATTCCAACAACATCCAAACACCTTCGGAGGACCTTCGAAGCACTTTTTACGTAATTCCAACAACATCCAAACACCTTTGGAGGACCTTCGAAGCACTTTTTACGTAATTCCAACAACATCCAAACACCTTCGGAGGACCTTCGAAGCACTTTTTACGTAATTCCAACAACATCCAAACATCTTCGGAGGACCTTCGAAGCACTTTTTACGTAATTTCAACAACATCCAAACACCTTCGGAGGACCTTCGAAGCACTTTTAACGTAATTCCAACAACATCCAAACACCTTCGGAGGCCCTTCGAAGCACTTTTTACGTAATTTCAGCAACATCTAAACACCTTTGGAGGACCTTCGAAGCACTTTTAACACAATTCCAACAACATCCAAACACCTTTGGAGGACCTTCGAAGCACTTTTTACGTAAATCCAAAAACATCCAAACACCTTTTGAGGACTTTCGAAGCACTTTTTACGTATTTCCAACAGCATTCAAACACCTTCGGCGGACCTTCGAAGCACTTTTAACGTAATTCCAACAACATCCAAACATCTTCGGAGGACCTTCGAAGCACTTTTAACGTAATTCCAACAACATCGAAACACCTTTGGAGGACCGTCGAAGCACTTTTTACGTAATTCCAACAACATCCAAACACCTTTGGAGGACCTTCGAAGCACGTTTTACGTAAATCCAGCGACATCCAAACACCTTCGGAGGACCTTCGAAGCACTTTTTACGTAATTCCAACAGCATCCAAACACCTTCAAAGGACCTTCGAAGTACTTTTTACGTAATTCCAGCAACATCCAAACACCTTTGGAGGAACTTCGAAGCACTTTTTACGTAATTCCAACAACATCCAAACACCTTCGGAGGACCTTCGAAGCACTTTTTACGTAATTCCAACAACATCCAAACACCTTTGGAGGACCTTCGAAGCACTTTTTACGTAATTCCAACAACATCCAAACACCTTCGAAGGACCTTCGAAGCACTTTTAACGTAATTCCAACAACATCCAAACAACTTTGGAGGACCTTCGAAGCACTTTTTACGTAATTCCAACAACATCCAAACACCTTTGGAGGACCTTCGAAGCACTTTTTACGTAATTCCAACAGCATCGTTACACCTTCGGAGGACCTTCGAAGCACTTTTAACGTAATTCCAACAACATCCAAACACCTTCGGAGCACCTTCGAAGCACTTTTTACGTAATTCCAACAACATCCAAATACCTTCGGAGGACCTTCGAAGCGCGTATTACGTAATTCCAGCAACATCCAAACACCTTTGGAGGAACTTCGAAGCACTTTTTACGTAATTCCAACAACATCCAAACACCTTCGGAGGACCTTCGAAGCACTTTTTACGTAATTCCAACAACATCCAAACACCTTCGGTGGACCTTCGAAGCACTTTTAACGTAATTCCAACAACATCCAAACACCTTCGGAGGACCTTCGAAGCACTTTTCACGTAATTCCAACAACATCCAAACACCTTCGGAGGACCTTCGAAGCACTTTTAACGTAATTCCAACAACATCCAAACACCTTCGGAGCACCTTCGAAGCACTTTTTACGTAATTCCAACAACATCCAAATACCTTCGGAGGACCTTCGAAGCGCTTATTACGTAATTCCAGCAACATCCAAACACCTTTGGAGGAACTTCGAAGCACTTTTTACGTAATTCCAACAACATCCAAACACCTTCGGAGGACCTTCGAAGCACTTTTTACGTAATTCCAACAACATCCAAACACCTTCGGAGGACCTTCGAAACACTTTTTACGTAATTCCAACAACATCCAAACACCTTCGGAGGACCTTCGAAGCACTTTTAACGTAATTCCAACAACATCCAAATACCTTTGGAGGACCTTCGAAGCACTTTTTACGTAATTCCAACAACATCCAAACACTTTCGGAGGACCTTCGTAGCACTTTTTACGTAATTCCAACAACATCCAAACACCTTCGAAGGACCTTCGAAGCACTTTTAACGGAATTTCAACAACATCCAAATACATTCGGAAGACCTTCGAAGCGCTTTTTACGTAATTCCAGCAACATCCAAACACCTTTGGAGGAACTTCGAAGCACTTTTTACGTAACTCCAGCAACATCCAAACACCTTTGGAGGACCTTCGAAGCACTTTTTACGTAATTCCAACAGCATCCAAACACCTTCGGAGGACCTTCGAAGCACTTTTATCGTTATTCCAACAGCATCGTAACACCTTCGGAGGACCTTCGAAGCACTTTTAACGTAATTCCAACAACATCCAAACACCTTCGGAGGACCTTCGAAGCACTTTTAACGTTATTCCAACAACATCCAAACACCTTTTGAGGACTTTCGAAGCACTTTTTACGTAATTCCAACAACATCCAAACACCTTCGGAGGACCTTCGAAGCACTTTTTACGTAATTCCAACAGCATCGTAACACCTTCGGAGGACCTTCGAAGCACTTTTAACGTAATTCCAACAACATCCAAACACCTTCGGAGGACCTTCGAAGCACTTTTAACGTTATTCCAACAACATCCAAACACCTTCGGAGGACCTTCGAAGCACTTTTTACGTAATTCCAACAACATCCAAACACCTTCGGAGGACCTTCGAAGTACTTTTTACGTAATTTCAGCAACATCTAAACACCTTTTGAGGACCTTCGAAGCACTTTTAACATAATTCCAACAACATCCAAACACCTTTGAAGGACCTTCGAAGCACTTTTTACGTAAATCCAGCGACATCCAAACACCTTCGGAGGACCTTCGAAGCACTTTTAACGTAATTCCAACAGCATCCAAACACCTTCGGAGGACCTTCGAAGCACTTTTAACGTTATTCCAACAACATCCAAACACCTTTTGAGGACTTTCGAAGCACTTTTTACGTAATTCCAACAACATCCAAACACCTTCGGAGGACCTTCGAAGCACTTTTTACGTAATTCCAACAGCATCGTAACACCTTCGGAGGACCTTCGAAGCACTTTTAACGTAATTCCAACAACATCCAAACACCTTCGGAGGACCTTCGAAGCACTTTTAACGTTATTCCAACAACATCCAAACACCTTCGGAGGACCTTCGAAGCACTTTTAACGTAATTCCAACAACATCCAAACACCTTCGGAGGACCTTCGAAGTACTTTTTACGTAATTCCAACAACATCCTAACACCTTCGAAGGACCTTCGAAGCACTTTTAACGTAATTCCAACAACATCCAAACACCTTCGGAGGACCTTCGAAGCACTTTTTACGTAATTCCAACAACATCCAAACACCTTTTGAGGACCTTCGAAGCACTTTTAACATAATTCCAACAACATCCAAACACCTTTGGAGGACCTTCGAAGCACTTTTTACGTAAATCCAACAACATCCAAAAACCTTTTGAGGACTTTCGAAGCACTTTTTACGTAATTCCAACAGCATTCAAACACCTTCGGCGGACCTTCGAAGCACTTTCTACGTAATTCCAACAGCATCCAAACACCTTCGGAGGACCTTCGAAGCACTTTTAACGTAATTCCGGCAACATCGAAACACCTTTGGAGGACCGTCGAAGCACTTTTAACGTAATTCCAACAGCATCCAAACACCTTCGGAGGACCTTCGAAGCACTTTTTACGTAATTCCAACAACATCCAAACACCTTCGGAGGACCTTCGAAGCACTTTTTACGTAATTCCAACAACATCCAAACACCTTCGAAGGACCTTCGAAGTACTTTTTACGTAATTTCAGCAACATCTAAA